>NW_008794451.1:1061761-1106279 GCF_000699145.1 Aptenodytes forsteri
GAAGTGGTGGAGTCCCCATCCCTGGAGGTATTTAAAAGACGTGTAGATGCGGCGCTTAGGGACATGGTTTAGTGGGCATGGTGGTGTTGGGTTGACGGTTGGAGTCGATGTTCTTAGAGGTCTGTTCCAACCTCAATGATTCTATGATTCTATGATTCTATGAAGCACCACGTGCTCTTGCAGTTACACGTGTGCAGGTCCTTCAGGGAATGCTCCGAGTGTGTCGGCTTCTTACGGTGTGCGGGTGAGAGATGGCGTGGGTCAGAACCGAGTGCACGTACCCCTCGTTCAGGCAGGCAGGGGGGATTTTAACACTGTGAAAGAACGGTTCAGCTGCCAAGAAGTTCTTCTGTCCTAATGTACTTGTGTAGATGTAGGTGTCTCTTCCAATGGTGAGTGATGAACTAAATATGTTATTTTTGCCATTGTTTTAGAAAGACTGTATCTGCAGTGCCAAGCTTCTTCCTAGTAAAAGCTTCCTGAGGAATTTTGCTTAAAAACATTTGGGTTTGTTCAGACTAAGCAGGTCGTGTGGCAAGGCTATACTGTGTTGTTTGGGAAAAAGAAACATGTCTTGAAAGGAAGATTGAGGTCTTTCCACCTGACCCAAACACAAGTACCTTCTGAAGTTTAGATTGATCAAGAATAATTTTGTGGGTATTTGAAATCTGGTTTTTAATGTAGTCTTCAGTCTCGGCACTCCCTCTATCCGCAGCAGTTATCCTGTTCCATATCTCAGCTTCCCAAACAGGTAGCTGTTACAAAACCCGTCCTTCAGCCTTCTTGAAAGCTTCTCTTGATTTTACAGCTTTCAGGGGAACGCTCTCTTAAAGATGATACCAAGGATCTCTTTCTGGTTTTGCAAGGGCTGTGCACGTCAAAAATAAAATCCTGGGGATTTCTGCAAGTGTTTGAGAAAGCAGAAGGGGGTGCAGGTTGAGGCCAGCAGCAGTGTCTAAACGGAGCATCTGTGGACACTTGGTGCAGAACTGTCCTCAAGCCTGGCGCAGCAACGAGAGGGGACAGGCAGGGAAGAGAAAGCAGAAAATACATGGGCGGCTGAATTTCCTGAAGTGCGGGGAGATTATGCACAGACCTGCAAGAATAGGTTAGGAACAGATACGGGCTATGGCCCGTGTTAGATGACCAAAATAAATATGGTTATTACAGGCACGAGGGTAGAGGATTGTGATTCCATTGTGTCTGTTGGGAAGTGTTCTTAAATTTGCAGGAACTGACACTGTTCACATTTAAATCCAGCCCCCTGAGTTTTTTTCCAGACTCTTTGAGTGTACTGAAACTCCCTTATTCCCTGCAGAGCAGTGCAGGACAAATGGTAATTGTCTACCTAGAGTTTTACTGCTGTCTGGCTTTAAATAGATGTTCTCAGGGTTGTCTGACCCAAAGTAGGCCCAGTTATTTTTTTTTCCCCTTCCTTTTGTTTTGCAACCTCTTGCAGCGAATTCCGTGTGTTAGGGAAGAAAGATCACTCGAAAACATACACAGTGGTGAACCTCATCCTTTTTATTTCTTTTAATGCTATTGCATTCATGAGACATCCACGTAGAGATAATGGAAGAGAAAAAAAAAAAACATTCACAAGGGAAATAGATTCTAGTTTAAGCTTCCAGGGGATTATTATAAACAGGGAGAAAAAATATTTTAAGGATTATGAGAAGTACCTTGTCAGCGTCCTTTTAAGTAGAACAATTACTAATGCATTAGTTACAGAATTGTGTGAAATGTAGCTTTTTACTAGGTGGTTTAGCTACAGCGTATTCATCTTATAATCACGTCCTAAATGGTACATTATATACCCTCCCTTTTCCATCTCCCCTCCCTCCAACAACAAAAAGTTTTACTGTAGACCACCTTCCTCCATGAATGATCAAGAAAATCCTGTACACGGAACAGCGCCTGGTGTTACAAACGTGCATTTGTCCCGTTACAGGCATTTGGAGAAATTGTCTATCACCTTGTGTACCGTCAGGGCGTAAAGACCTTGTCTAGTGACATCCGTCACGGTGATCATCGGGGAGGGAGCGGTGTCTGCAGGGCCGCCGCGCTCCTTGACGCGGGGCGGAGTAGGCAGGATCTCTCGCCAATAGGCAAAACAGCAGTTTGGGTGAAGAAGAAGAGGGAACAGCGTACGCCAGCTACGCTTCTGATCTGGAATAAGGAATGGGCCAGGGATCTCGCTGTGCTTCAGTCATGCACGGTTTCGCAGGCAGCCCTCACTCAAGCTACGACAAAGCTGCAATTTAGTCAACCTTCATTTACCACTTACTACACTTTAGCAGCAGCTTTATTGGAAGATCTGTCAGTAGCCCACTTTCGTAAGCCAGGCAAGCGCGGTGCGGCCCCGCGCTTGTGTTTCAAACACCTGTAATTAAACTCGCGTCAGGCTGCCACTGCAAATTGCAGGAGTCAAGAGGAAGGATGTGCTCTCCGGGGATGCTCCTGGGCTGGGCCGCGCGCTGGGCTTTTATGAGATACCAGCTGTTTGGGGCTATTAAAGTTGCGGGGGTGGCAAATTAAAATAGTGAGGAGAGGCTGAGAAGCTGAAATGTGATACAATTTCTGGTTATTACTTTCAAATACAAACTCCGATTTTTATCCCTTGTTATTGTTACTTGTCTCTGGCTATTCCTTTTCTAGGTAATGGGAGATAATATTCTATGTTTTCTTTATAAACTACCGTGTGTGATTTTAGGAGTAGATTCAAACTCCAAACATCGCAGATGGTGCCCCTAAATGTCCACACGCGATAATTATTATTTGTTTGTCATGGGTACTGATTCCAAATGAAAAGACTGTGGAGGCATTTTGGGGAAGAACAGTCACTTGTGAAAGGACAGTTTTGTTGACATGGAGTGCTGGAGGATCTGTTTCCACCTAGGAATTAAGTTTAATTTCAAGTTATAAGAGAACACTGGGGGAAAAAGGAGAATAAAATCCCTACTATTTTTAAATTTTCATTATTCCCTCCGAGATCATGGTTTTCATGTGAACAGTCACGGCGGAAATGTAATTTTTGCTCTCAGTTATTTTTGTTATTGTAAACCAATGCTTCTGTCAAAAGTATGTACTTAATTTTAAACGCGAATGCCAAAACTAATCAATATTAAATAAACATGTTGTCTTAATTAACAGCTCTTTGAAACATCACAGACCTTGTTCCTCCTCTTTTGTACACTCCCAGCAGAATTTTCGAATTTCATTAATAACACTTGACATAACATAACTCAGCTACTTGCGAATATAGTCAGCCGCCCTTGTTGTCTTACAACCTTCCCTGCTGAAAAATTTGGTTTGTTTTAAAGCTGAATTGTGTAGATTCCTGATACACTTTGGATTGTGACTGCAACTGTGAAAATCCTTATCATGTTGTCAATGGCTGAGGTTGGGTTTTTTTGCTTTAGTTAGTTTATAAAAAGTGTGAATTTGACAAGATACGGTTTGTAGCTAACTTCCAGTTAGTGCATATTTTAACTAGTTTCTTACTCTAAATTTTTCTTATATATACTTTCTTAAACTGATTTGTCACAATTTGTGTTTTTAAAAATACTAGAGTCTTTTCAAAGAGGTTTATATTTCTTTCCGGACTACTCAAATCATCTTGAATATTCAAATAGCCCGTAGAGCAAATTTTGTTTCATAAACATTTGACCTATAGAGCTATATAAGGTTTTCCACAATAGAAGAAAATGCGGTATAGGAGAGAGTTTTTTCCTCTGTCGAGAGGGGGATAAAAGCATGGCCAGTAACGGTTGTGTGCGTTTAATGAAAAACTTGCTCTTATGTTTACGCCAGAGGTGCACACAAATGGGCACCTGCAGGCAAGGCAGGCACCTCGTCAAATGCCGTCCTTCTCAGAAGACTCCCGTCTCGCAAACATCAGCCAGAAGGGTGGGCGGGTAGGTAGTCTGCAGGTAGGTGGGTGGTGGATTGGTAGGTAGAGATTCATCAGAGCAAAACAATGGAAATGATGATGATGATGATGATGATGATGATAGGTGGTATGGTCCTTTTAAATGAATAGATTGTAACCGCACCATGTCTAATTTTCTCCGTAGCTGCCTTCCTTTTTAAAGTATATTTCCCTCCCTTCTAAAGATACTAAATCTCTCATCCTTCTTGTGGAGATAATTTGGGAGTTCACAGTTTCCAACAGTTGTGTGTATTGGACAATTTTTCTACACCCTGCTTTTCAGTATTTTGCCTCATATGAAGGAGTCATTAACCTTCAGCATTATGGGAGAGTTCAAGAGAAGCGTTATACTGACTAGGAGTGACAGATTAAGCTCATCCCAGATATTAATGCCGGCAGTAAAACTTGTTTGGAAAGCAAAGAGATTGAAACCAAATTTCATCCTACCTGTGAATCAAACTTCCATGTGAAAGTTGCATACGTTTCATGTAGGAGGGCCAAGGGAACAAGCGTGTGGCCAGATGTTTTTCCGTTCTCCTCTCCTGGCGTCTCCTTTGAACACAGACTGAGCCGGTAGTGTGCTCGTAAGTTCTGTGATTTCTTTTTCTGATTTAGCCTTTTAGCTGCCGCAACATAGGTCTCTTGCTTTTTTCTTGCAAACCTCATCCTCTAAGAAGTCCTCCGTGCAGGAGTTCCTGGGCTGAATTCCCTGCCGATCTCACCACAAATGTATCAACTTCAGGGTTTCAGTGTCTGATGACCCTTGATGGGTCCAGAACAAGTGATTTTGTTTTAGTCTTAAATAGTAATTAACATCGTTACTTGAACTGGACATTGACCGGAGGAGTAGTTAACATTCGTTTAACAGTAAATAGCGCTGTATGCAACTGGAAAGGTGTGTGTCCGGCTGCCCTCCCAGAAGAATCCTATTAGAACTCATTTTACCTAAAAACTTGAATCTCAATAAAGATACTAGAGGCAGCAGCAGCTAGAGGCAGAACCTGGACCTGCAAGGTGCTCAGTGCAGTGAGGAGGAGGGGCAATCCACGGAAACAGCTCTTGGGGAACTGGGGCCACAGCCAGCGAATTGGAAATAAAACGTGTATCGTGGGAAAACAAAAGCTGGAATTTCCCTGTGCCGCTCTCCCAGTCCTCCCGGATTTTTCCCACGTCCTGCGAGTCTCCTCCCAGTTGGCTTTACGCAAAACATTCCCGGCTGCCTGTCGCTGTCCTTAACTTGCACAGTATGAGATGCTGGGGGAGGGCTGGTTTTGGTGTACCCCAGCTTCCTGAAGTCAGCTGGAATATTGTGTTCGTACGCTGCCACGTTAGACTGTAAACTCTTGCACTTATGTCTTACCTACCTCTAAAGAGCCCCAAGTACTTCTGGCATTGCATAAACAGTAAATAACTTAATTCCTCTGACCTCAGAAACAAGGATGTTTGACAGTTTTCCTGGTGGGCTCTGTCTCTAGGAGAGCCTTTGCTCTCGCTTTATCGCCTGACGAAGAGAATGCAAAGTCCTCTACGTGTTTGACTAGACCTGCTGGTTTTCCTTCACGACTTAAAAAAAAAGGGGACGAGTAGAGCCTTCGTACACTATTTCTCATCCCCAGCGAAATCTACAGCTGTATTTCACTATACAGGCCAGTAGTATACGGCTGGTAGTTCCCATATGCAGGTAGCGGTAGTTAATGTCTGGAGTCACTGTAAAGTACTGTATTAAAAAATCTGGTAAGATGGCTTAAAATGATTGCATATATATTCTTTTCAGATTCTGATTGCCAGTATCATGTGCAGCTATAGCAGGGAGGACTGGACTGAACTTTCAAAAATGGCTGAGGTAATGGTTTCCTAAATGTGTTTCTGCATCTTTTTTTATTCTCCTTAAAAACAAGAGCTGCAACAAGGAATTTCTTGAAAGAAATAGATTCAAAGTGAAAAATGAGAATTTAAAGCATGTCCATTATAATTTGTTTATTCTGTGTTTTCATTAAAATGATGGAAATGTAAATTTAAAGGAAATCTGTTCCATAAAAATGGTCCCTTGGATTTTTAAGCACTACCTGGAAAGCCTTTGGTCTTTGAATCTATATACTTTTTATTTGCATTTTAAGCAAACTGTATATTATGACGGATGCCCTGATAAAATTTAATTCTACCTTTGAGAGCCTAACTTGATCTTACCTTGCCTACAGGCACACTAGTTTGACAGCACCAGAAGAAATTTTGAATATAAAACTCTTGAATATTTAAAGTATAAAAGGCTTATTTAATGCTATTCTAGTTTTAATACAGACTTTCAAAAATGATAGCAGAGAAAGCCAGCGTATATAATAGCAGTCAGCAGGGTTCCTATAATATAAATCAATTCTTACACAAATGCAAACAGACTATGCACCTGAAATCTCGCTTCAATTTGAGGGAAAAAAGCTATTTAAAAACGTGTACCTGTGTCCATAGGGAATAGTATAAGAAATACTTCATTAAGACCGCAATAATTTCATTCAGAAACGTGTCTATATCTGAATGTAATACAAAGTTGTTATTTTTAAATAAAACTGTTTTTTTCCACATAAAGTATCTAGAGGAAATAAAAAACATTGTTTCAGATCAATAAAGGAAGGTTTTAACAAATTTAAGCAAAGAAAAAAAATTAGCTTGTCATTATTGCTAGCGTTAGCTCAGATTTAAATGTTTTATAAGTATTATGTGTATTTTGTTCGTCTATATGTTTTTATATATGTGTCGATATGGCTGTGGGTATTTTGAATTTGTGTTTTCCTATGGCTGAACGTGTATGTTTGGACATCGTCGTTTCTTTATTCACAGTGTCCTAAGCCCTCCTATGGTGATGTGGGAAGACGCTTCCCTATTTTCTTTGGGCATTTTAAACCTATGAGGAAAAAAATCACTTTGGGGACTTAGGGAAGTGAAATTAACCATTATCAGTAATTGGCTTGGTGATCTTCAACACTAGTCCACTTTATACCTGTATTTACCTAATTGACCATGAAATCTTTTGTGGAATCCGTGCTTGACAGGAGCAGTACCGCTTTTAAACGGACTAAGATGAATGGCTTTATTGTGCCATTTGCTCCTCTTTTTTAATCCAGTGGTACTGCTGTCCGCTTTAAGACAGATATTTCCAATCTGTGTTTGTAGTTACGTTACCCCTTTAGAAAAAAGTAGTTATTTAAACGCACTCAGTAATGTGTAACATATGTGATATAACTTTCTTCCGCAAAGTAGTTGTTAGTCTCCGTGCTGTGGAGAGCAGCACACTTGTTTGCGGAGCTCTGGACTCCACAGCTGAAGAGCAGTGATATTTAATCGCATGCGTAGGATCCTACCTAGAGGGTAATAGATGTGGCTTTCCAAAGAGCAGAAGCCCCAGAAGGTACCGCGGTGCCTCTCGGCAGGAGGACGACCTATTCATACAAAAGGTCAGCTTGTCACGGAGGCCGACAGCACCGGCATCAGCGCGGCGTGGCCGGGCTTGCAGAGCTGGCCGGGACGCGGAGGATTCCTGAAAGTGATGGATGGCTTCTCCCCCGCTCACGTGCTCGGAGAGCTGCTGAACCATGGCCACACAGCAGGCAAAGTTACTCCAGTTCAATAAGCAAAGACAAAATGCAAATGCAAAACAAAATACTAGTTACAGCCACATGGAAGGCGACGGGAGAGATCCTCGTCTCAGGCCAGAGCGGTTCAGCAGGGAGGAAGAGGAGCGTGTTTGTGTGCTGCCCTTGTACACCTCAGCTCCTTTGCCTTTTTAATCGTAGCTAATAGAGGGTGCTGAAGAGAAATTAGCATGAGTAATATGTTTGTGTAGTCTTTTTTTAATACTTCCTTGTTTGACTTCAGAAACAAAAATATTTGATGACACAAGCTATGGCACAGTACAGGCACCTGCAGAAAATTTAGCGACTAAATTCATTGAAGCAGAAAGGAGAAATTTACTACTGAGTCACAGTTCTTCAGGGCACAGAAGCACCTGGGTAACACTGACTACCGAACCTCGCTCCCAGTGCTGCCCTGAGGCCCTGTAATTACATTTCGGTTTTTAACATTTTCCAGAACCACCTCCTTATCGTGCTTGTCTCTTTTTAATTTATTTTTTTACTTTAATTTCCTTTGCAATGTTGGGAAGCCACATCAGGTTTTGAAATTTTTCTCTGTAATGATCAACACATTTCTTTTTCAAGCTATCGTAACCGTAGCTTTCTCTCTGTAAAAAGGAAAAAAAAAGTCTAAAGAAATCTGTTTAACGTGAACAGTAAATGCTACAGGAAAGAGTACATTACTTGAAGCTAACTTTGCATTTTTTTTTCCTTTTGCATGTTTCATAGGTTGCTGGTGCAGATGCGCTGGAGTTAAATTTATCATGTCCTCATGGTATGGGGGAGAGAGGCATGGGCCTGGCCTGTGGGCAGGTAGGACCGTAACCGCAATCTCTTTTATGTCTTTTCAGCAATCCTGCACTACCACGTTGATAGTTACACCTCAGGGGGAAGAGACAAGCAGCAGTTTACTAGCTTGGGTTTTTTAGGTTGAATGTGTTTAAATATTTAGTGCTGGAAGCAAAAAAAAGAAGACAGAAGCTGAGAATATACAAAATGCTTAGTTTTGCTGAGAACAAAAATGCATTATGTATTTGACAAGGAACAAGATGAAAACAAATCATTTCCAAAAAGCGCTTGGACAGAATTTGTTGGTTTCCATTTCCGTGCCCTGTAGATATCTTTTAGATCACAACCCGGTAACTACTGCATATATCAATAATGATTTTGAAGGACATGAGATACACACACATTTCATTTCACAATTTTTAGCATATGAACCTAACTATTTTAGAATCACGGAATAGGGCATACATTCTGGTAGTGCCACCTACAGTTAACGTCTTTTCTTATAAGAGCCTGTGTTCCGTGACCTATAGATTTGATGGTTTATACGGTTTAGGTTGGAATTAGCCGTGCCCAATGTCTCTGCCGTGCAGAAATCTGCTGCAGAGTTCATCAATACGTCCCGTGACTTCAGTTAGGAGAATGTGTGTTGTTTTGCCCATAAAAAGAAAATAAACATGCGCAAAAGCCAATTCTCGTATTAATATCCTTCCGAAGTTTTCAGGGTTTTGCATGTTTTTGTCATGGTCTGGAAGTTGTTTTGGCTCTGACACGTGCCCAAATGTGGTGAACTTGGAAGTCTCTGAAAAACCTTGGTTCACAGTCTAACGGGAGAGCTTTTCTAGAGTTTGACCATCAAAGTTTCAGAAGTCTGAAGCCTGCTTGATTTCCCATTGTGGTGGGTTGACCCTGGCTGGACGCCAGGTGCCCACCAAAGCTGTTCTATCACTCCCCCTCCTCAGCTGGACGGGGGAGAGAAAATATAACGAAAGGCTCGTGGGTCGAGATACGGACAGGGAGAGATCACTCACCAGTTACCGTCATGGGCAAAACAGACTCGACTTGGGGAAATTAGTTTCATTTGTTACCAATCAAATCACAGAAGGGTAATGAGAAACAAAACCAAATCTTAAAACACCTCCCCCCCACCCCTCTCTTCTTCCCAGGCTCAACTTTACTCCCGATTTCTCTACCTCCTCCCCTCCAGCGGCGCAGGGGGACGGGGAATGGGGGTTGCGGTCAGTTCATCACACGTTGTCTCTGCCGCTCCTTCCTCCTCAGGGGGAGGACTCCTCACACTCTTCCCCTGCTCCAGCCTGGGGTCCCTCCCACGGGAGACAGTCCTCCACAAACTTCTCCAACGTGAGTCCTTCCCACAGGCTACACCCATCTTACTATGTTTTAGGGAGAGGGGAAAAAGAAGAGGAGGGAGATGCAGAGTGGGAATTGCCATTTCATGCCCTAAAATCCACACATACTATTCAGTTGATTCCCTCGGAGAGGGCTAGTAGACGTCTTAATTCATCCTTACTTCCTCAGTTAAACATAACTTTTAAGAACTGAGGTGTGGTTGGATAACTAAATCATTAACTTTCTAAAACTTTTAGTAGGGAGGCAATAGGAGCTGTAATTGTTTCCGTGCAGGTGAAGCTTTATCATAGCAATACTGTCAGGCACAGCGCATGGGACGTTTGATTGTTTTCTGTGAACAAAATGATGTCAGTCTGTTCCGTGCTGTAGATTATTATTTTTAATGAAAGTAATCGGGATGCCTTTCATGGCCAGTGGTCATTTACCGAAGTTATGATTAAAAATGGGAGAGGAGGAAATTATAAAAGCCCTCCAGGACCACACTAGCAAAATGGTAATAGTTATTATTAATTTTCTTCCCCCCCAATTGCATTCAACAACAAAGAGCTATAGTAGCCGTTTTTATAAGTTTATGAAGCAATTCCCACCCTTCACTCTGCACAGCATAACTCAGTAGTTTGGGTTGCCCCCACCTGAGACGGCAGCACGCTGTAGAAGGCTGCGGTTTGGTCAGGGAGAACGCTGAAGGTTTCACGATGAAGCTGAAACAGGCTCCTTTCAAGCATACTTTTTTTGCCCTTTTTTTTTTTTTTTTTAGGCATATGTTATTTCCAGCTTTCACTGCTTGGAATAATATATGCATGTGAAGTTGCTTAGATGTGTAGTCAGTAGGGAGCTGTCTGGCTACATGAGTTTTTACATATCTTTCAGCTATTGTAAAATCAGAGAACCAAATGCAAAATCTGAGCACTCAGGGCTATCGTGTGGATTTGCGACTCTCCTTGGAGGAGATCGGATCCATAAAGCAAGAAGAAGATTACATTATATATAGATATATGTTTGTATAATAATAAAATTTCTCTCTTCCCCATACAATATGGATATTCTTTTGAATGTTTAACATATACTACTCTCGTTTAAATATATTCTTGTGCTTTCTTAACTCTCTCACCAAAATGATAGCTCAGAAAAGAATCTACTTCTTTAGACAAACAAATGACTACAACAAGCCATCTTTAGAGGGCCGGATCCTAAGGTTCTTCCTCAGAGTTGGCTACAATTAAATTATAGTGGCTTTAAATGAATTTTATCGAAGCAAAGGGTGAGGACAAACTGGATAATATAACGATACGTGCAAGGAGATTTATCAGTAGCCCTTCAGGGGGCTTCCCCGTGTGATGGTCCCTGGAGGAGCCCGATCATAAGACGGGAAAGTGCTAGGAAGTATTGTGGCTCTGCTCCAAATTTTTATTTTTTTTTCCCCAGAGCTGAAGTCAAATAGGTCATACATAGGTGGTGTGGGGAAGAGAGGGCTCAGATATGCTCTGGAAAAAAACCACCACTCAATATCTAGAAGTCAGGGCATGAGGCTTTGAGAGACAGAGCAGCTTTCCTGGTTTCTTAAATCTTTTTGATAACATAATCCACATCTTCATAGGAAAATTTTTTAGGGATTAGGTCCCTTTTCATGCCTAAGCACATTAAATCCTCAGGGAAGTACAGAAATTGCTGAGATGAAAAATAATGGCAGAAAAAACATGTATGTGTATTTTTGCTATTTATAATGTCTAAAATGTTCTGCCTTTTTTGTTGTTGTTGTTTAAAAAAAAAAAAAAAGGAAAGGAAAGGTTAATTACACCGTCTACTTTTTCCTCCTCATTTCAATTCCTATGGTGTGCCTAAGGGTAAGTGTAGAAATCTGGGAACATCAGATTTGTTTTTTTCTCTACCCTATTTTGTTATCTACTCTCAAACACTTCCACTGTTTTATACGCACTGCAAATATTAAAAATGCCAGATAGATCCAAATTATATATATAAAGAATTGGTCCTAAGAATGGCTGTTTGTTTTATACTGAATTACAGTTCTTAGCCTTTATTTGATTTTAATTCTAAGCCATTAGTGCAGACACTCTGGCGCCCAAACAGCATAGCTAGCCAGAGGGTAATATTAAGAGGCATCTGTATTGCTGCCAATAAGTTACTTAAAGCTGGTTCTGTATAAAATGTCAATTACTAATGCTGATTAATGATAATAAAGTTAAGGTTTGTATTCTTTCATAACAATCTGCAACTGCATGAAAGTTGGATATCATTAAAAATCATAATAGAATTTCCATCATTAGGTTTAACAGCACTAATGCACAGATTTTCTTTGAATCAGATAACATAAGTGTACAAAACATTTAATAGTAAACATAAAGACAACGTGGTGAACAGCAGATTATTAAAAAATGACAGTATCGCTTTCCCAGTATAGTTCATTACTGTAGTAATTATAGCATAAAATTAGGAAAATAATAAATCAAACATCTGCGATGGTAGCGCTCACATTTCAGTGTCTAACTTGTGGTGTTGTATTTGTGGTGCACTTCTCGTCTCTTCACTGGAAACCATGCAAAGATGTTTTAATTTTTTTTTTTTACTTACCCTTCTCAAAAGGGGCGTTAAATTCAGAACCTACTGTGATGTAAAATCAACACATTTAAGTGTTTGGCTTTTTGGGTCCAGAAGTCAAGAAGTCTCTCCAGCTGCTCTGGTACGAATGAATAAATAGTTGAATGGAGTCGATAATCTGGGTTTTATTTTGCATTCCTGCTAAGTTTTATGTCATTCTTTGTTGTTCGGATGAAAACCCAGGTCTAGTAAGTGTAATGTGCATATACCTAGAATCATTAGAATAAGACCGACTAGGACGAGTGATATCCAGAGTCTTCAAAAATATCACTGAGTCTCCTTGGCCTGATGGGGAGGGGAGAAAAGAGCAGCCTACAGCTGCTTGAAGGGTAGTAACAAAGGTGCTGGAAGAGTAGCTACAGAGAGGGAACGATGATTCGCTGTAGTGTCAGACAGTGCAGCAAGGGGCAACGGCCACGAATTGCAGGCTGAACGTTTCAGGTTGGGCATCAGGAAAAAAATCCACCAAGAAGGTGATGGAGTACAGGAACGTGTTGTCTAGTAGGGCTGCGTACTCTCCACCTCTGGAGTTTTCGGGGCTCAGGCAGGCAAAGCCAAGGCCAACCTCAACTGGTGTTGGCGCTAGTCCCACTCAGAGCAGGAGCTTGGTCTAGCTGCCCTCCAGAAGTCCATCCAGACAAACATTTCTGTGATTCTGTGGATTCATCCTGCTCAATTCCTATCCAAAGGTACTGCATTGTTTATACCAGAGATAGGAAATGGGTAGTGGATAAAAGGAAGCACGAGGACTCACCTGTTCCCTTGGGGTGAGATGATCGGTATGATAGGGAGATCTCAAGTGGAAAGCAACACATCAGTTAAATTTCCAAAGCACAGAGGATGCTTCTGTACTTTTTAAAAAAACAAATCTCATATTCAAAGCGCTCAGCCTAAGTGCAAGAACAGAGAATCTTTATGCTATAAGCAAATATTTTAAAAGTTAATAACATCCTGGCTTATAAATATTTCTCATTAATTAGTCATACCTTCTAACCTCCAAAATATAAAAAATCTTTGCCTATCTCAGCATTTAAGCTATAGGTTTGGGGGATTGTTTGCTTTTTTTAGTTTATATTGAAGGAGGCATGTATATGACTCTTGTGAGCACTGAAATCCAGATCCTGGTGGTTTAACTATTCAGATCGTATGTAAAATTGTTTTGTGGTTCTTTTCTTACCTTTATTTTCATCTTACTTAAACTGTACTTGCTACAGCCTCTGCTGCTGGCTGTGTTCATGTTTATTGCCTGCAATTAGGAGGCAAGTTTCATAAAAGCCCACATTGCCTCATTCAGAAGACGACAAATCTGTTAAAAACAAAAAGCAAAAAAAAAAACCCCAAAAGCCCTGGTTACTCTGCGAAGAAGAGAACTGACTGCATGGCACAATTAGATTTGCTCTGCTGTACCTTGGAAATAGGAAAGATGAGGCTGCTTTTTAATTGAAGTGCACAGCATAGCATGCTAATTCGCTGTCGCTCTGCCAGCAAGGAGCTTGAAGTATTTTAAATAAATGATGCCCCAAACAGGATTTGATTATATCTGTATTCATGTGGCATTCTACTACCACCCTACAATAATATGCTGGTTAAGTATAATTCATTGAGTCCTGCAGGCAGTATTAATTCTCTCTCTTCTCTTTTGTATCAGTTACTGCAACAAATTAATGCAAAGTACAGCAGGGTGGTGTCACACTGTGCAATAGCAGCAGCGGGAACATCACCACCCAAAATCCAGTATAAACCAGTATAACCAAAGTGTGGTTTGCGTTGGTGCTTGCGGGGGAGTTTCAGGATTGATATGTCTCGTTCTCTTGCATTGCCCACTTTCACCCGTTTTGGCCGGGATCTTAAGATGAGCCTTAGCTGATCTCACGGTCTTTGTGTCTGTCGGTGCCCTCTGTTGCTTTGGGGCACGTTTCAACCAAATGACCTGCTTCAGTCATGTTTCTCAGAGTTGGAACTGTTTCAAAGGTACTGAATTTCGGTAAGTTTCATAAAACTGGGCGGCGGGGTGGGGGAGAGAAATTGTCTGCCGCCCAAGCTGATGGATACGAACAGGAGCCTTAATAGTCCAGCTGAGGGAAAAGCTCAGGCAGACACAGGAAATTCAATCACAAGGCGCAGACTCCTCGGGAACAAGGATTCCTTGGTTCAGGCGGTGACGGTGTTACTCTGCCTGTGCAGAGACGTGCTGCGCTGGGTGTTGTTTTGCTGGGAGGGTATTTGGGATGTGCAGGGGGAAGAAGGGATGCTGCCGATTGCCCCCTCCAACTCCTGCAGACGGAAGCACGCTTTCTCGCAGGCCAGGAGATGTGTTTTGTGGGCTTACGTTCCTGGCTCCCACGCTGGTCGTGGCCACGCGTCAGCCTTTACGATAGTTCGGTTTTGTTGTTTTAACCTCTTTGGATGATTTTTTCCCCTTCCCTGGTTTAAAATCTTTGGATGATTTTTTCCCCTTCCCTGGTTTCATATGTGTCTTTCCCCTTTCCACTCCCTCCTCCTTTAAAGCCCTCCTCATAAAGTAAACCCTTTGCTGAGTTGCTTTCAAGGTAACAATTGACTCATGAGCTATTTCACTGGAAACCTGAACAGAAAAAGCTCGCTGACTGCGTGGTCACCCCTGGGTTGGTGACATCGCTCACCTTCCTCCAGTACCTGAGGATTCATTTCCTTTTCTGTTGCCCTCATGGGATTCAGGTGTGATTAAATGTCATGATTTAAATGGATTGCTTCCACGTCCTTAGTTCCGTATGTCCTTTATGTGCTCATGTGTTCTATTTTTTTGTAACATGTAAAAGGAGACAGTGCTTTATAATGAGGTACGACAGGTAATTGGTATTTTGTCTGAAGAATTTGGGTTTTCATACACTCGAGAAGAAATGAATTAAGATGCAAAGTTTAATAAATTCATCATCAGAACACCGTTCTGTAATTTTATATTGCGGTTTGACAACACTTAATCCGCTGTTATTGCTTTGAAGGATTTTTAATAGAATTACTCAAAAGACAAAACGGAAAATAAAAAGGGATTACAAATAGGACAGCAATGGCAGCAGCACGACCGACTTGCTGAAACTTTTCAATGACATGGTATGGCTGTTGATAAGGGTTTCAATACAGTTTATGTGGGGTGACTTTTTATTTATATATGGAAAGCATTCTCTACAGGATGGATTTTCTTGGAAAATGTGAAAGTGATTCTGTTTCCTTGAAATTCATGAAGACATGAAAGCAAGTTGGGGATAACCTTATTTTCAGTCTCACTGTGATGGAAGCATTTCAGCTGGAATTCACATTATGGGTGACAGTTGTCACAAAGAAGGTCAGTTTGGCCAAAATATCAGTGACCTGCCGCTGTTTAAAAAGGAAACAAAAACATTTGGGCTGTTTTAATGACACTTCAGTAGCCTGACTCTGATGGAGTATATAGCGCGTGCTTCCCAGAAAGAAAGAAAACCATGATTTTTTTTTAAAACCAAATAGCAACCTGTACTTATTGTTGCAGTTGTATTTTAATGAGCCGAGACGCTTTCAGAGAAGGGAAATGTCGAAAACTCAGGCAAGTGCATTTCTGTGGTCTACATGGTTAAATGTTTGGGTTAAATATGCAGATCCTGTGGACTGCTTTGCCTTTGGATATGTGGTTGCAGCATAAGGTATTGCAGTTGTTCATCCCGATGATGTATGGTAAACAGGGTTTATTGGAAAGGAGATGATCAGCAACAAGTATTTACGTGCAGGAAAAATAAAATATTTTAAGGTTGTTCATCTTGCTGCACAATAAAAGTTAACTACGCAGTGCACATTAATAGCTTTTTCTTTCTATGGTTTCGGTTTTATGCCACCATTTGATAAAGTTAATTAACAGTGTGTTAACCAGCCTCTTCACTGCCTACACGAGGATTTTCAGGACTAGGCTCATACTTTTTTAGTTTTGCCTCACCTCCTAGTAAAGTTGGTCAGTGTGCTGGGAGGCTTGCTCTTTACAGTAGTCCAAATCTGAATACAGGCCCATATGATGATCGTTTTAAAACTGAGTGGGAAATCCTTCTCAGGGCATCGGCTTTTCATTCCTTAGTTTGGTGGTTTCAAAGGTTTATGGCTTCCTCAATTATTTGGTATTTTCTGCCTCTTTATTATAGGAAAGGACTGAGAGCTTGCCTACCTGACCACAAGAAAAAGCTGTTTGTATCTGCAGCACTCAGATATTTCAATTCGATGCTTCCCTTTAAAATATTTCACGTATGACGTAAACTTAATCAAACCTTTATGCCTTCTAGCAGGTAACCTCTGCATGAACTAAAGAGCTGAAATATTGTTTAATCATGCTGCGTACCACTTTTTTACAGTGATATAAGAAACGTTATTTTGGTTGGCTAGAAACAACCAAGATAAAATACTTTGTTCCGTCAGGGGTAAAAAGGCATTTTTATTAGTTGACACTTCACATGTACCAATGCTGTTGGTAAATAAATCTTACCAGTTAGTATCTTAAAGAAGTTTATAAAATGTAAATGTGCAGTTTCGCATTTTTCACTTGGAATGTTTAGGCCCAGTTGGTATCAGAACAAATGATTTGCTAATTTGAACTGGCAATCCGTGCTTCACCCTTTCAGGCCAACTATTATTAACCTTTATTCTGACAACCAAAGAAAATGATGGTTGTGTCTGACTCCTTTAATGTTGCATTAAAATCAAGAGCTGTAAATAATGATTGCTACAGTTTTAACTGACCTATGTCAATGACACAGAGAGAGAGTTTTTCCTATCATATAACTATAGCAATTAAAAAAAAAGCCTTATAGTTAATTTTAAAAGTAGGAAGTTTTCTAACAGTGATGTTTCTTCTGGTTGCTTAGATTAACATTTTAAATTAAAAAAAAAACCAGAACAACAAATTTGGAATAAAGAAAAACATTATGGTTCGACCACCTATTTAGGGAGAGGACTCAGTTTTCAAAATAAATTCAATTGTTTTTCTTTAAGTGCTGGGGAGGAAACAAAAAGCTTTTATGTGATCTGAAAAAGGGGGTAATTGCAAAGCTGACTAAAGGCAGCCACAAACCTTTCAAGTCTCAGCTGTGCTTGATCTTGACAACCCTCTTAGCGTTGCTCTAACTCCCAACACAAATCTATGTTTTGTACCTTTGTGTACCGGTCAATCAAAAATTTCCAGCTCATTTTTGACCTTGTCTTCACGTTGGTTATCCGTTCAGTCATTAGGTGCTACATTATCAAAGAAGGGGTGTAGGAGTGCTGTGCTGCTAATAAGGTATCCAAAGCGGATCTCCCACATAGCACTTTGATAAATGTATTCTTGAGTTTGGATACTGACCTATGTTAATATCGGCAGCTATTAGATGAGAGATGTTAAAAAGCTTTGGAGTGTTGGGGTTTGTTTTGTTTCGTTTTTTAAACGTACTGTTAAGCATCGTTCAGTTGTGCAGCTCCAGTAGTGTGCTACAATAAGGAAATGCTGTAACAATTTACTGTTCCCATTTTTTCATTTGGAACAGAGAGAGGTGACCAAAGGCTATTTGTCTTACGCTTTTAACATCTTTCAAAGGTTCTAATTGTAGAGCTGGAGAAGGGAGAAACAATGATTGTGATACCAAATGAGAGTAAGAAAAAAGAGGGAGATGGGGATCTGCTAAAATTGAAATTTATTAAGAATTCTGATTCTGCCAAAACCTTTTGTGAGTCTTTTAAGGTTTATTTGGTTAAACACTGTTAAATTTGAAGTTCCATTTTTTTACGTCCACCAATTCTTTTTTTTTAAGTTTTTCAAAGTAGCCTAACTGTGAGAAGCAGGAACCACAGTAGCGTCATAGTCTCAGATTGGCTTTTCTCAATACCTCCTGTTATCTCTCCCGGTATAGAGTGGGTCTGAGAGCTGTGACTTCTCAGCTCAGCCATGACCAAAGCCTGGACCTAATCCAGAGTGACTTGATTTTGTCCAGTGACACATTGGCATCACTGGAGAAAAAGGAGAATCTCAATTAGGCTCCCCCAAGTGGAACTTGAAGCGACTGATCCAAAGAGCAGCTGACCAAATCATGACACCATGCTTGCAGCTTTACTTTAAAGTAATAAAGTCCTAGCATCTCATCCTAGCTAGATGGCAGGGGGTTTTAGTTCTTATAATTTCCCACAGAAAATAAAAAAAAAAAAATGTTGAATCAAGTCGCCAGGCTCTTGCTTAGATTTTTACTTTGGCAAAAACATCTATATATTGGGAGTCATTACTCCCTATAAATATAAAACAATAAAAATTAAAATAAAAGATATGTAGTCTTTACATGATCTTCAAATGGTGATGTTTTTGCCTGAGTGAAAAGACTATAACAGAGAGGAAGAATGTAGTCTGCAAAAGCTAATGGGAGGTTTTTACTGTACTTCTTATATACAAGCTACACTTCTACATCTTAATCTGCAGTATTTTGTAAGCAAAAATGTGCTTGTTTCACTAGTAGTACATGCTTAGTCATACAAGCCATATACATCCTCTTCAGTTTAAAAATACTACAGTTTTTGCTCAAATTATGAAGAGAACACTTATTATGTAGAAATAACATAAGTGTCTTAATTTACCCAGTAGACTTCTTTTAAAAGAATTTTTAAAAGGAAGGAACATTTAGAGTATGTAAGAGAGTAGAAAATAAGTATATCCTTGAATTAAACCAGTGAGCAATAGTCACAGTACCTATTGTTGCTATGGTAGTGCAGTTACATGGTAACTATGTGGACCTTGCTTAATTCTTCTCATATTAATCTCTGATCTTTTAGATATTCTTCCCCAAAATAAACCCCTACAACCCCACTTCATTTTGAAGCCTCTTGTTTCAAAGTGCAAGTTAATTAATAAGAGCTGAAGGCCTAAACTGGAACGAAACGTTTTGATCCTCCCAGAACGAAATATGAAATTATGCATTTATGGATCTTTTTGAATTTTTATCCTGAATAGGATTTTCCTGTACCATTTTGTTGATGATGTCTAATGAGATTTTGAAGTAATTTTTTTTTTTTGCTAAACTAATGGAAAAGGCTGCCACTACCTTCGGTACACTTTGGATCTCATGCCAAAAGGCAGTACAGTATTGGCTGAAAGAGAGTGTCCTGAATTCACGTACTGTCGTTATCTCTAAAAGTTTATTTTGTGGCATTGGTTTCACATCACATCATATCATAGATTCTAGCCAGAAGACTATAAACTCTCATCCAGCAGCTACGTTTTCGTGGGGTTGCCCAGGCTGACCCAAAGCCTCTGAAGTCATTTAGGCATTTCCTGAAATTTTTCCTAATATATATAGATAGCTTCACATACAACTGTGAAAACTGTTATTCCTGCCTTAGGTTAAACTGCCTCATTTCTTTCTTTTTGACAGCTGCGGTCAATAGATGTTGACCAAAAGCTGTCAAATTCCCTGAGAAATGAGGAAGCATGTTTTACTCCAGATGAGAAGTAGAGAGTTATTCGTCTTCTATCCTGGGAAATCCTTCCCGTAATTTGACAGGCTTTAAACAAATTGTTAGCTTTAATTAAGTTCGAAATGGGACAAATGCACAACCTAAACTGCCCCTTTCTAGCATGTGAGAGGACAGTAAAATTAACCATGAGCTTCGGAAATGGTGTGTCTCTTGCTGTTGTGATCGACTGCAATTCTATATTTAGGTACTGTAGAAATTTTGGGTAGGTTTAGAGATAGACAGTTTTATGAAGGCAACGTTGGACATCCCATAGGAGGAGGGAGAAAAGAGAGCTGTGGAAAAGATCAATAGTAATAGGAAAAAAAAAATAGGTGAATGCTAAAGATACTAATTTGCAATGCTTTAAGCTGAAATTCCCATACCTTTACTTTTTTTCATGTGTGAAGGAATAGCAAAAGAGCAGCTCTTCACACAGAGACACATTTTGATTTTTTTTTTTTTTTTTTTAACTTCAAATTTCCTAATGGATTTCTGGATCCGTGTTTGATCTGGAAAAGAAATACGTGATAGACGCGTATAAAAAGCATTTAAACTAACAGCTTATAAGGCTAACAAGTCCTCAGAACATCTGTGGGATCTCTGTAAAAGACGCAGATCCAGACCTACACGTTGAGCCGGTGGAGCAGCTTGAATAGGTGAGGAATCTATAGAAATGATCATTACTCGCTTTCTAAAGCCGCTCCGAATGTATCCTGCCCCTGCCTGCCCGCACTGCAGGTCGTGGCAGGTAGCGCCGCTGTAATGTTCTCAAGGCAAGGGTAGCATGACCTGGAAGAAAGTCTACCTGTTGCATGGAGGTTATCTGCAGACGGTGGAAGATTCCTTTCTCCTTTCTTGTTTTTCAGATGAGGGTGCGTTTGAGTCCTCGTGGGCTCTCAGACAGCAATTTGACTGAGGAAAGGTTTAACTCTTCCCTTGTAGATTATTGTTGGATGAAACAGTAAAGCGAGAATAGAACATGAATTAAATTTAAAAGCCGAATCTTGCGAATTCTCACTTACAAAGTTTTTCTTAGGCTGCATCATTTCTGTACATAAAAGCACTCCCTCCTTTTCCTGTGGCTATCCATACTATTTTGGAAAATGTATCTACTGTGCAGAATGAGGAAGTTAACTGTAGAACATTTTTTCATATAAAAAATTCCTCCAACGATAATAGATATAAGGGAGCTACAGGATTTTTTTCTGAAGAGCCAGCACAGAAAGAAAATCTGTCACCAGAAGAATGCACTGATGAGGGGCTCTTGGTGCCACTTGCCTACTAACCGTATATAAGAAATCCCATGTCAGCTTCATGTGTGTTAAATTAATACAAAGACAAAATAAGTTCTCTGTAACTTAGTATTTAAAATTGCCAACACGTTGACGTGCATGATTTAGCCCTTTAACTCAATAGCAAGAGATACAGATGAGAATAGTTTTGCGGCCATCAAAGACTTGAGGTTTATGAGAAAGATCAGACTTACGCTTGCATTAAATAGAATAAAGTGTTTTAATATCTGAAACTTTGTTCTTTAGGTCATTGTAGTCAGTGATAGATGAGATTTAAGGATTTTACATGCAAGGTCCTAATGGATCTTGCAACATTCTCTGTGCCATCTAGAACTTCCCATCGTCACGGTCAGGATAATGGACTTGCACACGTCATCAGCATGACCTGTAATGGTAACTCCAGTAGTCCTAGGTAAGAAAGCCTTCATTCATCAGGATTCTTTCCGAGAAGAGTTATGTTTTTATACTTTCCACAACTGCAAAGGCCCTTCCCCTGTTCTTAGTGAGACAGAACTGCCACCATTATAGTAATTAGGGATGGAGTGAAGATTGCGTGGTGTGGTCCATTTTCCCTAGCACTAATTAGACAAGATCGGCTAATGTGCTCTACTGAGTGGTAACCTTCCTTCTGAAGTTCTTGGGGGAAATTCTGTTACAGGTTTATTTTTTATGACATCTTTCAGACTGACATTTCTATTCTTCATATATGCACACATACATATGTACATACGCTCACACATACGTGCTTCCCAAGGACTGTTTGTGTAGTTAAGAAAAGCGTGTTCGTTACCCTAAAGTAGTTGTATTTCACTATTCAAATATTCTGAAAAACTGATTCAGTTCCAAGTATTAAAAATATTTCTTTCGTTAATGTGGAAAGTATCTCATGGTTTAAGGTATTCTGAAGACTCAAGTGCAGTTTTCTGCCAGACAAACCTTTTCAGATCCTTACGCAAATGACACAGTAAAAACTGGGCACCAAAACAAGGTGAGTTTGAGGAGGTGCACCTCAGTCTATCTGACTCTCCTCTCTCCGTTTGTTAAACAGGTATAATAGTACTTCCCTGCCTCAGAGCGGTGTTCTGGATACGGTCTAAAGATTGTGCGGTAACAGGATAGTGTAAAAATGAGGACCCTGCAAGAACACTGAAAATAGGTCGTAGTAAAAATTTCCAAAATTTCCAAAACTCTACAGCCAGACATTTCTGTGGTAATCTTTTCATGGTTCTGCTTCTTTTTCCATGAAACACAAGGAGAGGTGACCTACTCTACGCACAGCATTTTCACACTCCTTTTTAAACGTGCGGGATGTATCTGCCTTGGGGGTGAGAGGACACGGGATTCATCTCATTACCAATGCCAAATGCAATCAGTAGACAACTTGCTGCTTTAATTTCTGAGGACTTATTCCTATAGTTATGGTTGTAGTTAAGCTAATCATGTGATCATTTAGAAAAAAAAGGTGAATAGTTGTTTTTCCTCTAGTATATCTACCCATTGGCAATGAGTAGTCAGGATTAAAAGCTCCATCTAGCCCCAGGCTATAATGAATATTCAGGAAAAATGATTCTGTACTGCTGCTTAGGGAAGTAAAAAGACAACCCCTGTAACATTCAAATCTCCTTTGCCTTTGGAATAAACAAGCGATATTTGATTAAGAACAGGAAGACAGAAGACACACTGATGTACATCTCATACCAAAAGAGACTTTATATGGTATTAAATTACCAACAGATTCCTGTAGGTACAGTGCATGAATCAATATTATGTTTTAGCTGATGATAATTTCACCAAGCTTTTATTTAGATGGTGTTTGTTTAAAAAAAAACAAAACGAAACAGAGCAGATAAATGAAGTGCGCTACCAGCGGATGTTACAGTCCATTGAAGCATTTGTTCATTCTTCTGGATTGACACACAGAGCAAAATTATGCTACACATTCTGTAACAATCGCACTGTATCATCATTAATGAGAGAACCAACAAACCTAGTTATGTGTAATAGAAGAAGATCATTTATAGCAACATGGTAGACTTTGAACCAAAAGCATTAAAATCCTGTACTACATTAAGCAGAATAATATTTTAGTTTGTTCATATTGTTGATTTTGCAAATGTAAATGCCCGGCTGTTTTTACAGCTAATAAGCTGTAAATACCTATCAAGCCATTTAGAAAATACATCTTAACTGTGCAGGCTTCATCAGCCACTTTATCCATGATAAAAGCTGCAGGCACTTTCATGAAGTTGGATCGGGGTAAAAAAAGATATTTATGTCGTATTAGCAGTGACAGGTGTTTTTTGTAACGTGATTGACGGGCCTCAGGATTCATTCTCTCACAAGTTACAGGCTCATCCTTGAACGTTTTATAAATCAAATCTCCGCTAAGACTCAGTAAATGCAATTTGTAAACTGGGGTCAATCTTTCAGAAATCCAAGTAGGTGGGAGGCCCTGAATCAGCAAAATGAATTAGGCAAAATGAAGCCTGTACGTAGCCTCTTTAAAACCAGGTTTTGGTACCAGGCCGCTCACCTTGTTAAATTGGCACCTGAGTTTAAAACTTTGCTGAAAATGATAAATTAATATTCTCAGAAATCTTAAGTTTTGAACTGCCTTTCAAATTGGGATAATTTCTTTAGTCAATGATTGCACTTAGAAGTTAATTCTCTATTTCTAATCACTTAAATCTTTCTCGAAAGTTGTGGTCCCGTGTGACCTCTGCAAATTGTTCTCAGTCCAAAGGCAAACTTCTATGGAGAGGTTGTACACCATCCAGTGAACTTCCCCTGGATTATATAAATGTAGTTCATTCATTTCATATGAAAATTAGCTGTCCAGTGACACGAATCTCTTCTGTTTTCAACCATCTGATGACTTACGATGCATTTTTCCAAGTCCTCAGTGAAGATATAGTAGGAAATTATGAATTTTATAGATGAATGAATAACTTTTTCTTGATGAGCTGAAGAAGAAAATGTGATGTTACAGATAAAAACAGGTGGGGATATTATTCCTCTCTGAGAATATGTTCGTTGTCTGTAGAGCGTAAAAGCTCTGGTATTCTCCTGTGGTGGCTTCATGGCATTGAATGGCTCTGGCAGCGGGGAAGGTCAGGCGTGTCGTGGCTGTGGCCACGGGACACTTGCGATGTCACTACGGCGAGGGGCGAGAGGACGGGCTCAGGTGGCTCACTGATGCTGGCCGCTGCACCAGGAGGCATCTGAGCAGGAGGGGGCTGGAGGCAGAACAGAGGGAGGAGGTGAAGGAGGAGGGTGGGAGGGTGGATCAGCTGGATGCTCCAGTACAGCTCCACTGTAGGGCTCGCACCGGAAAGGGAAGCAGCGAGATCTGTCACGTGTGCGTGTGTTTTGGGGGTGGCACAAGGGTAAAGAGTGATTTTTTTAAAGGTATCCAGCATTATCTTTATATGATATTTATTTAATGAGCAAATGAATTAGATAAAAGATTACGGGAAAAAAATCCGCTTTAGAAATACCCGTTTCAATCCAAAATTGTCAAATTTAATGGAAAACCTAACTTTTTGTATAAAATCCAACACTTTTCCAATTCCTATCAGTGACTGTCTCACTATGCAGCAAAGCACTGTGTTAACTTTTTTTTCATTTTTTCCATGTTTCCTCACTAAACATTCCTGTTTTTTCCTTGGAATATTCAGTGAAGTAAAATCAAAGATTTCACCTCCTTCAGTGGAGTTTTCAAATTATTTTCCTGTTACGTTCCCGGTGAGTTTATGGGTACTGAAAACGGGCAGGTTTCCAAGACTGATACAGGTGAGCCTTTCCAAAGGGCTTTGTCTGAACATGTGCTGCGCAATCAGATATTTAAACTGTTCACTAGCTTGAGAAACTGAAGACCCTTCCATTGCATTCATTGCATTAATCTCGGTGTGGGCGAAGCAGAACTGATGGAAAATGAAGGTCTTCACTTACTTTTGGGAAAAAAAAGGTCAAATTATTATCTCTTAAGAAAGACAAACTAGTTAAATTGTCTTAGGTAGGATGGAAATTGGGTTTATATGAATGAAACAGATCTCCCAATAAATTTTTCAGTGTGGATTAAAAGAACTGTATTTTTTTAAAGTGTTGGTGTGTGTTGGAGTAAGAATTTTTATGGCAGCACTATAAGCACGACGAGGTCAGCATAATGAGTTATGTGGTGCCAACATCCTGAACGTTATTACAAGGATTTCTAAGGAGAAGAATTAACATAAAGGATATACAATTCATGTCTTCAAGAGGGTCTCTCATTTCTGCGTTGGGCCTCAAGGAAATTCAAAACAGAAATGAAAGTCAAAGATGCAACGACTTTCATACTGCCGGTGCAGTGTTCATGCATATTTCATGGAAGCTGCATGGACGGGGAGATCACCATTTTTATTGGAATGGCACGGCTGAGTCCCAGGGTTTTACTGTTCGTGTCAAGCGCTGTGTTACTTTCCAGGAGCACAGCCTGTGGGTTTTTTTTTTTTGTTTGTATTTAACCGTTGGGGTAAAAAGAAAAAAGAACAAGGGGATATTTCCCGTGTGTTCACTGGACTGACAACCTTGGTGTCCGCTGGATTGTTTTCAACTGAACTTCATTTAGGCTCATCCCATTTTCAGTTACTACATAGCAATGCAGCTTTCCGAGTTTTTACAATATCCAAATGGGAGAAAATTCTTCATATATGACAGACTTAATTATCTGAGAGAGTGATAAAGATTTAGTAAATGTAAATAATTGCTGCGGTACCAATTAGCCTACCCACAGGTTATACGTGTACTAAATCTTGTAATAGCACCATTCAATTTTTAGTCGGATCACGCACCACATTCTACATGGAGCAGTACCGCAAATTTTAAGGTATTTGTTGAAGAGCATTATCAATAGCCAACAGAAAAAAATCAACAACCCATACCCTAAGAGTTATATTGAACAATAACCATTATATGTGCCAGACGCAGAACGTTAGTTCCACTGAGCTGTTTTCAATGGAAAGGATAGTTGATTACTGTCTACATGAGATGTATTCCATAAGGGAAGTAAATGCCTGGAAATCATGAAAAGCCAACACTTGAAGATTTCGATTTCTGGCTTTAACAGAGAAGATTTTGATCTTTCATTTACACTATGGCCATCCCAAGTTATTCTCTGAAGTCAAAGGAGAGTTCAGAAGTGCTGAATTGCATTCTGATAGCCCTACAACCTCGACTCATCCTTGTTGTTCTGATCAAGGCATGATCAGGCGATGCTTCAGGTTCGCACTATTTTATAGGATACTGGTTATTTTCAATATACCTTACATAGAGCGAGTCATTAAAACTGAAAAGTAATTTTTAAAATCGGTGGGTAAAGAAAGTCTCTGTCATCCAAAATGATATTTCCCCCTCTCTGGGAAGGGAACATTTTGTGATATCTTTGTCATTTGGAAAAAGAAAAAAAAAGCAGCAAATTCTCCTTTTTTCATGAACTAACCTTTTGTAATGGATTTGCAGTGACTCGATGTGTCTGAAATAAGTTAACTAATGAGATGAGGTTCAGCCCTGATATATAATTTCTCAAAATCGCAGCATAGCCACTTATAGCAAAGTTTTCTATTTCCTTGATACACCTTTTGTTCATATTACTTTTAATTATGTTCTATATTTATCTGACCTATTTGAACAGGATCCAGAGCTGGTACGGAACATCTGTCGCTGGGTTAGACAAGCTGTTCAGATTCCTTTCTTTGCCAAGCTGACCCCAAATGTCACTGATATTGTGAATATTGCGATGGCTGCGCAGGAAGGTAACCGACTCCAGTGCACAAGCTGTGCAGATTTACTAATTTGCTGGATGGGGGAAGATAAGGGAGTTGCTGGAATAATAATAACTAACAACAGAAACGAATAGGAAAATAGTTTATTTGGAGTATTTAGCATAAGCACAGTGATCAAAGGCTTCCTAATTTTGTCCATGCTTCTAGAATATAGCAATATATTGAGAACTATATTAGACTGTTAACAATAAATCATATGTTTGTGTGTGTGTCTGCACGCTCCTATTTCTATCATACTTATACGTTTACCACACCACTGTAAATTCCCCTATTCCTACATTTAGTAGTGAAAATGGTGTGTGTGTCCTGAGATAACAGAAATACACCATTTGAAGGTGTGTGTATGTATATGTATTTTTTTTTTTCCTTAGAGCTTAAAGTACAACATGGCAGGAAATCAGTTTGGAAGTAGGTGTATTTATCCATCACTAAGAACCGCGGTCATCGTTTCTCTGTCGCATTGTTCATTTCGTCTTGCTCCTCACAATGAGAAACGAGAGTATGGGCTGGCTCCGTCAATGCAGAGTTGGTGTCATCAGCTGGGAGGAGGTGACCCCTGTGCTGGGGCACCTCCAGGTGTTGAACAACCACTGTAGCAGGTTCTGTCCCACACAGCTGAAGGGCAGAGATCTGCCTGTCAGCCCCAGTGTTTCCCACGTGCTGTCTTATAGCCCTTAACAGCTCTTTCAACTGATGCACCTGCCTTGAAGCCAGTGTGAAATTTATCAGGCCAGGATTGGTCTTAAGGACCCTTCCGTGCATCCCCTTACAGTTTGTTGCTTTCTGTCTTCAGCTGTTTATTTGAATTTCTAGTTATTTCACAGTTTCACAGTTTTTCTGTTGTATTTCTTCCTCTCTTGTTCTCATACACGTGATTTAACAAAAAGAGACCGACCTTTTCTTTCACAGGTGGCGCAGATGGTGTTACAGCCACCAACACCGTGTCAGGACTGATGGGACTGAAAGCAGACAGCACACCTTGGCCAGCAGTTGGTGGAGCACTGAGGACCACATATGGTGGCATGTCAGGTAGGTGTTGCCCTTTTTGATGCATGGTACTTCCTTGGAGGCTTTCAAAACATCAGGAGGTCCTTGTAGTGGGCTAGAATATCATGTCTGCAGTCGCACCGCGTCCTTAAAGCTCACCGCTGGTCAATGTTTCTAATAGTCATGACAGATGGAACAGATTAAGTGTGAAGGCTCTTGGGTTGCCCTTTCCTGAATGGTAAAGCGCTGCATCAGAATACTGTGATAGGGTCACTGGAGAGGGAAGGAAATCTCTTCTCTCATGACCCTCGCTTTTCCTCAAATTTTTCATTCTGTCACAATTGTCAGGCCCCACGTTAGACAGAGGCTAATGAAAGGGCATCGCAGGGGGAAATACCAACAATCCAAATGCAGTGTATGTTTCATAGCCCGAACTCCAGCCTTCCTCCCTCCTTCCCACCGAGCGCACCTCTTCCGAGGAGGTTATTTCCTCCTCTTCCCGCCATGGTAAAAATGATAGGCTGCATTAGGCAAATATATGCGTATTTTTGTAGCCTATTCCTTGAGATATACAAGAATATCTTGTGTAGGCCGTATTTCCAAGTCCTCCTTTACAGTTTAATTTTAAAACCAGCAGCAAAACTTTTGCACTCCAGTTCAGTGCCTGCGCACATTAATGTATTAATCTATTGACCCTGTGCACTCTGTTGCTGTGACAACATGAACTTGGCCCTGCAAAGACAATACTGTGAGCTTCTTGACTTTACTGGTATGGAGATTAGTCTCCTTGGTGATAGAGGTAGCAGTAAATATACATAACAGAAGTAATAGCATCCTCCTGATTGAGTCAAACATTATTTTATCGGACCCGCCTCCTACCTCCCCCCAAAAACGTAATCAGAGGAGACCAGACAGGCAAAAAATGCTTTATTTTATGTGACTGGTGTTATCCTTAGAGAACCGTAAGAAATGTAGCAAAAGATGCCTTTTAAACAAACTTTAATTCAGACGAGTGTATTCAGTGGAAAATTGCCTTATTGCCTTAGATAACTACATGGAATTTGGAATTTTTTAGAGAACACTGAAAAGCAAGGAAGAGATAACAATCAGTAAAAATCGTTACGCCTATTGCATAATGATTATTTCACAGTGACAGTCCAGTAAGATGTTATATTTTAATATTATGCAAAATGGGAGGAAGAGGGGAACAAGAAGAGAACAGCTACAGCCCATTTCAATTTCTCTAGCCTGCCATGTTGACAGGGAAAGAATAAAGGAGGTCACAGTGGGTGCTGTGCATTAAAAATTAATAAAAGAACTATTGCGGTAGTATTTTATATAACTAACACCATTCACATTTTCTCATTTAAGTTGCAATTTCTGAATATTCCTTCCTACCAAAAGTCTGTCTAATAAAATCTATAAAATGACTGCATTATGAAAAGTGTGTCTCTTAAGTTACAAATTTAAAACATGTATGTAGTGTAAATTACAGTGGCACCTGGATACTCAGCTATAAGGGAGGACCTACCAGCATTTCTGTGGTTTATAATTCTGTTATAAGTGGGACCTGAGGAAAAGTTCTTTGTTTCTTTTATTTTTATATATATGTGTGTGTGTGTGTAAGTATAAAAATGTTTTTTTTTCCCTGAAGTTTTACATGTACCAGAGGAGATAGAAAATGTCATTTTCGGATGCACCATTACCTATAACACAAATCTGGTTATTTAAAAACCATGAAAAAGACTGGAAGTGCTGTCAATTTATTATGTTTTGAAAGAGCATATTGTTGCAGACAAATATATAAAGGTTTCTTGCTGATAATTGACATCACTAGCTCTCAATCCCACAACTCATTGCGCGAAAGAAAGCCACAAAGCCAATAAAGTCAATAGGCTCTGCAACACATTGCAATACTTTCTGCTCAGCGATCAGGGTACAGCAGTATACAAATTTACGAAAGGAAAGCAATTTTAAATCAAGAGAGCTAGCATGCTTAGAAGAAGACAAAAAATGGGAGAGCATGTCGCCTTGTTAGAGCAAGGGGCAGGGCGGCCACGCTTCTGAGGTCTGTTCCCGGCCATGCCAGGGCTCAGCCGCGTGGCCTTCAGCCAGACACTTGACCTTTCCGTGCTTTATTTCTCCTGTCTGTGAAATGGCAGTAACACCGCTTACATGCCTACAGGCTTGTTGGGAAGTGCTCTGTGGTCCTGGCACGAAAGTCGCTTCATAGTGTAAAGTATTGGTTTTCTATTTTGATTTGCTTAAGCTTCTTGTTCTATTTTATTATCTGATAGAGTCAGTAAGTTTTTGTTGTTTTTTCAAATAATTCCTCTCAAGAGAGAATTAAGTTTTTAAGTGAAAGTCAGCGCTATTATAGAAGCAATAAGTCTGGTCCATTTTCCATGTGTTTTACCAAAGCACAGCTGGTTTATCATGTTCTCTAGTGTACAAACGTAGAGTAGATACAGGGCATAGCCAAGCTGTATCTCGCTTTCTGGACTTTTCCCAGTTCTACAGATTTTAGTTCTTTTCTGGGCTAGAAATGGCGCTCGCTTGGCACAGAGGTACAGTAAGCGCGGCAGCAGCCTCTGCCTCGCGGGCTGCGGTGCCCGTGGTGCCGCGTGGCCGGGGGGGGGGGGGGGGGCCCCCAGCCCTGTGGAGGTCTCAGCCCAGAGCCCCCTCGGTCAGGTCTGCGACGTACCGAGGCCCAAAGCTGGTGACCCTCAGCATCACCCAGCCAGTGAGGAATTGCTCGCGATGGAGTATCTCTGGAGTGCTGGATTAAACTGGATTTTAGATCAGCCTGGGCTTGCTTATCTTTTTTCCCCTTCTCTTTACACATAAATCATAGGAAACTCTCCCTATCTTCAGTAGTATTGCCTGCTAGTGTAGGGGTTGCTCTGTCTGAAAGGGTGTTTTTGCTTCAGAGAGTGAAAAGCAGAAGCTGCTGTGCTTAGGGTCCGCCATCAGCAGCAGGGACACGTTCCTCCCTTGCTGCCACGCAGAGAAACGTGCTCTGTCCTCTGCGCTCCGTGTTCCCATTCACTCCCCTGAGAGCTGAAGGAGCCCCGCGCCTCGGCGGAGGGCTGCAGCGTGCGAGCGGAGGAGGCCGGCAGAAAGCTGGAGCTAAGCCGCCGCAGCTCAAAACGCAAAAGTCAGCACTTTGCACCCCGAAATAAGGCTGCAGGCCAGCCCCTGTCTCCGCTTGCTGAAGGGCTTTGCTGAAAGCTCAGGCCTGGCTCCCGCCCGCCAGCCGGCAGGGCCTGAGGGGAAGAAGGAGCTTCATGGCGCCCCGTGGCAGCTGTGGGGGGGCAGCGGGCGCTGAGGGGGCCGGCGGGCTGGCAGCGCGGCCAGGGAAGCTCTGCGGCCCGGTGGCAGGGACCGGATCACGTCGCAAGGCAATTCGTTCTCTTAAAGGATGGCTGTTCCTCGATGTTTTATAAATGCGCTACGTCCACGCGTTTCTTAATACAGTGCGGGTTGCCTTCTCCAGGTGAGTGCAAACTCACTCCGCTGAGCTTGAAGGTTTCCATCGAAGGGCAAATAATGAAAGTATGTTAATGCCCTGTCCGAGCAGCAGCCTGACGTTTTGACTTACAGTCTTCCCTGTCCTCCACTGTTCGAAAATGTGCTCGTACATGGCCATGTACTGAAGAAAGGTTTTCCGTATGCGACTCCCCCTTGGCCTCCTCTGTCCTCCTCATCTGCCTCGTGCGGAAGCAGCTATGTGCAGGAGGATTGTCATTTGTTTTTCCAGAAGAGAGAGACATTGAAAAGGGAATTTCTTCTTAATTCCTTTTAAATTACTAAATGACAGGTAGTTTCCTATGGTTTGTCGAAGATACATAAAAATTAAAAAAAAAAAAAAAAAAAAGGTTTATTAACATCATTGTTAGATCCTGAGGTGTTTTGAGAAAAGACACGTCTCTGGTTTTTTAAAACATTTTTTTAAAAAATCTTTCAAAGAAGGAGGGACTTAATGAGATTACGTTAAAAACCCCATTTAGCTTTGAGTTGTCACAGTCAGTGTTTTCTTCCCAGCCAGTGCTCGGGCAGTGACCTTCCTGTTTTGATCTAATTTGATCAGCTGAAAATTGCTAAGCTGTAAGAGGCATTGCTGTTTCCTCCTTCCTACCCTCCTGTTCCTTGGGTGGTTTTGACAGGGAAGGATCCCAGTATCCCAGGTGGCGTTTGACCGCTAGACTGTAGGATTAGTCTCTCTCTCTTCTCCACTTCCCTGCAAATATTGAATTATTAATACAAAGTGAAACAGCTCTCACGGGATACACACTCATACTAGCACAGCCTGCTGGCCTGCACACGAGCCTGACTTGGGAGAGCCAGGTTTAAATCCCAGGGCTGAGCCTGGGTCCCAGCTGGGTCCCCTGGATTCCAAGTTTACCCTCCGACTATTCAGTGTTGTAAAATCTCTCTGGTTTTTCTTCACCTTCTACCTCTATCCTGGTGCCAAAAAATGCTTGCAGGAAAAATTTCACTTCAATTTTGACAAACTGTTGTTTTCTAAATAAAATTCATTTCTAATTGGCACCGTGGAGCCTCAGCGGAGCCCAAGGGCTATGGCAGCCCTACGGATTTCTGTGGCCCCGTTACGTGAGAGGAGATACGTGCTTAGAGGATCCAAGTCTTCATCCATTTTTTATAAGTTTCCAGGAACTACCCATTACTCAAAAAGTGGAAATGTCCTAATGAAACCTCCAAAATATGATTAAGGAAATAAGCCCTTATGATGAAAGAAAAATACTACAGAAGACATGGCTTCCCAAACTGTATAACTATCATATGTGTTTGTAGGATTAGAGACACAGTTTGATTTCCATTAAGGGGCTTTTAGAATTGACCCAGCAGTATTTCAGGTTTGAGAATATAGAATACATGAGATTTCACCCTGAGTTCTTCCTATACGCATGCAATGCAGAGTATTTGTTCCTTAAAAAGAAGCTAATGCTGTTTTTTTATCCTCACAAAGAATAATGACCTCTGGCTCTGAAAGAGATGTTTTAGTCTGTATAAGTACAAATTATTTTGAAAATGTGTATTTTATAGGTACTAGAATAAGATGCCAGGATTCCCAGAGAAATGTTAATATATATAACCAATACACTAATATACTATCAGCAGCTACACGCTTCCCTAAGATTTTTTTCCTTTAAATGTATTTTAAAATTAAAAAAAAAAAGGTTTTTTATGAGCTTTCATACTGTGCTTCCATATTCCAGATGTGTTTTATAAAACACATCACATTGCAGCACAATAGGATATCCATTGCAGGCAAAATAGAGCAGAGCTTCTGTTTGAATTTCCATGGGTTTTTGTTCTTTGTCATCTGTTTGTTTCTTTGTTTTTGTCTGGAAGCCAGATCCTTAGGGGATAAATTTATAAAACCATACACTGGACTTTGCAAAAAACTTAGTTTAAAAGCAAATCTCTCTATGGTGCACTCACTATGTAACCTTTTAATGCTTTGTTGCAAAAATATTGCGGTATTTTACAGCAGTAGTTCAAACACCTCATGGCTATGTGCTGTTATTGCTTTGTCCAATTATTACATTCGGTAGTATTTTGGCATTATTTGCACAAATATATTGTACAGCATGTTTGACTGCGTATGTTTGTACGTGTTCCAGAACAAGAGAGGTTCAGAAAGTTGTGTTAAAACTTCATAGCTGACCGCAAGGGATGTCAGGAGGATACCTAGACAGCAGATTCAGTCATTAAATGTGGGAACGTATAATTGTTGGAAACCGGCAGAGGCAGTTAATTTTAGTTACTTTTGAAGTAAGTTAGTGGAGCTGTCTCTTTTTACAAAAAACCACTGTCAGACAGCAAGTGTGACTTTTAAGGGAACGCTTTGCGGGTGTTATTTCATTAAATTAAAAAGTATACATTATATGAATAATTGACATTATTAATAGGGGCATATATTCTAATTTGAAATGTATGAATTATATTGAAAGAGGAAAAGTTGAAGTTATAATAATAAGGGCTGCCTTTTAATTTTAATTTTATGACACATCATTAAAAGAAAAGTGAAAAAAAAACCCCAAGAGCATTCACTTCTCTAATCACAGTTCTCTTCAGTGACTGTGCAGTATGGATTTTGGTCAATAGAAATGAATGAAAAGCTGCCCATCACTGGAAACAAAACAAAATGTATGTATGCATAGGCACTTCTGTTTAGTATAAATATTTACCGAGAGTTAAGGACTATTTACATTAACATATATTTACAAAACAGTGTGGATAGGAGTAAAAGACAAATATATGCCGTAGTACAATTTTAATGTTGTTTTACTATTTCTGTTAAATGTAGCTCAGCCATTAAAAGCCCTTATTTGCATATATTATGTCAGGATTCACAAAGAGTCCTCTGTTTTCCGTGGTGTCCTTGCAGCAGCCTGATTTCTCTTAGTGTTCTGCCGTCACTGGTCTGTGCAGGAGAGATCAGAGCCCTAATAATAGATTTTTGACAGGGAGCTCGCCTGCTACCTGCCCTACACAAATCCTCACTGTTCATGTTTGCTTCATGGCAACAAAGCAGACAGAAGGAAAATGCCAAGTGCTGAGTTTGAGGTGCAGCCCTGCCATAGCTTGACATTTCAGCAGAATAGCAGTTTATGAGATGCATAATTTTTCATCTGGGACTCAGCTGCCATTTTCATAGAAGCTTGCAGCTCATCGACTGACTGCAAGTAGGGCAAAGGTTTACAGCATAGATCAAGGTCTACATCCTTCCCATAGCTATTTAAAAATAAGTATTATTCTCCAGATAAGGTCAGAGAACTAAGCATCTTTTTTCCACTTTTAATATTTTTTAGCCAATTTCTTTCCCACAAAGAAAACGCTTTGCACTTTTAGCACAGGTGCCGTTTGTAGTTGATTAAAAATGATCATAATTGATTTCATTCACCAAAAGATTAAATGAGTTCTGGAAAAAGAATGAAGCGTGAGTCTTTACACACAGCATTTCAACAAAGCTGTGTTTTCTCCTCCTCTTACTTTGCAAAAAGCTCATTCCGAGCTTGAAATGAGTGAAAAGTCTTTACTCTTGAAGTGTAATTGGTTTGTGTTTTATTATTGTTATAGATTGAATTTAAATTTACAAATGCAGTGTAGGTGCATGTGAGTGAGTGTTTAATTTAGAATTATACATCTCTGTGAGCTTCAGTAACAGTTCACCATGTCACAGCCTCATATAGAACAATGGTACAGTACATTGGATTAATTAAAGAAGCCTTGCAGAGAACTGAATTCTCAGTATGTCAAGATTTCAATTTTATGTTAAATATTTTCTAAAGGCCAGACCCTTAAATCTCAGGGGCTGTACCAAGCAGTGAGCTGTGAATTTAACCATAGGCTAACTGCTAATGATAAGGAAAAGAGTCCAAGTTGAGGCAGCTGTAATACAGTCATTGGATTAGGCTATCAATCACTCGGTTCCCTGAGGAACAGGCAAAGACGACAAAACAGTGAAAAGGGAAATTAGGAAGGGAGGGCATGACTAGAATGAGATTCTTCACCAAATGTATCTGTTAGTTGGCTGAATCCCCCAAGCATCAGACAGAAATGTCCGGCATTGCTCTCAGACTAAAAGCCAAGTATTTGTTCCAAACTCCTAGAAAACCATCAAATCATTGTTAACTGTTGCTGGTCTGTACAGGGTTTTAGAAATGCAGTCAGCTGTATTCTCCCCTCTTAATAGCCTGTAATTAGATTAATCTCTAAAATAGTGTTGCTGAACACTCTGGATTTAGTGTTTACATCAAAGCTCGTATAGATTATGTCCAGTTGTTCATTTCCCAGATGAGCAGGTTTTTTTAATAAACAGATAACCGTTAAGCTATCAAGTCTTACTGATGGCTACCAAAGGCGAATGTCAGAAGGTGATTCAGATAAAATCGTAAATTCTACTCAGACATAATATGGTAAAAATAAGAGAGAATGACTGTGGCCTAGCTTGCCCAAGCGTGGGTGAAAGAATGTGCGGTTTTAATGTGGGTGCAGGTAGATGAAATGGGAAATCGGTTCATATAATGGTATGGATTAACATGATTAAGTAAAGAGTGCTTTTATAGCTAGCAATTTAGAGACACAGTCTGATTAACAAAGAATGGAAATGAATCGAGAAAGTAAAAGAGAAGTCAAAGCATGTTAAAGCAGGCTGGTGGAGCAGGGTCTTGTATTTAAGCTCGGTTACAGTAATGGGTAGAGGTGAATGCAAACTGTGACCTGATGAGGAGGTGTAAGTCAGTCAGGAACAGAAAATTTCTCCTTCCAGTAATATCAGCAAGATTGAACCCGTTGGTGTTGTCTTTGCCAGCACAAGTTGATTGTCTTTCCATGTCTGTCAGGGAGAAGGTGTCTCTTTCTCTTATGATCACCTCTTCCAATTTTAAGCAAACACAAAAAAAATCTCTCAGAATATTTTTGTGTCATATCTTTTGGAGAGGATCGTGTTGAAAACTGATATATTTCTATCATAAAAAACTTACTACAATTCATTTTGGAGGTCATTTAAATATAACCGCCTTAAGTATCTTATGAATTATTTATTTGAAAAATACTTTGCATTTAAGTACTTTTCAGTTTATTCTAACACAGGAATTAAAATACTATCAAGAATTTCAAACAGACATTAATTAAAATAATAAAAATCGAGAAAAGCTCTGGTGAAGTCTACCGCTAGGTTTATTTTCCATTAAGTCTCAGCAGCTCTCTCAATCTGATCTCGCTCACCTTTCTCCCTGGATAATCACAATGAAGTCAAAATGTCTTTTGACTTCCAAGTGCAGCTTGAACGAGGACTAGAGACTGTGGTGGCATGCAGTACAACTCTACGGTCTTTCATACAATTGAAAGGCTACTACTCACTACAAAAGTGTGCCTAAACTGTGAGGACTGCGTGCCTTATGATATCCCAGCGGCTGCTCAGTGACCGGGTAGAAGGGTCACGCTGGCTGGCCGACCGGTCTCCGGCAATCACCCAAGCTAGGGCCTAGCTTTCTGCTCTCAGTGTTGCAGGCAGTGCAGAAGTACATTTTGTACAGAAGCAGTAATTCTAAGTGGTTAAGCGTATGGTCATGGGCTGGAGCACAAAGAAGATAATTTCAGGCGGTAGCGTTCAAGTTGGCCTGGAGGTCTGCACAGCTTTGTTGCGGTGTTACGTGCCTGATGGATTCAAACTGGAATACAGGTTATGAGAGGTTAGGGAGCTTCGATATAGGAGGCAGAGGAAGGACCTGACAAAGGAAATAGGGTCCAAATTCATGTGAATACACGTCAGCGTTACAAGCTCCCTGCTGTTGGTTGTGCAGGGCCCATAATTATCTTTTCTGCTGACTTGCTATTCCGTACCCAAATCAGCAGCAGGGTTTGTGATACAGGTGGTACCTGAGAGTGATCAATGAGGCAGCCATCTTCTGTGGAAATTATAAACTGTACCTGTCACTCATGTTCTAATTGTAATTCCCCCAAAAAACCAAGAATCTGGCAGAGTTTGTAAACAATTCTGATTAACAATTGTATCAGCAGAGGTTAAAACCCCTGAGTACTGACCTAGTGTGTCTTAAGCATGTTCATTTTTTTCTGTATCTTACTTTGCATATTGATTTGCTCTAGTCACCAAGTGACATACACTGGTTGTAGAGCCCATCTGTATTCAGTGGAGGACATATTCTCATCTAACCTGAAGAATAAACATGTTTTTACATTTATACAAAAAAAAAAAAAATTGCAATACATTTAACATCAAAATATGAGCTAACGAACAAATAGAAAAATGACTTCTTATTTAACATTTGTTAGCGTGGAGCTTCCTCCTGTTCTTCCTTCTCTCTGTGGGACAGCTGTACTTGCAGGATAGGCCAACTGACTACCGTCTTCCGCCGTCAGTCTGGGGATACTACCACCCCAACTTCTGTATTGCGTGCGAGCTCCTCCACCTGGTTCAGTAGCTTTGGCAGGCGTCTCTGTGAGGATATCGGGGCTCCCACCATTCTCGCTACCTACAAAACACTGGATTGATGTGTTTTAGAAATGGGTCAGGAAGTGGCTTGAAGAGAAGGTTTCACAGTGACATGGAACTGTGCTTGCTGAGGTTAATCCAGTTGCAGGATATTTTGACAATCAGATACAGGGGTTTAGGAAAAAAAAAGAAATAATCCTTGGAACAACTTTAAACCCAGGGCATTGCTTTACATCCAGCAGCACCAAAAGGACATCCTTATGCAGTCATTGCTGCTGTCCTGCTTCCATGTAGGAGTAGCCTTTGAAAGTTCTGCCACTGGTAAGCTATCATTTATGATGAACTCACCACAGTGAATACATCTTTATTCATCTAAATCCTGCTAACATTCTGTATTTTTTAGTATCCTACTTGAATGGTGAATAAATCCTAATGCCAACTTCACACATAAAATACAGAACACAAAATATAGCAGATTTGTTTAACTGGGTAGATCCTGGGTTTGTATTTCACTGGGCATCACATCACCCTGATGACTTATTGCCAGAAGCATTTATAAAAGTATTTCACAACCGTCAGAACATTTTTTTTTACCTTTCAAAAGAGTGCAACTAATATATAGTAGGCAGCTAAGGGATCTGCATTTTAATGTGTCTTTTCACGCAAGCACGCCATTGTATAGAAGGAGCTATACAGATATCCTGCTTACGCACAGGATATACAAACGTATCCTACAAAATCTTTTAGGAAACCTGCTGTAGTAATTCAGTTCTCCAATTTATGATCAATCTGCAATTTCTGCGTTGCCAGGTAATTGCAAATCTCTTCCCTATTAACATGCACTGTATAACCATCTTTACTAAGTCCTGTTTGAATCCCAAAAGACGCTCGTAGTCAGGGATTGAGCCACCATTATTTGAGTTAAGTGAGAGCCGAGGGAGAACTGTTGAGCGCGGTGTCCCACTGTTCCAGAACGAGAAATCCATTGCACAGCTGCGGCAGCTATATAGAGAGGGTGTTTTTAATGACATGAGATCTGTCCATAAAATGTATGGTACCACACCTGACTCAGCGCTGGGGTAAGGCTGATGTTGTGAAGAACTTTGTTACAGGCAGCTCAAAACGAGGAGGAAGCTGTGGGGTTTTTTGCAAGGAGGCATACCGATGAAGACATGGTTAACTGTATTATGGTTGTGTCTGGCCATTTATATATGTTTCGTGGCCCTACTGAGTGACCTGTTGGTTTTCAAAAGTACGTATGATTACTCCAGTCCACATTTTGGCTGGGCTGAACTTATCTTACTCCTGTCAGTTATTGCTGTGCTTACACTGTTAATGCCACGTCAGCTGCCTGCCCGTTGAACACACCAGCTTTGGCAGTATTATCACCAATTTTTTGACATGTGCCCACTCAAGAGCTGCTTAGATTTTCATAGGGAGTACTCAGAGAAATCTTCTCATTCTAGGCCCTGATAAATTCCGTGCATCAGGAGCACTTGCAGAGAAGGTCTTGCCAGACAAGCCTTTTAAGAATCAGTTGCTTTTTCTTATAAATTGAGCAGCTTCTTCAGAACTTATTGAAGATGGGATTTGAAGAATTCAGACCTCTAAGGAGAATCTGGTGGCAACTTACTTTCCCTAAGAAATATTTTGAAAACGCCTGCTACGTGGTACAATCTGGTTCATTGAAATAACGAGGAGATTGTTTGCATCTTTGTTGTTCATAAAAACACATTAGAGGATCAGTCCTTGGCAGGTATCCAGAGAGGAGGTAAAACCTGCCAGAGGCAGGGAAGTCTCCCCAAGTCTTGCTTTATCTTCCTGAGGGGCGTTTTAGGAAGGAGCTCCCTCCTGCACGGGGCTGGCACACAGATTTCTTTCCGACGTCTTTATTTTTCTTTTCTTTCAGGCTCACTATTTTGCAGCCCTGAGAACATCCCTAGCTGACCATTAAAGTCAGATAGTGTGGGGTGGTAAAAGGGTCTTCAAAAATAAAAGAAAACTGTCACTCTTACAATCTCTTTTCCAAACTTGGGCTTCTTCCAGGGCTATCTCCAATGTCCTTTGCTATTTCTCTCTGTTTTTCACTGAGCCAAAGGTTTGCTGGGCAGAGAAGGCAGGCAGTAGTGGTGCTCTCTTCTGCCTTCCTGAGCTGCTGTTCCTACCAGGGCACCTCTGTGCCTGAGAGCCCTTCCAGGCTGTCCCCAAAGAGGCCGAGGACTTGCTAAGATACAGCTGGTGATAGGCACTCGCTGTCGGGGATCTCACGGGCAGCTGTGAGCAGACGTGCGAACCAAGTACAGCCAAGGGTTATCCCGCTGAACTTCAGGCACTTCACTAGGAAACTCTTCAGCTTCCACCCCGTCACTGTAAGGAGACGGGCATTCTCAGTGGTGGGTTCCTTTCTCGCTCCATTGACTGCATCAGAAATTGGAGGTTAGTATATTCCTAATTTAGGTACCTCTGTCAAATGCCTAGGATAGCGTGTGCCTACATTTTGTGATGAAATTCTGGTGGTTAGGCAAGTAAATGATTCATTTTTTCTGGTGCGGGTGTGGACTTCTTTTTTTGAAAACACAGATGTATCTGATTTTAGCCCAGTCCATTTTCTAATCTGATATCACAGGAGAAATTGATACTTGTATGCTTGACATTAAAATATCTTCCAGTCAGTTAATGTAAAGCATCTGGTGTTTTTCTGTATTTTAATAAGCCCTAATAACAGTATTGCAATCCCTTAATGCTGTTTCTCATATTCTTGTTACAGTAGGTATATGGCACACATTTTCCGGTTTAAAAAGCTCAAAAAAAATGTCAGCAATTTAATCTCAGTGTTAGAAAAAGGATCACAGCAGCTGCTATAGTATTTTGTATTTAAACTAGTTTTTGTAAAGACTCGTGACATGCTCCCTGGGAGCTAAATATTGACAAGCATGCTCTGGCAAGCAAGATCAAGCTTGGTGAGTTAACACAGCTCAAGTCTCTGCATTGACACTGTAACCCAAGTCTGAAAACTATTATCCTACTCCATTTATTTTGGCTTTATAGGTGATACTGTCCACTTGAATTAGGGATTTCTACTGTATTTTTAATACTGTAACTGTGGATTCATACTTGATTTAGGGCCACAATACATGCAAGGTTGCTTGTACATCTGTGTTTGATGACATCTTCAGTAATGTATTGTGTATAGAATCACAAATGACAGCATAAAACCTTCATGACTTCAAACCTTCAAAATAGAAGTAAACACTGAGTATAAAATAATTTAAAACTCACATTTATCTTTTATGCTGTAGAACACACCATGTCCTAAAACTGTGAGTCTGTGAAAGCTGTTGATCAAAAGTGAAGCTTGGACATGTATTCATTATGGGATATAATTTAGGAGATTAATTTTTATTTGTGTTCTGTAAGTAAAAAGAAAAATCTATGTTTTTTCTAATTGTAAGTGCACCATGTTTGTAATGCTTATAGTTTACTTTTTGAATTTCTGAATAAAGAACTTAAGCCTATTTGGGCTTCTAGTAAATTTGGCATATACACTAAACTGATTACCAGATGCATTGTGCAACATATGGCATTGTACAGTCTTTGTGTGCTTCATAGTATTTTCTTAAATTACCAGCATTTGTTTTGATTCCAAAAATGCACTTGTCTCGGCTCTCTAGCGCTTTGGACTTAAATGCTGGCTTTTCAGTGCTGAACAGATGTGTTAGAGTTTCGCATGGAACATTTATGCTTTTGTGAGTCTTCCTCTTTGAGCTTTCCATACACAGTATTATGTCAGCGATAGCTCATGCAAATGGGATCTCTGCGTTTTCATATGTACATTGATTGCTTAAAATAACCTTCAGAATTTCTAATAATTCTGCGTGACCAAGAAGAACAAGGAAGCAACCCAGTGTTGCCCAAGGTACTGCCCCCAGAGCGAATCAATTCTTTCAGATACGTTTTATTTTAGATTAGAGAAAAACAGGAAGGAAGGAGAACGTAATTCCTTTATGGGTGACAGCAACAGTCAACAACAGGCCTGTATGCTTCTGGGAACAGCCATATTCCCATGCCCGAGGCTGTGGTTTGAATGGGCATAAAAATTCATCCATGAAAACGCACAGAATAAGGTGCCCAGGACATTAGTATGTAATTTACTTCTAAGAGGAGACTGCTTGAGTTGATTTACAAAGCATACCTCTAAAAAGGTATCCTTTAAATTACCAGCAGTTTTAGAGAAAAGGGCAATGTGACATCCTGGGCCAAGGGACAAGGGGTTTGTGGCCAGGAGGGCTGACTGCTGCCTCTTCTGCTGAGGTGGAATTGCTCTCTTCACGCACAGATTTCCAGGCCTCCCCTTGCACCCTTTCTCTTCCGTGAGAAAAAAATGCTACACCTTTGTACAGCATTCGGCTATCCTCTCCTAGAAGGCACTGCGTAAGTGCCAAATATTGCCGGTATGTGTTTAGCAGCAGCAGTGTGTGTTCTGATCAGTATTTTAAAATCAACAAACACTTTGTGGGCCCCTGGCTTTCTGTTAATCTGGCTTTAACCACTGAAGACCAGTGAATGCAGTTTAGGAGTTGCGTTGCTATCATTTTTCTTCAGTGGAAGCCGAGGGGATGAGTAAGTACATAAATTAAGTCCCTTGCTCACCCTCTGAGCTGCCCTCATTGGATAACAATTAAAATGATCTGACAGAGCAATGCACTAAATTCCCTCGCATCCCCTTATGTTGCTCTGAATACATCAAACAAATGAGTATTTAGGCCTATTAATGCTGTTATTTTTTATTAACGGAGAAAGCAGAGTTATGATACAGGTGTATCATTTCATCTTGAAATCAGCATTGAGTTGTGTGGCTGGTCACAAGCAGGACTGATATAACCATGTTTTAATTACCAAGCCTCGATAATATATCCAGAGCCAGTAAAGGCCTCCGCAAATAAGGTTTGCGCTTCCTTTATGCCACAAATAGTTTACACAGCACGGACATGCTATTATTTTGCTTTCCATTAAGGCATTAACTCTTCAGCTTGCTGTACACTCTCAGCTAAAGAAATGGCATGAAACTTCCTGCAAGTGTGAAGGTTATTAAAAAGAAGGAACAGAAGGAAAAGCCTTTCTTTAAAATTGTCATCCATGAGCAGCCAAGGTCTCAGCTAAAGCCAAGGTATCAACTCTCTGTTGGAGTCGGGGGGTCCTTTTCTTTTATGGAAAATTAAGTATTGTCATGTAAATTTCATTACAAAAATACAGAAGGGTAAGGAACTAAATATTTAGAAACGTATGTACCTAGTTATAAAACCATAATTATAAGAAAGTGTTCTTGTGTAACGAGCACTGCATGTCTGTCATACAGTGTTTTAATGTCTACGGTAGTTATTAGCCGAATATTTCCATTATTACCATTCTGTGAGCAACTGCCATTCTTGAAACTGATTGATGTTTAGGAATAAAGCACTTTTATTACATGTTGCCAGCTTCTGAGGACCAATCTTATAACCTACAGTGCCTTCAAAGGAGTGATGATACCTCCTCTTTCTGGAACTAATCACATCTGAAGAAAGTGAAAGGGTGAAAACATTTTTTTTTCCTGGAGAACTTTCATTGCATTGTACACTATTCTGCTACAAAATGATTATAGTGTTTTATCTGCCAAAGGTGACACTGGGGGAAGATAACTTTACAGGAAGAGAGATGTTTGAATATAGGCAACTAACACTGTGCAGTGGCTTGGCTCGGGGCAGTGAATTTATTTGTGGGTTGATGAAACTGTGGTCTCTAATTTTTCATTGTCTGGGTGCAAAACAGACTTCTGACAGGGTGTGCTGGTTGCAAAGTCTTTGCTAACATTTCATTAGTTTAATTTGTGGGTTTGTGCTCTGTCCAGACCAGCACACAGATCTGCAATTTCAGGGAAGAAAAAGTACAAGAAAAAGAAAAGAGAACCCCCCGCCAAGTGTTTATCTTCTTAAGGCCACCCTGTCTTGCTAGGGCCTAGGCAATCTCTAATCGCGCTTTGAGAGTTTTTCAAAGGAGGAAAGCTGTAAGAAAACATTGCAGGCAAGTTAGCGATAAATCTTGCTCAGAGGGGACTTGTAGTTTGTGGAGTTTTTGTGCATATTTTGTGTATTATTTAAATGTCTTCATCCTCGTCCTGCCTCTGTCCCTTAGAGACTGATCTATAAAGGCGTAGTGCCCTCCGGCTCCACTGGGAACTACCAGAGAATGGGAGCTTCTTGTGCTTTTCTCCCAAAATAAGACAGAGAAAGAAACCGATGCTAGTTTAACACTTGCATAAAATGTAATGTCCGAGCTCAGCTTGTTGGAGCAGGTTCAGATGCTGGCACTAATCTAAACACGCCAACGTGAAGCTCCCAATGACTATATTTGTACTTTAGAGACCACCTAAAGTTGGAAAGCTTCTGCTCCAAAGATCCTTCAGGTTCTGTATTAAAATAAATAAGGTGAGTCTTGGGAGCTGAAGAATCCTCCCAAGAAACTATTTTCAGCAGGATAGACGGGAACCCAGCTGTTCTCTCCTAATTCATAATTTCATCACCAGATTATAACTGGTCCTGCAAAAATCATAGAATCACAGAATAGTTTGGGTTGGAAGGGACCTCTCAAGGTCATCTAGTCCA
>NW_008794451.1:1106572-1111884 GCF_000699145.1 Aptenodytes forsteri
TCTTCATAGCAGAGGGGTTCCATCCCCCTGAGCATTTTCGTGACCCTCCTCTGGACCCGCTCCAACAGGTCCGTGGCTTTCTTTTGCTGAGGGCTCCAGAGCTGGACGCAGTACTGCAGGGGGGGTCTCACCAGAGCAGAGCAGAGGGGCAGAATCCCCTCCCTCGACCTGCTGGCCACGCTGCTTTGGATGCAGCCCAGGATACGACTGGCCTTCTGGGCTGCAAGCGCACATTGCTGGCTCGTGTCCAGCTTTCAGTATCACATCCTTTCCAGCCTTCAGTATGGACAGCTCTAGTTTTTGCTCTTGTTCACATGAGTCTCTGTCTGCCCATATCCTTTTGTGTCAAATTCCAAAACTGCAAAGTGAAATTGTCAGAAGTCCCCATATTCTGCTTCTTTTCCCAACCCTACCCTGGTAGCAGCAGCTTGCTTTCCAAAAACTCAGCAGGCTCTTGTATGGCCCTTCTTCTTTCCAAATGATGATACAGCCCACCAGCTTACAGACACATGCAGATCCCCATGAACAGTCAAGGTAGGTAGTTTCCATTTATTGCTGGGAGAAAAAAAAGTGTCAAATAACTTCCTACTCATCCTATGGCAAGCAGATGAGTAGGGCTGTGTGCTTCAACTACCTTAGGTATAGCTATCAGTTTTCCTAGTCTTGCTTGTGCGAGTCTTGAGAAATGGAAAGTGTTGAAATAAATGGCTATGATACACATAGTGTTGAAATAAACATTTATTTTAACACACTGTATGTGATGAGCCATTTATTTTAACACTTTTCACTTGAAGTGTTGAAATAACAGGTTTTATCAGGGGACGTGTCATCCACTGTTTTATGTATATGTGAATATGGAAATATATCTACTGAGTGTGTGTGTATATATATATACTCACACAGATTATATGGATACGTAATAATAAAACGGTAGATGCGTGTGTAGACACACACACTATTGCACAGGCAAATACAGTGTTTTTCACTGAAATTGAGTCATTTGTTTCACAAAAATTTTGTGTTCATGCCATTGTATTTTTAATATATTTTATGTATCTATAAATAGATCTAAATATATCCATACATAAAATTGTATATTACTAGATAGTAGCAACTGGATGAGACAGATAAAATAGAGAGATAGACAAAATAAAATAGATAAACCTCAAAATAAGATAAGAATGATCCCGGGTTATGTAAAGGGAGAAGGAAATACTTCACCCGACCTTTCTAGATATCAAGATCTGGTTTCTTTAGTTTGCTGTGCTTTCATAAGCTCTGCTTCCCTTTCTGTAATGGACTTCTAGGCAAGTGGTTATTAAACAGCACAAGGTATGCTTCAGGTTTTGTAAATAACCTGAAAAGTTGTTGTGCTGCATTTTTCAGTAACGTTTTTATTTTTAAATACACTGTAGGAGCCTCAGCGACCTGCTCAGCAGCCAGTCACCACTCTTCCAGTGTGCCCTTAGATATACTAAATTGCCTTTGTATGATTAGAATTACGTATGCGCTAAAGTACAGGCAACAGACATATAGACACACACGCATGTCCCGCTTTCTGGCACCAGGGTCGTGTTGACCATGGTAGTTGTTGTTGTTAAGAAGGTGAAAACCAGCTCAAACAAAGGTCGCGCTGCTTCTGAGGCTGACAGAGGCAAGGCTGCCTTTGAACAGATCTGTAAGCTTCTGGGTAAATAGCCACAAACACTTCTACTAGACTTTGAGTTAAACGCGTCTGTCTCCGCACCGAAATAAATGGGCAGCGAGACCTACCGTGCGTGAAAGTGAAGCACTCGCATCTTTCGGGGAGAAGGATTGCCCGGCAGAATTTGGCAGGAACTCATTTGTCCCTCTGTGATAGCTGCAACGGTCTTGTCTGGTAACTGTGGGCAGTATTTCTTAGATGGGCTGTCCCCTGGCTTTTATGCTGGTCTACTTCACGTGTCTTTTTCCTCGTGTTATGTTGGGAGCATACCTCAGTTACTAGCACTACTTTCATTATTTTATCATTCCTGTTGTATTGTTTGTTTTATTTTATTAGCACTACCACTCTCTCGGTAAAAGGCAAGTTTTGTCCTGGCCCAGTGGAGGAGTGCAGCGCAAAAGGTGCCGGAGCTCCTTCAGCAGCACACCGTGCTCAGCTCCGCCGCACCGAACCAGGTGGCTCGGACTCTTAAGTCACGACGGGGAGCAATAGCGAAGCAGTCAGGAAAAAGAAAGGGCATACCGAGCCAACCAAAGAACACGTAAAGCACGGTGTGAGACAATTCCCAGCTTCAGGTCAAACCAAAGTAGAAAGCATGAATGACATTAAATACTGGACATCTGATAAATTGCAACAGAAAATGCTTTGCTGGGTTTCATGCAGATCACCGGAGGTATCGATTTTTAGTGGATCTGTAGTTTTCAGTGAGAGAATGGCTTTGTTAGGAAATGTTTAACCAGCTCTTGCAGCAATCGCAAAACGATTTTTATCTGTCCTCTTGATTTTTCCTACTGAAGTTCGATATGAGTGAAAATTCCCCCAGGTCTTCCTGGATAAATAATATTTACAGATAAGAGAAATTTACTTTTTCCCTCTCTCTTTCTCCGATTCTAACCTTTTTAATTGAGAGAAGTCTCTGATGACTGCTAAACATTTATTGAATGAGAACTCTGGTGATTTTATGAACTTTCAGCTGAAAGAGCATAAATAATCATTAGTATCAATTCAAAATGGTAAAAATAAATCCTAAAAAGGACACTGATTTTTCTCTGTGCTTATGAAAGTTCCACCATTTTTTTCTATTTGGGTACAATTTTTTTCCGAAGGAAACACGAAGCAAAATGATTACTTCTTTTTTCCAGTCACAGGTTAGACTCAAACCCGTAGGTATCCCAAATAGAATCAAATGAGAAGTACGCTTTGAAATAAAAAGGGGGAATAATTATCAGAGAAAATATTAACACACCATCAGTTTATCAAGCCATAAATGTCATAGATAGTCACGATATGCTAACAAAAAGGAGTAGAATGCAGTCAGTCGATGTGGTTTCAAGAGCCAGCGATGGCATAGTGAGACAGAAATTGTTTCAAATCTGCAGAATCATTGACTTTATTCTAAAGTCTTGGGGTAAAGTCCTGACTTCACCGTAGTCAGCAGAACCTTTGCCATTGATTTGGGTAGTGTTGGCGCATCACCCTTCACAAATTATAGATAAAATGAAACATCAGGTAGCCATTGGTTTGAAGATGTACGCTAACTGTTGTAGAGACGTCCCATAAAATGAAGATTCCCTCGAATGCTCCGTTTGGTAAATGAATAATTCAAAGCTTTGGTTGGAAATAGCCGGAGCCTGAGTAAATAGTACATTGTTATTAGTGATTTTGGGAAATGGCTTTTAATGTGTGAGTAGTAATGGACTGAAGGACTGACCAGGCTGTGAAATAGATAGGAAGCAGTGAAAAGAGTCTTCTCTGGATCCTGGGAAGCGTTGGGCTGCGCACCATTAAAGCTGTGGCAAGGTCCATGTTGAAGATGCTTTTTGGGCACTTTCTATATTTTTTAGTGCGCTAAATATTGTGTGTCCCATTTGGGGACCTCATAACAGCTGTGGATAGTCTTTCTCTCTAAACATGTCTATTCATTGGGTTTTCTTCTGCATGTAAATGCATTCTCTGGCCAGTTTGAAGGATGTGCCTGCTACACTGTTTCATTAAACTGCCGCGTTATCGGGTAATTGTTTAAACATAATGCCATAGCACTATCAAAAGGAAAGGTGAACTAATGGCATTTGCAAATGTCAGGGATTATCTTAACACTTTTATTATAGTTTATAAAAAGTAGGTTCAGGGCATTCCATGGCAATTATTTCCACAGAAATTGGTTATTTAAATAAATTGCTAATTATCTGGATATGACAGTATTGAAAACCCTGCTAATGAGTTATTTGATAAGTGTAGCTTATGGTGGCCACCTACAGGTGGGAGAGAGAAAGAACATATAGAATAATTGCAATCGGAAGGAATGCGATGCAAATGAATTGTGTATCACCTGCACGTTTCCCTGGACTGTTTGCAAATGCAGATGATATATATATAAAGTACTTCGATCACCAGTACTAGGCAGCATACACCTTATGCAGAAAATGTCCTAACAAAGAATTATGTTTTCTGTGTTTTTTTCCTAATCCCCAAACTTTCTTGTCTGGCTACTTCCTGCAGCGTTGGATTGATCATCTACAATGCCTGAACTTTCCCAGACCAATTCCCTTATGTAATGCTTTTTCACCCAAGTCTGGTATTTGCTGTCATTGGCTTCTTTTGTCATTAGCTTTATTAATTTTAACAGTCAGGGAGATAACAACATCAGCTGTCTTCCGAGAATGTATTTACAGAGGGAGGGAGGGTGATGTTGCTTAGATTTTTGGGTTTTATTTTTTTTTATGCAGCACAGACTTTATCAGTAATTTATTAATCAAAAACAATGCCTCAGCTAATTTTTCTTTATAATATTTAGTTTCTGTGGTTTAACTCTGATATTAAATTTGTAAAGAAGAACTGCAGTGTAATATAATATAATGCAAATTAAAAATTAATTTTACTTTACAATGCAAAGAATGGGGAGAATTATGACCCAAATTCATTTTTATTCCATCTAGTAACCATAGATACAAAAATTTGCTTTTAAGTCATCTACGAACCAAAGGTATGAGAGTTTGCTTTCCTTTTAAATCTGTTTCTTTTGTTGATAGAGAGTTTGATAAAGACCATTCAGACTGTTTCACGATTCTGGCTCAATATTATCAGTCTGAATCGATTCACCTCAGTTCTGTTGGCTGTTTTTTAATGGACCTGGATCATCTTTACCTAAAGGCCCATTTAGAGCTGCTGCAAATATGTGTTAAAGACTTTAAACTACCATGCTGGTGCAATATATTGCAACTGAGAATGTAGCCCAGTATTCAAGTCTTCTGAGGCTTTTTTTTTCCCAATTGGTGGATCACTGGGATCAAGAAGATCTGAATTGTTTCTGCTAGGAACTTCCAAAGCTACTGGGTTGCTTGAAGCTTAACACCAGGCTTCTCCTTGAAGAAGGCATTAAGTTTAGCTCTCAAGCCTCAATCTAGTGAACGTTTTTGGTGCTTGACAGGATCGAGTCCTCTGGGGACTCCAAGGTCTTATGAAGTCATAGAATCACAGAATGGTTTAGGTTGGAAGGGACCTCTAAAGGTCATCTAGTCCAACCCCCCTGCCGTGGGCAGGGACATCTTCAACTAGATCAGGTTGCTCAGAGCCCCGTCCAACCTGACCTGGAACGTTTCCAGGGATG
>NW_008794451.1:1112254-1136589 GCF_000699145.1 Aptenodytes forsteri
ATCCCTTCATCCCCCAGCCTGTATTGATACTGGGGGTTGCCCCGACCCAGGTGCAGGACCTTGCACTTGGCCTTGTTGAACCTCATGAGGTTCACACAGGCCCACTTCTCGAGCTTGTCCAGGTCCCTCTGGATGGCATCCCGTCCCTCTGGCGTGTCAGCTGCACCACTCAGCTTGGTGTTGTCTGCAAACTTGCTGAGGGTGCACTCGATCCCACTGTCTATGTCATTGATGAAGATATTAAACAGGACCGGTCCCAGTACAGACCCCTGCGGGACGCCACCCGTCACCAACCTCCATCTGGACATTGAGCCGTTGACCACTACCCTCTGGATGCGACCATCTAACCAATTCCTCACCCACCGGACAGTCCACCCATCAAATCCATACCTCTCCAGGTTAGAGAGAAGGATGTTGTGGGGGACCGTGTCAAAGGCCTTACAGAAGTCCAGATAGACAACATCCGTAGCTCTTCCCTTGCCCGCTGATGTAGTCACGCCATCAAAGTGTCATAATAAAAGTCGCAATAAAACATCAAAGTCACAATAAAACATGTGTCTTCTGGCATTGGTAAAGGGTTTTTTACTTCCTAAGGAAAAATAAGCAATCAAACAAATAAGTAGGTATAATACCTCTCATCAGTTTGTCACCAGTCTGCTATCCTCAGAGGACAAGGGCAGCTCTGCCTGCCTGCGCTGATCAGGTAGAGGCATTTGATTGATGTATGTTCTGCTTCTCCTTCATGTTGTATTTTGCCTATTTGGATTTCCTTGACTGCAGTCCCTCATAGTCACGAAAAATCTGACTTTTTATTAAAAAGAAAACAAACCCAAACCTCTTTGTTTTAAGGCAAGGAAAAGATCAGGGACCTCTGCATCATAGAATTATTTCATTGTTTAAATCTTTATATAATAGCAAGTATTTGTTCCATAATTAATGAGAGACTTGAAAGAGTAGTTTTCAACAGAGTAGCATGTCATCTCCACCAGATATTTTTCTGTCTGTCCTTCATTTTCAAATCTCACTCCCCTGCTTGAGGTCTGGATAAATGGACTTTGTTTGTTAAAGCTCATTATTTTACAGCAAGGTAAATGATAGCCACATCTAGCATCTGGTAGCAGCTGTAATGCTACTATCAAGAGAGTACCATATCAGCAGTTTCCCCAGCTACGGGTGCTTAACTAGTGGAATTACAGGTCCCAACATGTCAAAGTATGTGGTAGATGCTTATTTTTTTGCACGTGAGCTGTCTTTCAAATGCATGCTGGATTTGGACCCCAGCTTCTTAAATACTGTTGGATTTATCAGACAACATTCTGCAAATTCCCACTACTACTTACAGCTCTCTTAAAATTTGGTATTAAATCTCCTTTATTTCAACCTTTTAAAAACTCCTTCTTCACAAATCTCTGTAATGGAATTTATTACCTTCCTGCAGTACTCACATGAAAATGCAAGAAAATAGAGACTTTAGGTCAAATTCAATGCTCATTTGCTTTTTTATTATTATTTGCCCCCTTTTTTTTTTTAATAGCTTGGCATCACTATTGTTTGTATTCTTTCTTTATTTTTAGCTTTAATCTGGAAGGTTGTTGCACCATTTCATTAGGCAGTAGGATCTCTATCACAAGTAAATCACATTGTATTCCAGACCAGCAGGTTTTATTACAGAAGGGGAAGCTTCTGAACTGTTGATCAAGAAATGCATGGGCGAATGGCTGCACCTTCTGATGTGCTTGTTCCATATTCTGTAGACTAAAGAAAAAAATGCTGGGATGAACAGTGACACCTCAGTCAACCCCCTGATTGTCATTAGAGCCATTTATTTACTCTCATCAGCAGCACTCCTGAAATGTTTTTAAATTCATTTGGGTGAATTATAGATGAATGGAATACTTTTGCGATCGTACCAATTTATCACTAATTTACTAATCACCAAAGGTAAGTGATAACTCATATTATGAATATCAAGTGCAGCCAGTACTAAAAAGTACCTATGTTCCATAATAAATTCTAAGTCTTATTGCCATCTCTGCTAGGCTTCATCAAATCATATGCTTGATTTCTTTGGGCTAAATGAAGGCCTTTCTGATTACCTGTTGTGCTGAAACCTTAAATAAACTGTCATTTGCTCCTTTTCCTCTACTGACCATTGTACAGAGATAGTAATTTAAGTGAGAAGGTGGCTAATTTAATCAGACTGAAGAAAGGAACAATTACATTCTGGAAATATTTTCTTGTGGAACTCTCTGCTACAAGATATCATTAAGGTCAAGGGTCTATAAGGCTTAAAAAATGATTGAATGCAAACTCTCAGAGTTACATTGGGGTTAAAAGAATATAAACCTTCATGCCTCAGGGCAGATGTGAGTTTTTAACTCATACAGATTGGGAAGAAATTTCCCTCTAGCCACATGATTTCAGAGTTACCAGCGTCTGTATTCTTTCACCTTTCTAAAAAATAACTACCTCATCGCAGTGAGATTCTGGAGTCAGTGCCTGAAAGCAATACAGCAAGTCTGATGCTTACCTGTAGCCTCAATTTCAAACACTGAATATTTGAAGAATTTCATGAAGTAGTGTTTTTCGATGAGATTATTTTCAATGGGTTTGGCTGTGTAGTGTATGTCTTGGCATGTATGCCCTCCGAAAGGCTTTATAAAGAAATCCATGAGAGCAAACAGCATGGTTCCATTTTTTTTGTCTCAAGTCTTTCTCTAAGACTGGACCATCAATTCTGTCGTAATATTTGCTCTTTGGACACTAGCAGTCATCCTTTTTCAGAGAATCATTCTGTTCCTTTCAAATGCGTTACAATCGATCTAGCTCAAATGACGGCAAATAGTCGTTAGCGTCCAGTGGAAAGTTCCTGTTCAGCTCCAGCTCCTTTCTGTGATCTGTTCTGGTGTGATCTTAGATTTTTTAAGGCAGCTTTGGTGAGACTTCATAATTTTTATGAACCAGGCTCTAGTTTTCACCAAAACACACTGATAGTGCATCTTGGGTTAGGCTGTCCGTTTACGCAGATGAAAGTTTGTATGCTGAAAACATTATATCTCTACGTAGTCTCTTAATCTAGCAAGAAGTATCTGTGTGAAGCCTGTGAGCAGTGCTGATCCCTAACATGGGCATGGAAGAACGTCCGGTGTGTCTCGATGGCAAGTGGAAGAGTCTGTCTGATCAGATAGCGAGTCTTTTGTTTTTTCCTCAGGTGCAGAGATCAGCTATTGAAGGAGGAGGTGTTGTATTAAGTATACAATGAGAAGGTGTTTATCCTGAGGCAGCAGAAGTTGTCATTGCCCGAGAAGATAATTTTGTGCTGAATCCAGAGCAGGTGTCAATAGAGACTGCTTAGCTGAGCTTTTGGGTGTGAATGTGTTTAATACTGATGGGCCAGGGTCTCCTGTGAATTCAGTGTTGTCTGTCAGGGTTACAGTGAGGGGCAGTGGTATGTTGCAAAAGGCGATGTGAGCTGAAGACAGAGTATTTTTAATGGTTAAGACAAACCAAATTTCAGTTTTCTGTAATGGATAATTACCTTGAAAAAACAGCTCCTCAGCAAAGTGACAGTGCAGGTGTCCTATTTAAAGCAAAACATGGGAGGTTTTGTGACCTGAACTTTTGTGGCATCATTCTCCTCATTGACCCTTCCAGCTAGACCAGGAAGGTCTTGGTTGATGCACAAGCAAGGCAGAGGCTCTTTCTAGAGAGCAGAATCCTGAGCCGACAGTAGGTCCTTCATGGAGACTGGTAAAACTCTGCCTGAGAGGAAGCACTGATGAGGACAGTGGAGGGAAGGCAGGTGCTGGGCTCAGTGAGACAGGGCTGCCTGAAAAAAGACTTTCTTAGGTTAAAAATCCAGCCAGCAGACTGCAGTACTTCTGTCTCAGAAAGGATAGAGAAAGAATGGTAACACAGCTTGTTTGGGTTGAAGAAGAAGTTTTGTCTGAAGGAGATGAGGATGCTGGTCAGGCATCTAAGCAGAGGTGCGGCGATGCAGCGGCTACTGTTTCCACATGGGCTCTTTTCCCACACTTCCTAATTGTGGTTTCTTCTTCCTCTTGCTTTGTTCATTGCATTGGTTTTATTTCTTTCTTCCCTTTCGGTTATTTGCTCTTGCAGATGGTCAAAGCTTTAAAGGTTATAAAAATACCCATGGAGGGTGCTCAGAAGTATTTCATGTCATGGTATTTCCCCAAGTTACCTAATACAGTACAAAAAAAAAAAAGGTACTAGCAATTCCTTGCATAGGTTGCCAGCCAGCCAGTTCCTCTGGGAGCGATGTGTCCCTCCCTTACACTACTGTATTGTTGTCCAATACATTCTAAAGGTTCTCTAAATTAAGTAGAAATTTTGAGAATACGGGAGTTTTCTAGAGAAATCTCAACTAGCCTGAAAAATAAATAACTGAAAGTGTCAGCTGTCTATGCCATCCATCATTTAATGAGCAGCATCTGTATGCATATTTTAAATACTTGCATACCATCAATAGGATGTAGCGAAAGCAGATGCATTGCAGACACAGTGAATTGAGACTTTAATCATAATTCCTCCAAATGTAGCAGGGAGTTGTCTGACTCAACCCCTATACACCATTTGAAAATGCAAGCTCCAGTCTTGGAGATACAACCATAAATGAATATATTTTATTCTTTTGAGCTTCTGACTATTGTGTTAATACTTAAAGGGGGCTTACTTAAAGGATTATCCGAATCTACAAACATCCAAAGGAGAAACATATTAAATAATATATGAAATGTCAAGTGCAGTGAAATGGCGCTTTTAAACAATTTTTAGTCAGACATAAATAAATGAGATGTTCCCTCTTACTTGGACAACATCTATGTTCAAAAAATCAACCTGATTCTTTATGTAGAAACATAGATCTCTGTCTACAGTGTACTGTACGGTAAGGTATTGCTTTCTGTCTCAGACATTGTTAGTCTTTGTTTTGAGCATCAGCTAAAATGTTCAAGCCGGCTTCGCAATGTTTATCCAAATGTCTCTGCGATTTTCTTTATTTCAGCCAAATTCATAATACTTTACAAGTATTGATACCATTTGAAACCCACTTGGTGTCAGTTTAGAAATGAATATAGCCTCTGCATCTCAGAATTAGATGTTAGTTCCTGATGTTCCTACTATGAGATATGTGCAGATTACGTCAGGGTGTGTTCTGATGTTGCTAACAAAATGTTCTGGTTTTCTGTAGGAAATGCTATTAGGCCCATCGCCCTCCGCGCAGTCTCTGCCATAGCCCGTGCTCTCCCAGGATTTCCCGTCTTAGCAACTGGAGGCATCGATTCTGCTGAAAGTGGGCTCCAGTTTCTGCACAGTGGGGCTTCTGTTTTACAGGTACCTTTTCTTTCTTTAAAACATGAAAATTAAAATAACTGTATTAAAACCGCAATGTATCTTCCTTTCAAACATTAGGATAGCGGGGGTTTTATACCACTGAAAGGAATTTTCATGGTTCATGCTTCTTGCTAAGAGACATTCATTTCAGATGGAGGAGGAGGAGGAGGAGTTGCCAAAAGAAGACTTTGGGTGTCACAATACCAATCTGGGAAAAGGCTAGCCATGAGTATGTCATCGCTTTTTTTCTCTGACCTATAGGATTTAAACTTTAAACATCTCTCCCTTGTCATACAAACAAGGTTGACACAGAGTTAAGCTTGAGCTATCTGATCTTCCTTTATTCCCGGGTTTTGTCTTCTGCAAAGAGCCTTTTCAAGGGGAGAGGGATTTCAAAGAGCACGGACTTCGGTCCCACTGGGAGCCAGTTTAAAGTAACTCTTGTTTATCCAGGCGTCTGTGTGCCTTAAGCATGTTTATCGGAACAGGAGGTGCAGAGCTGTACCTCCTGCATACGGTGCTGGCATTGCAGCCCATTGCATTGGAGTGAGGTGTCCGACCGCATGCAGTAGTTGAGGCTGTTTACATTGCCTGATGGGTTGTTTTGAGGTCCTGGCCAGACTGGCACGGTTAGTCAGTCCCTGTCATGGAAGGAAGCCCTGGTGGCCTGCTGTTACGGGCACCGGGAAATTGGCTGGAAATCAGCCCCTTACCTCCTCTGCTAGGCCTGTCAGGGCACCATTGCAGCGTATGTGTTAGAATGGCTGATGAGGAGCAGGTGGTGGTGATGTTATATTATGCCGTTATATATTGTTACATCCTGGTAGATACTCACCCCCTTTATCTGTAGCTCCCGTCGTAGACAACAGCATCTGTGGATCCTGCGGATATCGGCTTTGTGTCACTCCGTGGGATGACTGGAGTGGTTTCATTCCCACAATTCACTTTGACATTAAAATTAGATTCAGTGTGACCATCCTTTCTGCACAGCTATGATGACTGCTGAGAATAGTAATTTGTTTGCTATGTTTCAGGAAAAAAAATAGGCCGACTCAATGGTTTGGTTCGGTTGGGTTTTTTAATGCACATCAAAGTTAGCACCTCTGGGAGCTGAAGTAGAAGGCTGCCGCTTTTTTATAGACTTACTGTGTTCTTTGGATTTATTAATATCATTTCCTGTTTCTTTTAGTTTGTATTAGAATGCTTCAAACTCTTCTTTTCCCATGGACAGACAGAAGATGTACCTTTCTTACACAATGGTCTGAGAGTTTCTTCCATATAAATACTAAGTAACGGTACAAAATACAGAGCAGCATTTGTCTATAAAACAGTAGAGTTGGCAAGGGAATGTTTTTAGTGCTATAGATGCATTTCATTTGTTATTACTAATAGAGCTGCAGTTTTGATGGCTTTGTCTGTAACAATGTTGTGTGATCTGATCTACGCAGAGTGGAATGATTTTCTGTTCTACGTCTGCTGTATCTGTTTCTGGATGACTAAAAATGAAGTTTTTTAATGTCATTTATGCACTTTTCCTTTATATAGACTGTGTAGCTGTTATTTTTTCTCATTTCTTTTCTTTTTTGTTGGTTTGCCCCAATGGTAATGGGAAATTCTGAAATATAATTTAATGCAGACATCCCGGTCAGTGCTCAAGGGAAAGAATATCGGATTTACAATACATTAATTATCGTTTTCTTCTTATTAATAATCAAGATCTCTGGAACTGGCTTCCAGAAATGACGTGGAACTATACTGGTCTTCTTCCCTTTACAGAACAATTTCTCTTTTCAACAGATTTTTCCCAGAGATGGTGAAAAAACTCTTTTCTTGTCCTTAGGCTTCACCAGTTTAACTTAAATAATCGCTAGAACTGATTGTAAACTCCTCTGGATCAAACCTATCCTCAGTCTGAGTGACTTATTTCTGTTTCACTAAAGTAGGGAAGTCATTTAAACTAATCTGAGATAAACGGATTCTAAAGTTGCCGTGTGGGTAAGGGTCTGAACTAGTTCAATTACATGTATTTAAAAATAAGCCTTTAGTAAACTTAATTCCAGATTAATTGTGAACTGACACAATACTGCACATTTTGTGATCTTATTTCACGTTTCCAAAACCAGGAGGACACCTTATGACTGATCCAGAGGCAGAAAGTGCCTTTGGCGATGCTGGAGCGAGTTCTGCGCTCAGCTGTGCCCAATGAGCAGTGTTCTCAAAACCTGGGAGTGGGTGCTGCCACTGCCATCACCGCCCTGTTACACAGAACAGCGTGCGGATGTTTCCTCGTTAGCAGTATTTTAAAATACTGTCTGGTAGGGACTGTCAGTTCACCCAGCGTTAAACACGATCTGATACCACTAAGCAGCACAGGTTGTATTGATCCATCCACGGAGCACAGCTAGAGAGCCTGGGAGAGCAGCGCTTGCGTGGCCATTGGACTTCCCTTCATTTTGCCCAGACAAGAGTCCTGTGTCTTCTCTGCCACGAGAGGGTGACGTTCATGGGCTAAAATAATACGAAGGCTTTGTGTGAGTTGATTTAATTGCAATGTGGTATATCTCTTAGAGAAGAGGTTTATGAATAATAAATGTACCTCCATTAAAGCAAGATCAGGTTTTCCTCTGCAGCTATTTCACCTACAATCATTTTCCATTATTTTTTCCAATTGCTTTTATTTTTAAAACGTGGGGACTTATTTTCCATTTACGAAATCATCATACACAGGAATGCAAGTCAGGAGTCAGGTGGTAAGCCGTATTTTGATATATGCCATAACCACCTCAAGTGGTGTTAAGCAGGTATATTAGGGAATGGTTTGCCGAGAGAGTTTCAGTAAAGTGTGTTCTATCCCCTCCTTTAGAAGGTGGAGGGCAACATCTTAGTGTCGTTACTGGCAAAAAGTTCACGTGTAAGAAAGTTTTGCAGCAGGTATAGAAAACAAACTGGGTCATTGTAGTCAGTAGTAGCTGGGATTAAAATTTTATACAGCAATTTAACAGAGCATTTTTCCACTTTATGGACTTCAGAAACAGTTGCAAAAAGACCCCACTTGTTTTTTAATTTTTCATTAAAAATGCTGAAACATTTCAATCATTCTTCAGCTGATTCCATGGCACTATACTTTTTTGTAACATACCCAAATCCACCAATCCCTTTTCAGTACAGGCATGAAATTAAAGAAAATAACAACTTTATTTATGGAGATAATCCTGCACTCATTGCATACCAAAAGCTCCAGAAATGTCTAGCTGCATCTTTCTGAGGTACAGTTCATTACTATGGGCTTCCCGTGAGGCTGAAGTATTTTTTTTTTTAATTTAAGTAAGCTTTTTTTAAAGCCCCAATTTATCAAAATAAGATGTATATCGGATTTTTTTGCATCTTTTGCATCATGTCTGTGATTTACCATGTCACATTGATGGTTTGTTAGATTTTTGCAAGGCTTTGAAAGAGACATACATTTTTCAAAGTCATCTGGCTGTAGGAAATTAAAAATGGAGACAATTACAGAAAATTCCAGTGGAAAAAGAAAATGCATTATGGAAAAAGCAATAAAAGCGTGAAAATATTAAAGTAAAAATCACTTCACACTAGCCTGTATGATTCAATTGTAGATCAATATTGTGTAGTTAATGCATTAGCAGTAGAGCATTAATTTGCAATTACCGCAGGTGATCTGATCCTCTGTGTTCTGTCCATTGACATAAATGACCTTTTGTTGAAAGAGATTCTGGAATCATTATTTCTAGCAGATGTAACCAAAAAAAAGGTAGAACAAAGGGGTACTTTCTGAAGTATACTTGTTTCATAGTAGAGTCTCTTAACATTATATTCTGGTATGGAATACTTCCATTAATCTCGAATATTAGTCATTAACGTGTAAAGAATATGGGTTCCTTTTGAAACAAATTTCTTTTCTTACAAAGTAGGGAGGTCACACATGTCCCCTGTTGCTCCAGCATGGATGTCTGTAAGGCTCTACATAGCAACGATTTCAAATCCACCCATATTTGCTGCTTCCCAGCAGGGCAGCCTGTAGCTTTGCCCCGAGCCCAGTTTCAGACCCGCCTTCACCCATCTCCGTCTCCCGCTTGCCCTGGGCGGGAGGTAGTACCTTGCAGTCCTGTTCCTACGGGCACTGTGCTCTTGTCCTCACCGTGTCGTATCCAGCCCACGCGCACCTGCTGCCTCCGGACCTTGCACCATCACCCTCCTCATCTCTCAGGCAAGAGAATAAGGTGGGAATATACCCCACCTCAGAGGCAGAGCCACTGGATCTGCCCCGTGCCCTTCTCTCCTGCCCCACACCACTTGTGTATGAGACCTCGGGGATCTGAGGAAGAACAAAACCATTCTGGAAGTATGACAGCCCACGATAGGAAAGCAATAGCGATGTTTTTTGCCTCTGCAAGATAAAATCTCCCTCCCACACAAAACGCGGTTGTTTTTATGAGACTACGTGTGTTTTTTGTGACGTTTTCAAGGAGCATTCTTGTTGGTACCTCTTCGGACCCAGAGTCTCAAGGGATTCAGGACAGTTTGATTACTACTTTTTCTTCAGCAGACCTTTTACTGAGGCATTTAGCTAAGGGATTTTTATAACAGCAGGATGGCCCTTTGTGTGTGAATAAACAAGCTTTTCCATCACAAAATAGTGGGACTTGAACTATGAGAGAGCATTGTTATTGTATTTGTGCAAATGTGAAACCCTGTGAGGAACCCTTCTACATGGTATAAAATGCCCTGGGTATCAGAAAATAAAAGCAAGGCTCTGAAAATATAATCACTGAAATGACAGGGAGAAAAAAAACACATTTCATTTTAGATGCTGCCATTTTCTCCACCCCAATCTCAAAAAAAACCCTCAAAAAAACGATGAAATGAATGTATGCTGTAATCATTTATCTTTTTTTTTCCCCCTTTTTTTTTTTTTTGAATTTTCATTAAGGTCCCTGATGCAATGTCTCTATGTTTTTTATGGCTACAGAACTCCAAAGCAGAGAGCTTTAATTAGTGTTCTTTTAAGCCCGTCTCAGTGTCTGGTCAAGTCAGAGAGGAAAACACTTGATACTTGAGTTAAGTGAGGACTAGATGAGGCCAAAAAATTCTCATCCAGGAATTTTTGTTTATGCCATTTAATGGCATGGACAGTGAAAAACTAAAAGAGATTGAAATCGTGGGAGTGACAGAGCAGGGCAGTGATGGAGCAGGCCCTGTGTTTTACAATTCCAGGTTAAGTTTATACTGATGACACTTGGAAAAAATGTATTTTGTCTTGCAATGAATAGCAGTGATTTTGAATGCAGAGGAAGGGCTCAGTCTTTCTTTGTGTCTAATCTCAGCTCTGCGCGAGGAAAATGAAGTCGGGTGGGTGGCTGCAAGTCTTAAAGAACCACAGGGTGCCATCGGTGTGGCAGAGCAAGGCTGGGCTTCTCCTGCCTGGACTCGCCAAGAGCCCACCCTTCCTCTGCCCCCAGCCCGTCCTTACGCCAGCGCATGGGGGGAACAGAGGCTGAAGGCTTTGCTCTGTGCCAGTCGGAGAGTGCTCCACGGGCGGATAAGCCCGAGAACAGGCACGCTTTGGCACCAGCTGGACACCGTGAAGTTTCTGACGCAGGCTGTGGCTCAGGGGGTAGAAGGACAAAACCTTTCTGTACCAAGCTGTCCATGATACAGAGAAGTTAAGATGTTGGAGCTAATTCTTCTCTCGCCAATTAAATTGATGAGTGAAGAATAGATTGCTGGACGCAGTAGCAGGCCACCAAAATGATACAAGGGGAGATTCAAGGGATGGCTCTTTACATCCACCAACAATTTTAAGGAAAAAAAATACCACTTAAGGCAAAACCACTTTTCAGATGTAAGTCCTTTGAGATAAATGTAGTCTCATGTAGAAATAGCAGTTTTCAGCCCGGATTCCCGAAGAAACTCGCTATGTGTTTGTATGTCCTTTTGAGCATCCTCAGTCACATTTGAGCTGTGTGGCCATTTTCACTGCAATTTGCCGGAAGATAGAAAGTGTTTCGCTATAACAAGTTTTGTCAGGCAGAGGAAAGAGCGTACCTGCATTCCTTCACTGCGAGCGCGAGCGCGCTATGAGCTCACCTTTATTAGACCTCTGAGAACCCACATGGGACAGCGCCGTTAGGACTGTGTCAGCCACAGGAAAGGCTTTAATTGGCAGTCACACCTTATTAGACGTCAGAGAACCCAACCAGGAGACACAGAGCTGCTGGAAGCCAGGTATCATTAGCTCCGCTGCTCACAGAGCCGCGCGCTTAAAAAAGTCTTCAATGGACGCAGCGCTGAATGGAGTGGCCCTTCTCTGCAGAGCTGAAATTTGCAGTACATGCAGAAACAAAAGAGGGAACAAAGTGCTGTTTGAACGTGTCGACATAAAATCAAAAGAAAACCGAATGTGAAAGAGGGGGAAGCCTTGGGACAGACATACTCAAGCGATCACTTCTGATAAACATGTCATTATTGTCTGCTTTTTTCTTAGCTCAGTGCTAATTACGGAAACTCAACCTGTTCTCAACTGTCTGTCTGTCTTTGCTAGTAAAAAAAACTCATTAGAGGACTGCCACATTTGCTCCATTACAGATGCTTGGGATGGAAATTGCTAATTGATAGTGAGAATTTTCTGTGAGAATTCCTTTTAATGGAAATCGGAATTTGGCAAACAAAAACAATCTAGAAAGTTTTTTGGTTATAGTTGGAAAAAAATACCAAACTAGAACAGGTTTTCATTTTTGATTTTTTCTTTTATTGTCTTGCCACTTTTAATGAAAAGTTGCAATATTCAAATCAGCACATTGTAAAGTTACAGACTAAACTCTAAGCTAATAATGCCTTTTATTTTGTGCAGTTTTGCAGTAGTTTTACATTTTATTTGGAGCTGCTTAGGGGATTTATCTATTAGCTTTCCTTTATTTCTGCTCATTTCGCCAGCTCGTAAATGAGGTCTGCATAGATAGGATTGTTATTTCATAAATTTGCGAGAATGAATTCAAGCTCATTCCATAACAACTGCCGTTTGTCATTCTTATAATGGATTCTCATGCAAAGTAGGTTTAACTATCACTGAATGGTAATAATTATTTAATAACAATTAGGTCTCAATTGAGCGTCGGCTCAAATGCTGTCCTATACCAGTCAGTCCCAGCCTCTGCAGAGGATTTGTTCGGTGCTCTTATACCTGGGGACGCTGAGCCTGCTTCTCTTTCCCCTTCTGCCCAGGTGTCTACCCTGCTTCCCTGGGTCTGGTGACATCGGGACTTTGAGGGTTGAGGAGATGTGAAGAATAATTGCTTTGGCAACATGCTTTCTCCGTCTCTCCCAAGGATCCACAATATTGCTTGTCTTTCCAAAACCCAGTAGTGCTGCGCCTATTTTTAATGTGGATTCACACTACCGATGTGGATTCGTGCTGCCGCTATCTATGAACAAGCACAGAGCTGTCCTCCCTGTAGGTAAAACCACACGGTGTGAATTGACATCAAGTGAGTTTTGTTTAAAAGTTGACAAAGTAAAAGCAGCATGGAGATGACTCTTCAAAAGAGGCTGAGTTAAGTGTTGAAGAAATTGTGGGCAAGTTGTTTTACTCAGCTCAGGTTGCTTTCAGACGCGAAGCTAGCTCTGTTACAGACAGAGTTCCCCTTGTGTACCAGCGTGGAGGTGACTGGAAATTGAATCTGAAAATGTACCCAGCTCCTTGCTGGATATTGAAAATGTAAATAGAAGGAAAGATAAACACAGTGGAAAATGCCGAGTTTCTTTTTTCGTTACTGCCATCTCCAATAATTACTTAGGGAATTTCCTGTGTTTTGTTTTAAATTATACATACTGTAACTGCAGGGGACTTGTTTGCCAAAAAGGGAAAATGTAAAACATTCAGGATTGCAAAGCTCTGTCGTCAGAGAAGTTTTTCCTGGAAACATTATCGGTCATACAAAGAAAATGCGCATGTAAGAAATCTTCCTTTTTCTATCATAGCAGCTCCGTCGATCTTTCAGTCAGAGGCTGTAGCTGGCGGTGAAAGGAGGAAAGGGAGAGCAAGCAGTGGAGGAGGCTGTGCTTGGGGACGGCACGGTCCTGGAGCCCACACCGGCGCAGGCGTGCGCTGCCGTGCAGCTCGGCTCAGGCTCAGTGTAGGGCTAGCTGGAGTTTGGTGACCTATCTGCCGGTTTTCCCAGGGGTAGAAGAATCTTTTTTCTGCCCAGGAAGGAGGGAGCAATCTGGGAATATGAGCCCTGATGCCTTTTTGAAGTTTTTTTCCTGCTACAGCACAAGCCCCCTGACACAGCTTGATCTGGCTGGCGAGAGGTCCTTTTATCCATGCGATTTGAATGAAAGAAACAAACAGAGAAACCATTTTTCTGAAGCTGGCAGTACGTTTAAGAACGGCTTTAACTTCCTTCAATATCTGAGTTATGTCGCTGCTTTTCTTGCTGGTATTTATTATTTGGACAGAGATAGGTAAAACAATCCCTAGGGAAATGTGGAAGTGGGTTTTTATCTCAGACACGAAGGACTCGGAGGGTCAGAGCTATTTTATTCACATGAATCTCACTCTTCAATGGACACAGCAGCTGCTGCACAAATTCTACAGGCAAGCCGATAAAGGATGAAAGTAATTTTGGCTGAAATAAAATGTGAGAGTACTAGAGGGAAAGACTCACAAGGATGAGGGGTTAATCATTGCAGGACTGAACTGAGGTTCCAAAATGGAAAAATTGCTTTTCTGTTTGATTTTGAGAGGTCTGCAGCTTTCAAAATTCTGCTCACAGGAGGATGTCCCTCAGTAGATGGTTCTCATTAGAGTTTGTTGAAAACTTCTTTGAGGAAACTGTTTTTCATTGACAAATTTCATTTAATCAAAATAGATCTGGGTTCAAGTCACTGCTGTGTCTGATTCAGAGTGTCCTGGGATGAAGAACGCTGAAGCTTTACCCTGGATACGTTACGCATTAATGAACCTGAGTATTACCAACGGTCAGGAAATAGTTATTCTGTCGCAGGGAAGTTTGCGGATGGGAAGTTTTCCAGTTTAAACTGATAATCAAAATTCTAAAAATGTGTGGAATTAACATATTTAAAGAAAAAAAATGTTATTTGGGTGAATCAAATCTTTGTTTCAATCATTCTACAACATATTTTAGTTTTGACCTTTTCATTCCAATTAACTTGGATTGCAAAACAGACGTTTTCAAGTTAAATGGAGCCGTTGCATTCCATGTTGTCAAACAGCACATATTGGTAATTCTGAAACTCTTTTCCACACATTTTTCAGAACACAGTTCTTTTCGGAAAAGTGTGCTTTCCTAGAGCCACGCTGACTTCTGACAGATACGCCTTTCCCAAAATAGAATAACGGACCAACTCCAGTCCAGAGAGGGTGGCGTTCCTGTTCCCAGAAAACAAAATCTTAAAAACACTGCTAACTTCTGATTAAATGTGTTGTGTTACTTGATGACTTTTAATATCAAACCACCAGATCTGAGCGACTTAACTGATGCCTGCTTTAGAAATATCTTTGGAGGACCTGGAGGATACAGCTCATGGAAATGGGTCGAGTAAATCTACATCTACCTGGCAGAGCTGCTGATGCTGTACCAGCAGCTGCAGAACCGCTGGGAGAACTGAAGGATTTCATTTTCCACAACAGTACTTGTAAGAGAGAGGCGAGACCTTTGGGTGTTAATAAATGAAATATGAAGTGATATTCAACATATATTTAAAGATAGTTGTAGAGCCTCTCTATGTGATTGGACTGTTTACACAGGGGAGTTAGCTCATCTGCTTTCAAAGATACCTTTCATTTTGTAGATCTACAGGACAATGATACAATTTGCTATAGATGGCTGATTATGAGGCTGTTTCCCACACTCCTCAATGCTCAAGGCATGTGGAGTCATATTTGTTTTCTTAGGAGAGATGATCACGATCAGCACTTTTATCAGTGTGTGTGCCCACCTACTGCATAAAGGTCCACTTTGTAGTTCCAAGAACTGACAGAATGCTTTAGTGAGATAAGGAAATATAACCATTCCTCTAGGGGTGGTTGACAGGGAAAAAAAAAAAAAACAACAATTACCTCAGGGAGCCTTCTGAAAATTCTTGATTTCTTCCGCGTTTCCCCTCTCAAAGACACGGGATATAAGATTGCATCGTTCAGGGTCCCTTGATAAGTGCCAGTTTCCCACTCCCAAACACCCAGTTTAGCTATTTAGATCAAAGATACGTTAATTGGCAGCGAAGAACTTAAGGGGAGGAAAAATACATTTGAGTAGGCTAGGAATTAATGCGTCGGATAACATTCCTAAAGGGTCCCTTACAGTGCTCTTATCCCCTGCCGTGTCCTCGCCTGGTAAGTGGCTAATGGATTCTAGACTTTTTTCTCCTCCTTCATTGTTGGCCACTCGCAGTTGCCCAAGCTTGCTGGAGTGCAATACACGAACAAGGTCTATCTTTCACCCCCCAAAATCAGGTACTTCGGCGTCTCTGTGCCAGCGGGAGTAACCGTCACCTTGGCGCTGGGGGGGCTTTTCATTACAGCCTGTCTCAGGAGGCTGCTGTGGCTTCAGCACAAGCTGTGTGGCTCTTCTTGCTGCCCAGCTACGGCATCCTTATTTCCTTACCTGTGGTCCCTGCCTCGATGCTCCCTAAATGTCGGCTCAGCTCTGCTCAACACCACGTTAGCATTATGTTGTCCTGTTGCAGAGAGGATCCAAGCTGTACAGGACATAGAGCTCTTATCCTGCAGGCTTGTCTTGCATGGGCTGGAGATCTTCTTCTCCTTTTAACTCATTTTGAGCTCCATTTCTTACCGACACTAGCGTATACTTCTGATTAGAATGACACTTTACCTCAAGCTTGTCTGATGAACTCACTTGAGGTATAACAAAATAACTGAAATGCTCCATTAGTGACACCCACATGACATCGGACCATCTACTCATTTTTTTCATATAGATTTCGTAAGCCCCATGTGAATGGTTGCCTACCCTGCAGAGCCTGGAGTTGTTAGCATCTTTGAGTCTTTCTTCTGTGTGTTGCCCCTCAGGTGTCGCTAGTAAGCCCTCAGCTCATTAGGACTTCAAGTCTAGGACTCAGTAAAAAAGATTATGTGGGGTTTTTCCCACAATTCAGACAATTCATAGATGTAATGTCTGAGTCCTTCAGACTGCTTTCTGAAAGCCGCACTAGACTTTGGAACAAATAGTAGTTCATTAGTTCATGTATATTAGCTCAATTCTAATGTTTTAAAAAGGCTATCAGCTATCATCCAAATCAGTTTTGCATCTTGATCCAGTATCTGAAGCCTTGTTAAGTAACATCCCATCTGCTAACCTATATCTCTAGAGTCATTTAAGCAGCTAATGTGAATGAATCAAATCATTCCATCTGTACTGTATCAATATTTGGGAAGCTTTTTCTTACTTACAAATTTGTTCTTTAAAACAATCTCATTTTTTTCCAGAAAGTGCACCGCATTGTCTGATAATCCAGTTCCCCTATGTTCTTAATCCTACAGCCCTCTAGCAAAAGTAATAATTGCTGATCGAAAGGATAATTTAGGCTACACATTTAATGTACTGGTAAGTCAGTGTTCAACGAGACATGAGGAAGAGGAACCATCGTTATACAGGCAGCCTTTCCATAGACATTGGTATCCCGAAGGTTGTAAGTACAGAAACCCCTCCAGAGGAGATTTTATTTGTCTGCTTACTCTCACATGGCAGCTCTTGCCACATTATTATGAGTACTGTGTCAGACAACCCATGCTGTGTGTACTGCTTTTTACTTTGTAGATCTGGGCACATCTAAATCATTGTACGGGGGCTAGGAAACACACATTTTCATTTCCATAGGCAAGAGCGATGCAGCATATAGATTGCATGGCCCAGAAAGGTCTCCCTTTAGTTGAGTCAATTTTTGCTAGTTCCTTTTGAGAATAAATTTTAAATTGTATGTATGCCTTACCCAGATTATAATCATGCTCTTGCCCACTACAATAAAATTAATTTTCTTAAGGCTGTCGATTCACATGGGTACCCAGATGGGCACAAATAGAATCCCTCCTGAAGCACCTTGAATTCATTTACAACTTCAGTCTTTTTCCACCAGAATCTTAATCAATAGACACTAACCAAAAAAGCAGTAGCCTCAACTATACATTGAAAAACAGCTTAGAGTCATTCATAAATGTTTCTCTAACAGGAAGGTGGATTTATTTCTTCAATACTTATCAGGAAGAATTTTTAATAGAAAAAGAAAGCTTCTATAAAAATAAGATAAATAATTTGGGCATATCAGTAAAAATATTTCAAAGGAAGTCAACCAAATTAATGGAAAAGCAAAATTTTTTTAATCCATTAAAACCTCTCACAGGTATCTCAGAGGAATAATAGTTGTTTTGCTAGGGTAAGAATATTAGAAACTGTGAACTGTGAAGCCAATTTCCTAATCGGATGGCATTTTGAGAGCTGTTTTATTTAGAGATACTATGCAGTTTAGTAATGCTAAAATTGAAAATATATTATAATATAAAATCAAAACGGTAAATCTTTTGCTTACCATTTGGGCATATCAGTAAAAATATTTCAAAGGAAGTCAACCAAATTAATGGAAAAGCAAAATTTTTAATATATTGTAAAACCTCTCACAGGTATCTCAGAGGAATAATAGTTGTTTATCCCCTTGCTAGGGTAAGAATATTAGAAACTGTGAAGTCAAAGGCCAATTTCCTAATCGGATGGCATTTTGAGAGCTGTTTTATTTAGAGATACTATGCAGTTTAGAACCAAAGCTGAAATAAGTCTCCGTCTTCTGGGGAAGCAAGATGGCATTCTGCTAAATGCTAGAATTTTATCATTTGAAGGGGGGTAAAAAAAAGCAAAAAGAAAGCAGCCAGTGAGACCTAAGAATATAAAAGCATTTGAGATCTCAGAAGGAGTTTAAATCAATGCACTGCCACAGTTACAGCACAGATGAAAGAGCCTGCTGTCTCAATTGCCAGGAAACTACTTAGAAACTCTCACTTTGATTTTTTTTTTTTTTTTTTTTGGTAGTCCGTTACATTACCACTAAATGCAATATATGGGGACATCACTGCTTTGATGTTGTACAGCTACAACAAATGGAAACTAATATGGTAGAACAGTCAAGCTATGTGATTTGCGTTTGTGTATACAAATATATACCCATCAATCTTCTTACTTCTAGACCGTGTATCGCTGCCACCCATCTGCCTCCTTACTGTTACTTCTGTTTTCATAAAAATGACAATTATTTTACACCCGTATTCTGAAGAGAGAAACAGATATTTCGGAGGGGTGTAAAAATTAAAACTTTCTCCAGGCTATTGTCTCCTACCACAAAGTCATTGCTGGCAAAGGGCTTTAATAGTGCTTTGAGACAGTTTCGAATAGGAGCACGACTGCTGCCAGACATTGCAGCATTCTTGTTCTCACAGATCTAGTCACACCAAGAATACTTACACTTCTTGCAAAGCAACACGTTATTAAACACGCTAGATTCTCTGACCTGCTCCAGCCTTTTGCAGTGAACTAGCAGTATATGAGATTATAGACACACTGCCTCTTGTTAGTTGAAAGTAGTGTAGGGAAGAACTGATACAAACGTGTCCAGATCTGCATCTCCTCTGCCACCTCTGCTGAAATCCCTGCTGTTGATGGAATAGAAAGAATGCTGGTGGGGACTGGGGTCCATTTTTGGCACCATCTTCCCCACCATCAGCTGTCCAGCTGGGATTTCGCCATATAATGATGAGTTTATGTAAAAACTGAAGGTCGTGGGGTAAGAGAGAGTGGACAGTCTTGGGGCCGGTCTTGTTCAATATCTTTATCGATGATCTGGATGACGGGATCGAGTGCACCCTCAGTCAGTTTGCAGATGACACCAAGTTGGGCGGGAGCGTTGATCTGCTCGAGGGTAGGAAGGCTCTGCAGAGGGACCTGGACAGGCTGGATCGATGGGCCCAGGCCAACTGTATGAGGTTCAACAAGGCCAAGTGCCGGGTCCTGCACTTCGGCCACAACAACCCCATGCAGCGCTACAGGCTTGGGGAAGAGTGGCTGGAAAGCTGCCTGGCGGAAAAGGACCTGGGGGTGCTGGTCGACAGCCGGCTGAACATGAGCCGGCAGTGTGCCCGGGTGGCCAAGAAGGCCAATGGCATCCTGGCCTGTATCAGAAATAGTGTGGCCAGCAGGAGTAGGGAAGTGATTGTGCCCCTGTACTCGGCCCTGGTGAGGCCGCACCTCGAATACTGTGTTCAGTTTTGGGCCCCTCACTACAAGAAGGACGTCGAGGTGCTGGAGCGTGTCCAGAGAAGGGCAACGAGGCTGGTGAGGGGTCTGGAGAACAAGTCTGATGAGGAGTGGCTGAGGGAACTGGGGTTGTTTAGCCTGGAGAAAAGGAGGCTGAGGGGAGACCTCATCGCTCTCTACAACTACCTGAAAGGAGGTTGTAGCGAGGTGGGTGTTGGTCTCTTCTCCCAAGTAACAAGCGATAGGACGAGAGGAAATGGCCTCAAGTTGCACCAGGGGAGGTTTAGATTGGACGTGAGGAAAAATGTCTTTACTGAAAGAGTGGTTAAACATTGGAACAGGCTGCCCAGGGAAGTGGTGGAGTCCCCATCCCTGGAGGTATTTAAAAGACGAGTAGATTGAGGCACTGAGGGACATGGTTTAGTGGGCATGGGGGTGTTGGGTCGATGGTTGGACTCGATGATCTTAGAGGTCTTTTCCAACCTCAATGATTCTATGATTCTATGACAGAGGAATGCCTGAAGAGGAGTGCATTGTTTCCTCTTTCTAGTGTTACAGAAAATATTTTCTCCTCTGCAACATCCCCCAGTGGGAAAATGCAAGGACAACACTGAATAGGAATTGCTTTAGTGGGTGGTCTGGCTGGCAATGCCTCAGCCGCTTTGTCCAGGTTCTGCACGGATGGCACAGGTCTTCCACGCAGTCCCCCACAATGTGCCAAAGTTTGGACAGGAACCACATCCATTTTTGTAGAGAGCGAAACAAAAATAAAATGCAATGTCTGGGTATCTTTACCGTTGCTCCTAGAAACATAGACCATGGACAAAACCTAAAAGGTCTTACACAGACAGAGCTCTCAGTAAACAGTGCAGGGGAATTGCCTCAGTAACTTCAGAAATTGGCATCTTTGTTGTGTAATGATTCTGCTAAAAGCAAAGGCATTTACAATGTTTTATAACTGATGTGGTAGTACCTGTCACCAATAATGAACTTTTTCTTCAAAAAATGTAAATTAAAAGTTTCAGATTGATGTGAACGATTAATAACAATCATGCAACCTGTAAAATTCTTTCTATACAATAATAATCTCCTGACAATTTAGTCCAGTTCCTCAAGTAAGATTTGTAATGGCTCTAGATCCTTTGACAAAGTTAGACTCAATATTTATGTTTATTTAGTAATAGAGCAGACAGGACATTCCTTAGGCAAGACATCAGCAGGGACCTTTGCATGCATCTCCCATCATTGCATTTTGCAGAACAGTTTTACTTAGAGCCTTAGCCCGTGATTCATTTCACATCCCCATTCCCCAATGAGATCATCTGATGTATGTTTGATTTACCAGCAGCAAAGCAGGCATTGTGTCTTTTAGTATCTCAGACGTGTCTGTATAGATTAGAATTGTAACCTACAGTTGCAACTTACACTGAACAGTTTTAGATTTCAGAATACTGAGAGCACGATATAATTGATCGTACACAGCATGTTGGCCTGCTTGTCTCTTTTGGGACGTAAGGGGCAACCACTGGAGTCTGGATCTGGGGGAAAGGGGAGGAGGTCAGATGTTAAAAATGAAATTGTAGCAGTTCTACTGCCAAGGCAGAGCCAGGCAATGCAGTAAGACCAAGCTTGTGCAAAATTATCTCCCTGTATATTAGTGCAATAAGAATAATATGTGTTACCTTTCTAAGCACGTTTCTTTTCTAGCCCAAGTTCTAGTCCAAAGCTAGAGACAAACACAAGCAAGACAGCAGCACAGCACTTGTCGGCAGGACAGCTAACAGCTTCATTGTGATCTGGACCTCACTGCTCCATAGGTTGCTCACAGGGCCTGGCTCTCACCTTCCAAAGAAGAAAAAGCTACTTTCTACCTAAATGTTTCAGGTAAAAGCCTGGATCAGTGAACAGCTGAATGTTAATTTACTCACAAAACAGATTCACTTGGATTATTTAGGATCAAGGGACATTAAACAAGTGCCATCTCTGCCATGTGAAGTCCCAGCGCTACTGCTTGCCAGAACCTGGGCTGATAAACCACGTGAGCAACTGATCCACGCTTGCCCGGTTTCTTATACTCGTCCGTAAGAGGCTTCTGTTGGCCACAGGATACAGCCTGCTGGTCTGGCACAATATGACCATGTGTATGTTCTCAGTTGTGAAGTTACATTTTTGTTCAGGCTTTTGCTTCAGCACATTTCGCTATGTTTGCTTGCTAAAAGCACGATGCTGAGGAGAGGAGCTGAGCGGGCAGGGCTGGTTGCAGTTCAGTTTCATGCTTGCTGCCCCGATTGGTGTGCAAGGCACAGACAGCAGCTGTTACAGCAGCACCCTGCTCGCCTTGATCTCCTGTTGAGGTGGTTTAATAAGACATTAAATGAGAGGTGGTAGCAACCAAAAGGTAGTTCCAGTTTAAATGTGGCCATAGCTGGACTGCTCTTCCTGCTCTTCACACCGGTAAAATCAGATACCAGCGGAAGAGGGGGGCTCAACATTTTGCTTTGCAAGGGAGGGGAAGCATGCCTGCTCCCAGTGCAAGCAGCGGGAGCAAAGCGGGGGCATTAATGATGTGTGGAGACGGGTCGGTTCAGTTCTTCTGCGATTTTTCCAGATGCGTGAGTTTGAGTCTCACCCGGTCTATTGCCCTGCCACTTCTCTTGTGCTGAAAAGAGGGCACAGTGTCATTTAAACTGGTGATTTAGAGGCAGCCAGGTATGATGCTAAAAACCTCCCTCTGTGGTGTAGAAATTGTCATGGCTGATGGGTCAGGGTGACCTTTTATCTTGACTTTGTTCGCACCTTTTAAAATGCAGCAAAGGCTTCTACATCGATTCATGGAAGATACTGTAAGCCTAAAACACAAATCTTACCATCTGATATGTGCAACAAAAGAAATTTTGAAGCTCAGAATGTTTTGGAATTTGCCAAAAACACGGCAAAACTGTTTCTGTTGGTTTTGTATGCGTTAATGTTTGAATCTCTCTCGTTCTAGGAAAGGCCCATAAACATAAGTGCTTGCTTTTATCCCAGTGAAATCAGTGAAAGGCATGTCTTTGGTTAATTATCTGCACCATTGGGTATCATAGTCATAAGGCTCCTACGGAAGAGGAGGATCGTCTGAAACCACTTGCTAATTCTGTTTCTAAGTCTTTCCATTTCAGATAACATTTTTCTTTAGTGCAGAGATTTACATTTTACTTAAAAAATTGCATTTTGCCTTCGGTTCTGGAACCTACTTGGCTTTCCAGGGAAGGCAAATAGTGCACTGCACATAGAGGGATCAAATGTTAGCTCTCAGTGCGATATCATCTTCTGCACATTTTTATATTATTGCAGTTCATAACACTGCACCACAAGATGGAAAACAGTAAAAGGCTCTTTATTTATAAGGTTATTACAGGTATCCTCCAGTGTATCTCATGTGTATACATCCTGTCAAAATATTTCAGGATTTTGACAACAGTGCCTGAACTTGTTTCAAGTGACATGATATGGCTTTTAACTGTATTTTTTTACAGTTTTAGTATTTTTAAGAACAGCTAATAAAAGTGTTACCCATGCGCTAAAAAAATAGCGAATCCCTTGGTGAACAAAAAGGTTTAAATAAGCATCAATTGAGTTTTGCAGTTAAATAACCTGTACAGGAAATTATTATGCTGTTCTCTATAATTGCTCTGGAAAAAAAAAGTCTTGAAGTCTATGGAAGGCATAACACACCTAATTAATGCTGTGCTGGTTTTGGCTGGGATAGAGTTAATGTTCTTCACAGCAGCTGCTATGGGGCTGTGGTTTGGATTTGTGCTGGAAACAGTGTTGATAACACAGGGATGTTTTCGTTCCTGCTGGGCAGTGCTGACACCGAGTCAAGGCCTTTTCTGCCTCTCACCCCACCCCACCAGCGAGCAGGCTGGGGGGGGCACAAGGAGTTGGGAGGGGACACAGCCGGGACAGCTGACCCCAACTGACCCAAGGGATGTCCCACACCATATGACATCATGCTCAGCATGTAAAGCTGGGGAAGAAGAAGGAAGGGGAGGACGTTGGGAGTGATGGCGTTTGTCTTCCCAAGTCACCGTTAGGCGTGATGGAGCCCTGCTGTCCTGGAGATGGCTGAACACCTGCCTGCCCATGGGAAGGAGTGAAGGAATGCCTTGTTTTGCTTTGCTTGCGCACGTGGCTTTTGCTTTCCCTATTAAACTGTCTTTATCTCAACCCACAAGTTTTCTCACTTTTACCCTTCCGATTCTCTCCCCCGTCCCACTGGAGGGGGAGTGAGCGAGCGGCTGGGTGGGGCTTAATTGCCAGCTGGGGTTAAACCACGACAGTCCTTTCTGGTGCCCAACATGGGGCCATGGATAAGCCCTCGACAGAGCACATACACCCCTGGAGGGACTGCAGCCATGGGTAAGGCCATGTTGGAGCAGGTTTGTTTCTGAAGGGACTGTAGCTGTGGGTAAGGTGATGCTGGAGCAGGTGCACCTCAAAGCGACTGTGGCTGTGGATGAGTCTATGCCGCAGCAGGTATACCCCTGGAGAGACTGTGGCTCATAGATAAGGGTCCACTTGGAGCAGGTACTCCCCTAAGGGACTGCAGTCTGTGAATAAGTCCAAGCCGGAGCAGGGGCAAGGGGAGGAGTACATTGCAATGTTAAACCCGATGGTCTGGTCCAAAGGGACCAGGGGTGGAGA
>NW_008794451.1:1137042-1156347 GCF_000699145.1 Aptenodytes forsteri
GACCGATGCCCAGCCAGTTCCCGAGCAGCGGTCGCCTCCCCCCAGTTTATATACTGAGCGTGATGTCATACAGTATGGAATATGTAAATGCGCTGCATAGAAAATGTTCTTGTGCTTGTTTTATAGTTTGCCCTTATTTTTTCCTTGTACAGCTGTAGCGTATGGTAATTTACAATGTGATGTATACCTGTCTTCAGAATTGCAAGTTGTATTATCATTTCTGAAATGTGAAAAACAACTATATATTTCCTGTATTTTTTAAGTGTCAATGTCAATTATGATCCAAAGTGTGTTTTCATGTCCAGGGAGTGTGGATGTGTTTGTGCACGTGCACACATTCATGTTCTAAAATAGGCGGCTATTTCATTGTTGTGTTCATTATGTGTGTATGTAAGCGTAGGTATTATCAGGAGCATTCTTTCTAGTTTTTAGAATAAAAGCTGAATCAGAGGCTGAAAACACTGACACAACTGGAATTTCAGAGCATTTCCAGGGACTGACAATTAATGGTACTAAACCAACCCTGCACCTTGTCACTGATGGATGATTAGAGTTTAGCTAATGAGAAGGTGTTCAGAGAAGAGTCAGGGATTTTTTTATTTACTTGTCGGTTTGGTTGGGGATCTCTTTGGATTTAAATCTGAGCTGATATCCACAAAGTGGTCCAGAAGAATCCGTGTAAATGATCAGACTATTCTCTGCCGTCAGTAGTTTTGTGTTTATATGTTAAGCTCTGCAGGTCAGGGATCGTTGCTTTATATGTTTATAAAGCTATATTGCTATCTGTGTTTCTAAAGAATCTAAAATAAAGCGGCCTGGCCTCCCAGTACCACTGAATGGCAAATGGTGATTAGCAGAAGGTTCTGTTCTGTGCCTGGCAATGCTCACCCTTACTAGCAGGTCAGCTTAATGGGTGCTGTTTGCTGACACTTTCGTTGGAGCCAGATTCTTCTCAGGGGTATCCAGTGAAAGGACAAGAGGCAACGGGCACAAACTGGAACACGGGAAATTCCATTTAAATATAAGAAAAAGCTGCAAGGGAGATTGAACACTGGACCAGGTTCCCCGGAGAGGTTGTGTAGTCTCTGTCTTTGGAGGTATTCAAACCCCGACTGGATACGGTCTTGGGTAGCCTCCTCTAGTTGACCCTTCTCTGAGCTGGGAGGTTGGACAAGACAATCTCTAGAGATGCCTTGCAACCTCACTAAGTCTATGGTTCTGTGATTTGCTTGACTGGGACCTAACTGGATATGTCTGTGCTTCCTGAACAGAGCAGGCTGGGGGATACCACTGTCTGCAGGCAAAGGTCTGAGCATATAACTGGTGGTTTGCCAGTGTGCTTGGCATGCTCAGCATCAGCGCCCCGGAAGGCACACTGGGGGCTGGGCTTGCAGGCTTACTTCTGAACAGCCTTCAGGTCTGATCTAAGGGCTCCCGTTAGGAAACCTAGGCATAACTAGTGTTATTGAGTCCTTTTTTTCCTGAACTGTGGTGGTGCTATCATGACATAGGATTAAGAAGCCAATTAATATCCTGAATTCTTGTAGTTCTTTCCCAGTGAAGTTGCAGGAAGGGTCATCTGATAATCAGTAAGTCCAAAGAGCTTGCTAATTCCATATGCTCCTCTGCCGGGATGTTGCTGATAACTGAATTACATTTCATAGGTGTGCAGCGCAATCCAGAATCAAGATTTCACTGTTATTGATGACTACTGCACGGGACTGCGAGCTCTTCTTTACCTGAAAAGCATTGAGGAACTTGAAGACTGGAATGGCCAGAGTCCTGCAACCATGCAACATCAGAAAGGAAAACCAGTACCTAGATTTGCTGATCTGATGGGAAAGGTATGTTGTTTCATTGCCATTCCTGTATAATGACACGATGTCTTGGCTTTGAATGCAGTTCCATAATCATAGTATGCTGTTTTGGCTACTTACCTTGGTTAACCACTGCTGCTGTCACAATTAGTCACCAAGTCTTTTTCCTTCTGAGCATTAACAAATATCTGAAGGCAGCTTAAGAAGACAAACTTGAAATGACTTCATATGGAATAACATTTTTACTATAAATTTGATCTCTCCACTTGATTCATAACGTCATGCCTTTAAAAAAAGTGTAGGATGTAAAATTACAAATGCATTGGAACAAGTTCTGGAATGGCTTGTTTTAATGAAACTCAACTCAATTCAGATTGATACTAATATTGTGCCAGAAGTTCCTGGGTGTTCCAGCCAGAGTGCAACATTCAGGAGACATGAAAGCCCTCCAGCACTGGACCTGACCACCTGAGACAGCTTGTCACAAACCAGCTGTTAGTTGGAACACTAGATCAGGTAGGAGTGGCCCTTCGATCATCGTACTTGACCATCTCATGGCCTTTCATGCGTGCTGACTCCAAACCTTCTGCAAGGCAGGGAAGCTCCAGGTGAGAAACAGTGACACCAAATAATTTAATAGATTCCGCAAGATCATTCAAACCTAGAAAGCCTGCGGTGGAATAGGAATGTAAACTATGGTCTCTCTGAAATCCTAACCTCTGGACTGTCTTTTCTCTCTGCTCTAGTAGCTCCCTGCTACAAAAGCATCTTTGGAGATTTTTGCCAGATGCAATGAGTTGCAGCCGCCCCACTACTGCTCACCCCTCCACCAGGGCACCGGCTGATCCATGCTGAGAAGCAGGGAGGTGTAACTGGCTTCCAACTGATGACCCACTGCCTACTGCTCTAAGCAAAATACCTGCACAGCAGGGAGGCTGGGCTTTTGTTTCTGGTTACTAGAGGGGATCACTTTGAAGGCTGATTTCAGTTATACATCATGCCTATTGATTATCCTTCCAAAAATCTGATATAACACTGTTGAAAGTGTTGTAAAAAGTAAAGAATTACAAAAGAATAGGATTTGGAGTGTCAAATGCCTCCAAATCTCTGCTTATCGTTGCTGATGACTGGAGTTGGATTTAGCAGGAGATTAGAGACTCCTATATTGTTGTTGTTCTCTGTGGAGCTCTGAAAATTATAACATTACCTTCCAGGAGAAAAGACAATCCTATTCCTAAAGCTCTGGATAATACGCTGCTTAAAAATAAAACAAGATATAAGCAGTTTCATTTTCATCTACTTATGTTAAGCAGTTAAACCAGGCTCAAAGGGTTATATCTAAACTTCCTTCCTTTAACACCTGTAGAAACATACACAGCATTTCCAACTCATGCGAGAGATTTGTTTTAATTCTTCTTTAAAGCTGCATTCAGTGTTCTATCTTTGTATTACCGTTGTATTTTACTAAACAGACAACCATTGTCAAAGATGTTTCTCTTTTCCTTTTGAATGAGAAAAAAAAAATTATAATTCTTAGTCTTTTCCGCTTGTCACTGCATCAATAATTAACTTTAAAAAGGTAGCATGAAAAGATGCTTTAAGGAAGCATTTAATAATTCAAAGGAATCTTAACTTTAAACAGGTCACATGAAAAAGAATGAAAAACAAAGCCCTGTGTAATCTTGTCTGGCTGGCTCTGTTAGACATTTAAAACGAACAAGGCATACAGAATATAACTGATTGTGTATTTGATTGCCCTTAGCACTGAATTATATCATTGGGTCATTGCTACTAAATAATAACATATAAAGTTAACCAGGCTGCATTATTGATAAGGTAGTGATATATTTTAGGCATAGGCTCCGGATGGCTGTTTGTCCAGGAATGAACATTCAAGGGAAAAGGAAGAAAAATAATACAACACGGGTAAAAGGAAATACCATGATAAATGATCCTACGAGGGGCAATCAAATACAAAGGCTTGATATCATTAATATTTATAATATCATAATTAGCAAGACTGTGCCTAAGCAGTGTTATTAGTGTAACTAATTATGTTATCATAAACTAAGTTTGCAGTATTATAGGAATCAGTATTCTTACCTTCATAAATTATTATCAATATTGGATTTCATGTACTTGTGCCTAGTAAATTTAGTTTCTGTAGTAAGTACTGTAGTTTCATCTAGTTTCAAACACAAATATCTAGCTTGCTTGGCAGCAAGTCATGTAACACACGCTTCTGATGCTCTTTCTAAAATAAATTCACTAAAAAGTATGTCCTTACTCTCTGTTTGGAAAAGAGAAGATAGCCTGTTGAGGTGATGTATATGTTCTCATCGATAAAAGTAATGTGTAGGAATGTATATGTTATACATGAAGTGTGACAGCCAAAATCCTGCATTATGATTTTAAAAAATTGTGAGGAGCTGTCCAAGTTTGTCTTGGAGATGTCTCTTGTCTGTGAGATGAAAGGCAGTTTCTTCAGTAAGACCCCTTCAGAAGCTAAACAGCAAATACTGATGAACTTTTGCATTCCAAAAAAAAAGTGAAGATGCTAATTTTGATATGTTGTCTTTTTGGTGCAGTAAATGTAAAAATATAAAGGACTCATCCTCCATTTTGTTACAAAATTCCTATTAATTTTCATATAGACTCACAGGGATAAGAAGTTCAGACAATTGATAATTTAATGAGAAGGAACTGAGGGACAAGAGTTATTTTTGACAGCATCAAGAACCGCTTGCCTTCTGATTGTACGCAAATTCATTGAGTCTCTTCCAGTTTTGAATATATTACAGAGTTAGGACCGGTCCTATTCCCAGCTAAGTATGTTCATAATAGTATCTATGTTGACTCACGGTGCAATATTGAATGTTAATGTCCATATTTTTATATAGCAGTGCACTATTCTTTCGATAATTCATTTTCTGTCCCGGTTTCAGCATCAAACAGATGCTGAGTGCAGAGTGTTGCCACAGGAGAGTGACACAGTAGAGTTTTGTCATGAAATATTGTAGTAGTTGATGACCAGAGTAAACTAAAAGATAAATACTTTCTTCTAAATGGTACACCTGACATCAAACTGAAGCCGTCTTGCCATGCAGTCACCAGATAAATGACAAACTAAACAGTTATCAGTCAGTTGTTACATTTATCACAATCATTTCCTTCCTAAACAGAAAGAATATTAAAAATACTGTGCTAAATAGTGTAATATAATAAGCAGTTTAATAGCAAACATATCAACTTTTGGCTGAAAAAGAGAGTCATGTTGATTAGTACCTGTTCATGCTTCTGCATTAATGAAACTAATCCTTCATCTGATAATTTATAGCCCTTAACATATGAGAAGCATCATAGCACTGGAAAACATTTTGGAAACTTGAGTGCTGTTTTTATGTTTTTCACTGTTGCAGAATGTATTGTTTGGTATATAGATGCTAAATCTATCATCTTTGAGCCAGCTAGCAGGTATTTTCTGATAGTCTTTTCAATAGCGCTAGCTTTTACCCTTTTGCTAACACAGCAGTTGCTGCTGGAGTCAATACTTGCCATTGTCCAAGACGTGACCTGTGGTACTACGCTGCCTGTAACAGCAGTGAGATTCCCGCTTAGAAATGCTAACCTCAGTCGTGGCTTCCAGTCACCGGCTGATACTGTTTTCCATAGCTCCACCAATTTTATTGATTCTTTCCGGTGGTTGAAGCCTTACCCGTAACCGCTCCAAAGACAGTCCTAGCACAGATGCTGTGTCAGACTCACAAAGGTGGACAAAGCCAGTCTGCTGGGCTTCCTTCCTCGTTGCTTTTTTGATGGCTTATTTAGTTGGGGTTTTTTTCTGTGGGAGGACCTGACATTTGAAGCCTTGGGATAGATGACTGTCATTAATATCACCTCTGAAGCACCTTTCCATTAAACACATGGAATAAAACTTGTCAGCTTGTCTCAGCTATAATCTCAGCTTGCAAATCTCGACGCTGAGATGAGAGAATGGCAAGGTAACGATGACACCACGCTGCTTCTCACTGACTCCCTCGAGGAAGAACTTTTGTAAAGGCACACTTACCTCAGCATGAATTTAGGACTGAGATCAAGTGCATGATGCAATCGGGCAGACAGTTAAGATGTAGAGCATGCTCTTACAACCCAAAGTTATTAGGGTGGCTGCATAAGAGAGAGGGAGAGCACAGGTAGTATCCTTATAATCCAAAATTAACAGAATTATGTTTTAAAATCACGTTCCTGAGTTTCTCAAGAAGATACATGACCAGGAGCGATAAAGATAACTCTGTTCTCACCAGGTATCTGGATAAGGTACAGTATTCCCCAGAGGTGCAATCTGATCTGTGTGTAGTCCCTGTCTCACCTTGTCTGTTTATTACAGGACTCTTTTATTAGTTGCTCACTGATCTTACTCCAGAGAGCTGAAATGATTATGTCCCAGAAATGCACTGGTGTCAGCTGGTGGTCACAGAAGTGTATAGTGTTTTTCCGTATAAACTTCCACCTAACGTGAGCTATAAAAATCACACTTAACGCAGTGGCCTCTATACATGCCAGGCAGCCAAACATTAAAAATATGGCAGTGTATTCAGTTGGTAGGTGTGGGTTTATAGGAAGAGATAAATATATATGGATGTTTCATACCTTGCTTTCAGCACCAGAAGTTTTGCAAAAACTGACGTTTGTTTCATCGTGTCTAAAGGTTAAAAACTTATAAAGACGAAAAAGTAATAATTTAGGCATCTTGATTCCAGAAATACCCAAAACGCAAAACAAACTGGTTTTCATGGTGGATCCCCCTCAACTGTTAAGGTTGTGCTGTATCGGAAATGTTAAAACCGTATCTGATAAAAACACATTGCTAGAAGGTGGTTTTCTCCAGCAGACAGATGAGAGAGAATGATCCTGAACGTGCGCAGTGTATGAACTTCAGTGAAAATTCTCATCACCTTAAATTTAGCAAGCTGCTGATTTTGTTCTCTGAATGCATGGACTTCCTATTAAGACTAAAATACGCACGTCCTTCAAGTATCTGTGGGTACTAAAAGCTGAGTCTTCTGAACAGTACAAACCTGCTAAGCTCTAACTTGATTGCAGTCGAATCTAAATAACCTTTTGTACGGCAGAGAGAAAACCCTGCTATACCCTCGAGATTTCATACAAAATATTACATTAGCTCTTCTATTAAACAAATAAAATGTGAACTCCCAGCCACGCAAGAACACTATTGCAATGCATGCACCAAGTTTTGGCTGCCTTCAGATTCTTCAAGACCTCTGACTGCCTTCACTGAGCAGAGGTTTTCACCCTTCGTTTTTGGAAGCCTTCCTTTTTGTTCGGGAAGGCAAGTTTGTCCAATATGGTAAAGAACTGTCCCCTGTTTGTTTCCAGCACTGCATAAAGACGACAGAACAAACGGTATTTGTGGCCGTGTCCAGAAATACAGACCACCTCATCATATGGTGGTATAGAGATCGCAATAAGAAATTAACATTGATGAAGAATCCCTTTTTCCCATATTGCCACCACCAGTTCTGAAGAAGAGTCAGAGGGGGAAAAAACTTAATTTTAGGCTGTTTGATCCTTTTTCCCACGAGGTAAGGCTTGCACCTGAAGTATAGCTCTCAGCCAGGCAAAGCCTCTTAAGTGTAAGGCAGTATTGATCAAGAAACCTCTTGGTTTAGGATATTATGGGAAGCGTGCATCGGCACACTCGGGGACTGTTGCCGCATGTGCTTGTTGGGTTGACCGAAAATAAGGCTCTGCCAAAATCTGTCTGAACCAGCGTCTGCAGGCAGATGAGGAAGTAAGTCCTTTCCTCCTGCTTCCCCCTCTCAGTCTTTCACCTCCTCCCCTGACGTGAGGAAAGGTCTCCACAGGCGTGGCTCCAGGTGGGAGCCTGATGGCCCCTCTGTGGAGCATCACCAGTAGCGTTTCGGGGCGCACCAGCGGAGCAGACCTCTGCACCCCACTGCGCAAGTCACGCTTGCCAGGTTTGCTGCCGTTGGTGAACCTCCCGGCGTTTGCAAGCCGAAAGCAACTACGAGCAATCCCTGGCCTGACCAATTTGTAGAAAAAAGGACCTTTCTGACTTTTTTTTTTCCCCTAACTGGTCTATTATGGAAGTTTATGTTGTGATTATCTACAGCGCTGTTTCTCACAGAGAATGCAGGTTGTTACGTAAAATGTATCTTCCCTAACGGTGAAGGCATTTGCAGTAGAAATGGGTAAAACAAAAGGAACTAGGATTATTAAAGTGGATTTAAAGTAGTTTAATCTTTGTGGGTTTTATATGTACTGTATGCTAAATTTGCTTCGAGCACTGAGTTTAAAGTTTCATATTCACAGCCAGTAAATGTGGCTATTAAGAAACAATGTATTCACGTTAACTCCTGGGCTGTGGCGGTTTTAGTGCGTTCACTGCTGGCAACGGACATCAAGCCAGGAAAATCCAACTCCTGATGCAAAAGGATTTTTAAAAAAAAAAATCCAGGCACTGCCAAAAATACATAATTCTTTTTTTGTACTCTGCAGTTTGTTTTACTTAGGGAAACGGCCTGGTCATACCCTGCAGCATGCATTCATTACAGTGATCTTTGACTGGCAGATGCAGAGTAATAAGATGCATATTTTAGTGCTTATTATAATACCCTGTCCAAAAACAACTTGACAAATTTGTGATTTCGACAGTATCTCATTTTGCTGGCTGCAGTGCTCTGTGATTGCCTGGTCCACGTGGCTTCCAGATTATGCATACCACCAATACTGCTCATTAAAACGGCCACAGTTCACCAGTTTCGGTAGCTTGGAACGAACTTGGAATGAATTATTATACAACAAAGAGGCTGCTGTCATGCAGAACAAAAGACAAGCAAAAGAGAGCTTTGGCTTAATGAGGCTAAGTGAGTGTCTCCCCTGCATCACCAGCTACTTGACGGCCTTTGAGCATGGATTTTTTTCTCCACAGGCCAAAACCTTTGGTCTATTATTTTGTGTTTATGCACCTTGAGGCTAATATACATTTTAATATGCTGCACATGGAGAAAAAAATCAGCCATTAGATTAGAACATGTGCACTCCCTGTTAAGTTAATGACAGCCGAACATAGAGATAAATTTAGGTTTTCATATTTAATTATAGCACAGCGCAGTACGTTTAGCAAGGATAAATTGCACTATTATTATGCTTCATTTTTTTTGACATCTTTTCATATTAACCATGCACACTTACCCCCACTTCCTCCCCAGTGTCACACATAATGTCTCTGTGCATCATCCTTCTCTAACACCATTAATTTTTTATTCTGTACAGTTGTATATGTATTGTTGTATTTGTTACTTAGGGTTAGCTTGCTAGTTGGATAAAACCATTCAAAACAGCCCTTGTGTTAGGTGATCTACATAAGCAATAAGGACAGAAAAGACATAAAAAGAACTGGCCTGCGTGGCCAGACACGGCTTCTCACGTCTGCTCCCAGAGCAGGGGTTCCCCGCACTTCTCCCCTGGCTGCGTTCAGGGCAGGGCGCACTGTCTGCGACGGCAGAGCGGCAGCCCCTTTCTCAAGCAGCTGAATTAGAAAAGCCGGAGAAATAATGCATGGAAGGTTAAATGAGTTCTGCAGAATTTTGTCGTTGGATAATATCAATATGGACAATGGTGGTGTAAATATAAAATGTCCCTGTTCTGAAGAGTTTAGCGTTGTTTCATTGTATAGGAACTAAAACAGAGCTAATGTTGCTAGGGGGTATGTGCTGTTTGTCGGGGCTTTGTACCTGCGTTACCTCTGTTTGTCAGAGCTGTTGCTCAAGAATAGCATCAGGAATTAGGCCAGACCTTGGCCTTATAGAAGACAACATGAAATTAAACATAGAGGCAAGCTTGGCACGCAATTCAGCCTTTGCATGTCCTTATCAAGTTTTAATGGGAATATATGACAATTTCTGTGCTGCCATGGATTTGATCGCGATGTTGGACTATTTGTTACTACCTGAGAGAGCTTTTAGATTTGCTTTCAGCTCTGGGCTGAGCTATTCAGGTAGCTGTGGTTTGTGAAAAATATGTTTGCATGCTTCACAAAATTAAGGAAATACTGCTATTTTCCAAAGTGGATTGGAGCAGGTAATAACTCATAGGAAGAAGATTTTCCTCCTGCTGTGTGTATAAGCAAGTAGAAGATATTATGCTACAGGCTTATTCCTAGATTATTCCTTATTGGATAGTTGTTTCGTGACAAAAGACATTGTGGCTTGATGACCAGAGGGTCATGACAGGAATAATAATCACCATATGAAAGGGTGTCTGGATCTTGGTGATAAAGCATTCCTCATCGCAATCAGTCAGCACTTGCTGGTGCAAGAATTTTCCTCAATGGCAGAGATCAGCTTTTTCATATTCATTGAGAGCAAATCAGTCTCTCTCCCTCTCCCTCTCCCCGCTCTTTCTCCACCCTTCAGTCCTGTACCGGCTTTTCCTGCCAAAGAGATTTTTCTTTGTCAGGTGAACCTCACGGACTTTGGGGATGTTTAGGCCACTGCAGTATTCCCGGGATTGATATTAGTTGCAGAGCCTTATTCTTCGTGTCCTCACTGAGTAAAGTCCGGGTCAGTAGTGATTGATAGCTAATTGTCTACACTTCAAGCACTAGCAAATGTGTCAGCAATTAATTTATGTGTGCAAAACTCTTCTCCCTGATTTTGTAAGTGCAGATTTTGATGCAAATTCCATCCGTGAAAGCAAGGTTGTGCCTTTCAAAATGTAAGCTATAATTACTAGTCTGAGGACCTGATGATAGGAAATTCTTCCTCTAGAATCTACCCCTAGTGAGAGAAGTCATTTATTAACAATATCGTGTATTTCTAAGGAGTACTTCTAACCATCTTTTTATGCATTAAGCACTGGTAAAATGCTTGATATTATACGTGATGTAGTCTTACAGAGTTGCAGGCTGTCTCCTACAGACATCCAGATGGCTTAGAAACATCTATGCAATCAGAAATGTCTCTTCTGTATCTACAGGTAGCTATTATTAGTAAAACCTACTTTTATTTATGTGTTCCCATTTTGTTTACAGTGCTAGTCGCAGGCGTACTTACTGATGCGCATGTAAAGTCTTGGGCTTTTAGCTTCTGAAAGAATCATTGTCCCTTTAAACTTCTCATCTAAGCAAGCTGTTTTCTTGGATAATAAGGTGCTCTGCCGGCCACAGTGCTCCGTGCAAGGAAAGTGCAAAACAAAGTCCGTGATATTGGTCATAGACAGCAGACTAAGTATTCATTTTCAGCCTGTTTTCCAAGAATTGTATTATTCTTGTGCTGGTTTTGAGAGGAATTTTGACTGCAACATCTCTTAATTCTCTTAGGAACAGATTTGGCCCTTAAGCACAGCCCTAAGTGTCACTGCATGTCACTACATGCACAGATGTACGAGAAATCTAGAAGGAGTGATTTATGGGGAGCGGCTAAAGAAGCTAAAACTCTTAAGTGTCCATATGTCCTGCCTAAATGATGCGTGTAAACATAAGAGGTGGAGAACTCAGTGGTCTACAAATATTTGAAGTTTGCAATCAATTGAGAGAGGGGCATTTTACAATGTAGAGCGAGAACTCAACCAAGACGGATGAGTTGAATTGGGGAAAAAAGGAAGTGTTCAGGAAAAGCAGGAGAAAAATTATCCTGATTGGAAGGAAAGCCTTTTTGTAGAAATGATGAAGGTTTCATGCTGGGTTGCTGAGATTAAAGGTAGGGAGGACTTTTAAAACTTGAATGCATGAAGTCTAACAGAAGTACTGCTGGGAGAAATTTCAGGTTGCCAGGAGTATGTGCCGGACTTGTAGACTTTTCCTGTCTGATTTGCACAAGCTAGCCCACGGCCCTTTCCAGCATTTCAGCTGCGCGCTAGGGGCTATCCTTGGAAGCCAATGCATCCTAACAAAGTATTCAGATAGTGACTCAATATAAGCCACTGGAGCTAACAGTATCCAATAATGTGCAACTGAAATGTCTTTTTGCTTAAAGATTAAGATTATACTTAAGGGACATGATTATGTCCTTTCCCACCTATTTTATTTTTATTGCTGTAAAAAAATCCTGAAGGTTTTTCTGTGCTCTCGTGTGTTTTTGATCTAACCACATGGATGCCTCAGCCGTCAGAGCAGTACTTCCTGAGGTTTTATGGACAAATGGATTAAAAATGTCTTTCTGTTTCATTGCCCAGTAGTCATACATTGGCACAGGGCAACTGCCCCCAGTAACTGAACGGAGCTGTTGGGCACACCATTTCTACGTGTAGGACTTGAGAAAAGAGATTTCTGCACTTTTCTGACCTATTCATGCTGTACAGAATGCATTAAGGCCCAGGAACTGTGTTTGGGTTGTTCCAGAGAACAATTACAGCCAGCCTGTAATCTGCTGCTCCGCAGCACATTGGGGCTCTGTAATAGTTTGAAGGGGCCTGGCAAGAATTTTATTGATTTCTTGGGATCTCATTTAGGCTGATTGCACCTGGGTACTCTGATGGTTGATGTTTAAGAACACCTACCCTAGCTGTTATTAAGAAGGTGGGTCTAATCCTCACATAGGTAAGACCTTGTTTGCCCTTCCTTCAACTCAGCAGACAAGTTTTAATGAAATAGCTCCCTTTTATTTTTTATGCCACAGCTCTGTTTTTGATTGCCACATTTGGAACTATCCCGTGTAAGTCAGTCACTATATAACCCATATATTGGTCAGGATATGTCATATCATATATCTGTTCGTTCATTAATCATTTTGTCCCTTTCCTGTTTGACTGCTTGGAATAATTAATGCATTTTTTTTCTATTACTATGTTGTATTTCTTCCAAGTTGCTGATTTATTTATACATAAAAGCTATAAAATACCTTGTTGTTTTATACAGTATGTCTGGATTCATGAGAAACCCAGAAGCGTATCACTGAAATAGTACATTTTTTTAGATCGTTCAAGACAAGACCTTGCAGTTGAGTTTAAAGTAGTTGAATTCTAGAACCCATCAACTATAATTTTATTTATTTATACTACCCATCATTACAGCATAGAGCATTATATCCTAGATGCTAATCATTACTTACTATTTTCTGAATAGCTGTGCTCTCATTTAAAATATTAAATACGTGCCAAAATGCATCTTTCCCAATTCCAAACCAAAAGTCTGATCCAGACTCTCCAGCAGTTTTTCACTGCCTTTACTGAGCCTTCTTTCAAATGCTGAGCACTCCTGACATTTTGAAATGTCCATTTCAAAAATTTCCATTTGTAAATTGAAAACCAGAAGGCTCATTGTCAACCCACAAAGCTCTATAAGCACAAATATATCTACATTTTCTCTTTTACTAAATATGTATCACTATGCTGTAAACAGCTCACATGCCATTTACATTAGCATAAATGATATTCTGAAACCTCTAAACTTACCTGTTAAAGCAGGAGCAACAAGAAATCCTTTGGCGACTGTAGCGTGAGCGTGCCTTTCGTAATCAACGTTTATAAAAGAGCACCCAGAAGGAGTGAGCATGGTCTCTGGGAGCAGCCGTTCTGGGCGGTACAGAGCAGGGCTAATAAATGCCTCACGCTCCAGAACTCCCCTCTCTCTCTTCACAACAAAGTCATAATCATTCCTTTGATAGACTGCAGCCATTTTGTTAGCAATTTTGTCATAGCCTGGTTTTTGACCTTCAGTGCCTGGTCTGTGGGTGGGCTTCTGTGCCTGCTGCTGGATTTTGGACTTAATTACCAGGATAAAGCAGATGGAGGAGAAACCTAGTGTTTACGTTTTTCCATAGGACTTAATTTGTTTCTCTGTTGTTTATCACTGAGGTATTTTGTCTACATAGCGTGCGTTGTTTGCAAAGGTATTTATAACAACATTTGAGTGATGACTGTGCAGTCTGAAAAACTTGAAAGTCTGCCTCTCTGCCTCCATTTAAAAAAAAAAACATTTCCTTCCCATCCAGTCTGTGTCTTTGGTTGTCTAGTTCCTAAACGGCAGTTTGGGAGGCGATGCCTGTGCGAAGTCATGACCACTGTTTTGACTGTAGGAGTACTGGTTCATAATTCAGCACGCGTTGGGAATATAATTTTTAGTGCAGAACTGAGCATTTATTTTGCAGTGGAGTCTTAACACAGTCTACTGTAAGCATCCAACTTACCTGTCCAAATACCATCCCCAGCTCGTCCACAGAGAGAGGTCTCAATTTTCGGTATCTGACTGGCTGAATTGCCCTTAGGAGTCTCCAGCACAAGGAGTGAAGTCCCTGACCATAAGCACTGAAGTCAGATATCAGGACATTGGAATAGTTGAACGTTACACACTCAGAGTGGGATTTATTTACCTCCAGATGTGGTTTAAGACATTACAGGTATCTGAGGCGTCTGTGCGGGTCTAGATCTTGGAGCGTGGCACTAGAGACCTGTGTTGGGGCAAATGAACCCTTTCCTGCCCAGAAGCTTAGTGTGGTTCAGACACGGAAAGCTTGACAAGCAGAAACACACAGTCAAAAAAGGATGTAGAAAGCTGTTTCCAAAAGCATATGCTCTCTCAGCCAAGGAGACCGTTCCTTCTCCAGACAGAGCAAAGAGTCTAAGTGAAATACTGACCAGGTTTACTGCTCCTAGGGGTGAGGAGGTCAGACTGAAGGGGTTGAGGCATTCGTCCAAAATGTCATCCAATGCTTTTGAGCTTTTATGAAAGAAAAAAAAAAATATGTGCAGCCATGTGTATGTGCATGCATGTGCAAGAAGTGTTTTGTTATGTTTGTGTTTCTCAGCTGTTCCGCAGATATGTCCTGAAAATCCAGCAAGGTTCCCTCTTGCTGGAGTCAGGGGTGCAGGAAAGGCTAGAGGACTCCAAAAGCTTGGAGCCCACAGCAGATGTGACCACCTCGCGTGGTCGCTCTCCCCAAAAATAGTGTCAGCCACAGAGGTTGTTCCTGAAAGTTCATTTTAGAAACCCCGAACTGAGAACCGTGACCAGCCACATTTAAGTCCATCTAGCTCAAAGACAAGGAAGCCTCTGCTGTTAGATCCTATCCCAACTGACTGATGTTCATTTAGAGGGTGGAATTGGATCAGGATATGACAAATGGTTCTTGAATAATACCTAGGTACATTGAATATTTGCTTCCACATCTCTAGTGGAATAAATGTTAGTTCGGTTAAAATTCATTTTAAATTCATTCAGGGCTAGCTTTGTTCATTTAGCCAGGTTATACTCAGTTGCTGCTGTGAAAGGGACTGTGTTGCAACATAACTTGCTTTCAGTTTCAAGCATTGAGAGGTTGTACAGTGTTATCAGCCCAACACAAGATAATTCTATAATGCAATTGCAATGAAAACTTGGAGACCCGAGAATTAGATAGGTAGTGGTGGATACATCAAAATCTCAGCTCATAACCATAGTCAACTCTCCCTGCCTCAGTACCATAAGGGTACTTTAATTTTCTTCCTGTCTTGCAGCTCATAAACGTGCTTCTCTTCACAACACACACCATATGCTGTTGGAAAAGGGCTGTAAAGTTTTATAGATATATCTGAGGGTATTATAAAAGTATAATAAAGTAAAAATAATGCAAAGAAATAGAAATTATTGAACAACTGAATTAAAATATTAGGCTGGGATGGTTTTATTGCATTTGGGTTCTACTTGGCTTTTACAGTCATGAAGCGATAGAATTCTTTTTCAGAGTTAAGAAAATTAAGAATTTTGATTTTAACAGTACTTGTGAACATTTGCTTAAACGCTTAAAAAATTTCAGCACATTGCTGAAGACTACTTAGCTTTAGCTCCATCAGTACAAAACTGATTTCTGATGTCTTTTGAAAATGTTTTACTTGGTTTTAGGGAAATATTTCTACTTCAGAGATGAAAGTTTTTACTCATACAAATTGAAATGTTAAGTAATTAAGTAGCGTTACAATGAAAGCAATAGTACGATAATGGTGGTGACCAAATTACAGATACTTTGTTTAATCTGAAATCAGCTTCTGCCCAAAATGTGACCCCTTTCTCTGGGAACTCGGCAGAGAGAACAACACGATTGCACTCAATAGTGCTGCCCTCTTTTTCCTGTTCAGAAGTGAATAATATACCAAACGGTCATCTCGAAGGTGCAGATGGACAGTAGGAAAGTCTGCTGACTTGAGTGGCATAGCTTACCTACATTCTCCCAGACAGAAGCTTCTGCAACTCAAAGTTTTCATTCCAATCTGTGGGGGTTTTTCCCCCTCCAAAATCAGCTAGAGTACTAGACATCTGAACTTTTCCCATGGAAAGAGTCTCTCAGAAATAGTTGCAAAGAAGTTCAAAATATTTCAGGGCTTTCTCTCCTACAGCGGCTCCGCAGTGGCTGTTCCTGGCTCACCCTCCGTGGCCCTCCTGCCACCCTCTGCCCGTCTTGCCCTGTGAGTCCAGGCCTGGGGGATGCTCTCTACGAGCCTCCCCGAACCATGCACCCTGCTGTGGTGAAGCCTGGTAACCCTCCCGGCCCGGTCCTGACCACTGCGCGTAACCTGCTGTAAAAGAGGCAGGCTGGCGATGAAAATTTTATGTTGTGGTGTTTGTCTGGGCTTAAGTTCTGGAGGACTTTTTGAAAGATAGCGTGTAGCTTAGTGATCTGCGCTGGAGCCAAGCTGCTAGTTGTGAAGTGAGCTCAGCCAAAAAGTTCAACTTTGTTTGCGCCCCGATGGCTTTTCTATACATAAGAACAGTAAGACTTTAAAAAAGGCTACTGTAAATTTTACTGTGATCTATTAGAGCTGATGGCATCTTGAATTATTCTTCACCCCTTATTGCAGCAATCAGAAACTTCAGGAAAAGGTTGAAACCTGCTTCGCTTGGTCTCGCTACAGGGGTATGTTCTTTTCCCCAACTTCCAAAAAATAAGAAGTCTTTTAAGACATACAGAGAATACGGCATGAAGCTCAGAGTGTCTGTATCTGGCTTTCATGGGGGATGCTTGAAAGGAACTAGACTATTTTCCAGCAGAAACTTATGGCACACTGCTTGCGTATAAATTAACAACAATGAAAGTGGTAAATTAAAATTGTGACATCAATTTCATTTTTAGCTCTGCTTTGCATTTATATGGAAGGATTTATTATTACTGTGATTTACCTTCTACTAAGAGGTAAAAGAAAGGAAAATATGAAGTAGCAGCAGTTGTAATTATCTTCTGGAAAACTTCAGCTTGCAGAGAATGCTGCAGCATGTCTGCTCAGAAACCAAAGTTGCTGCGAGCACACCAGGCCATCCTCCCTCCATTTTTCTAGGCTGGATTCCCAGCATTTTCCAACACAGCAGTTCAGCTGTAAGGGTCAGCACACATTGAAGGAAAGATCCATCTTCCATCTCAGATGAAGCACTGACCTCCTGTATGGCCTCCACTTTTTATTTTTCTTTTTTTTTCCCCTGGCTCCTTGCATGTGCTGGCAATGAGGAGTGTTGGTGGCGTGGAAGCCCTAGATGGGCCGTCCCGGCACAGAGTGGCAAACCAGCTCTTGGCTCTTGTCTTCAGCACCGTCAGTACCAAAGATCCTTTGTACCTTACGTACTAGCTTAAACCCCAGGGGAAGACTATACTCCATGACTCCGTTCACTCCTTGAGCTTGCTGGATTTTCAGCAATGCTCTTTTCATAAAACCGCTGCGTAAGGTGACTGAGTTGGCTGAGGGGCATGTCCGCAACTGTGGAACAAGTTTTCACGGGACCTAAGACTCAGTTAGTGCCTTCCACCCTGAGAGTAAAAGGCACTTTTCCAAGTTTGCCTTCTCTGTGCAGAAATGTATCTATATTGCTGCTTGCTTTTGTTTTTACAGGAAGGAAATTACTAAAATCTTACCAAAACAAAGCAGCCTGTCCCATACACAGAGAATGAGAATGAGAGAGCAGGTGAGCCATGCAAGATAGGTGGAGTTCATTAGTTAACAGACACTGCTGGGATATTTTAATGATGAAGGTGGCATAAAACCTTTGCAAGGGAAGACAAGAATATGAAACAAGTGTCCATTTTATCTCGTTTCTTTTGTCTTCTGGAACAGAAACAGAGACACTGAGAGGCAGGCTCAAGAAACCTAATTAAATACTGAAAGGAAATGAAAATTAGTTCCCAGTTCTGTTGCCCAGACTGATTCTGTGCATATTCAATTTGTATTATTTTCAGAAAAAAGTAAGACATTATAACCAGAATTCTCAAGGTATTTCTCATTCTTGAAGAGAAGAACTAGGTGTCTGGGCTATATATAGTCTTCCTATATGATCCATACTCCCAGTAGTGCCGTTAGGACCTGCCAAGTATTTGGCATAGCTCCGAACAGTTTCATTGTTATAAAAAGGAGTCAGTGGACCCCCAAATCTACTGATTTCCGTTGGGGAAATGTTTAAAGACTTTGAAGCAAAGTTTTCCTAAGGAAAAAACAAATAATGATAGCAAATTATATTAAATAAGCTGAGTTCCCGTGGAAGTAATCATCAACACTAACTTTTTAAAGCTGTTATTTCACTTAGAAAGGAGAGTTAAATCAAAATATTATGATTTTATGTTCTGTCTGTACCAGTGTCAGTATTGGTGTCACTGATACCAGTTAAAGTGTCGAAAAGAAAACTTTATAGCATCCTGAGGTTGCTTCACTTCCTAATTAAGACTACAGCAGCATTTTGCAGAGTGTGAAAGGAATCCTGTGTGGTGTAAAGTATCTGTAGAAGGGAGAAAACATTTATTTTAAGGACAAATTTGGTGTAGGAGCTTGCCTTAAGACTAGGTTGAAGATCCAGCTCATACTTTGGCTTATCCTGGAACATTGCTTATTTTCTTGGCTTTTTAAAGCTGTATTTGTACTTCTATTTTTGCAAAAAAGACAAAAGAGATGTGCTTAAATGTTAAAAAAACGGAGTGATATCTGTGATAAATAACTCCACACTAGGACACACTTTTTACGGTTATGCATTAAGCTTTGTAACTCTAGTTCCAGAAAGTCCCTGATGACAGAGAATAGCGTTTATTGAAACTAGTTGGATGTTGCACTGTTTTACTTCCTTCTGCCTGGGCACTGACATCAGAAGTGACTGGATTCCTGTAGGCGCCTAACTTCAGAAAGGAGAGAGATGTCTGTACTTTCAAATTAAATGTGCCCGGGAATATTCCTAGGTGCTTAGGCCAGCTGGCACCGAGCAGCCTGTGCCGATGATCAGAAGCTGTTAGTCTCCAGAGCAGGTTGGCTGCAGGCAGGCTGCCTGCTGGCAGCGGCTCCTGGAGCATGCCGGCTTCCAAAGCCTCTCCAGGAATTGCCTGGGACACCGATAGTCAGCACAGGCCAAAAGCGGGCAAGAAAATGTTGAAACGCTTTGTCAGGATAGATGACAACATCCTTGTGCCCAGGAACATTCCCAGACGCTGATTTACTACTGTGGATATAGACCGAGTGTCTTGCAAAAGACTCAAAAAAAAAAAAAAGAAAAAAGAAAAAAAAGAAA
>NW_008794451.1:1156461-1174169 GCF_000699145.1 Aptenodytes forsteri
AAAAGAAAAAAAAAAGAGAGCAATGATTATGGTACTACGTGAGTGGGAATGAAAGATGGACAGATGGACATAAAAATGAGCTATGGAGGATGTTAGTGAAAATTGTACTGGGAAAAAGAGCGCTCTCAGCCTGAGGCTCCAAAATCAAGAAAACTGGTGAGAATTTTTAGAAAATTTCCAGAAATATCTTCTCTCTAAAATATAATGCAAAGTACTGTAATATAATATAAATGTGTGACTAATATACATCTTTTTGTATGGTGTGACTAATATATATGTGTACATATGTATTATCCAAGTATGGGCAGTCTGAAAAAATGATAGCTCACTGTCTTTCCGAATGTTATAAAGCAGCTAACCCGTGAGTTCATTGCATCCTAATGGACGAATTCAGTTTGTAGGTGGGACAAAGCTGCAGCGATTCAAATGAGAGCACTCAGAAGCTTTGTTTACATTAAGAAGTAGCGCAGACAAATAGACCAAACAGGAATGGAGCTGCGGAATGAAATGGTTGATGCTGCAGGCTGGCGTCCACACAATATGCATTCCAGGGTTTTTTTTACTGTGTTCTAGCTCTAGTCTGGTCTCGTGGGCTAAATGCCCATTAGCAGCTGGAGCTCGTTTTAGGTGCACTCCTGGAGCACACATTCAGGTTACATTTCATCCAAAAGAAAATCCAGTTTGTGCTCTCTGAGACTGCTCTGCCGTAAGAACCAAAGTGCAGTATGCGGGGATAATCAGGAGATTCACTTCAAAGGTGTGCTCCTGATCTAAACTAAAACACTAATGTAGAGGCACCTGGAGAGCTCATGCAGCAGCATCACAGCAATGCAGAGCTAATGCGCACAATTAGCGAGCAAGCCCAGGCCAACCGTCAGTGGAGCAGAGACAGAGGCCGTTAACCACTCAGAAAAGAAAATGTTTGCCTAGACAAGGAAAAATTTTGTGCAAACATAAATGCATTAGCACAAAGCAGAGGAGAAAAAAATCTACTGGTAAATTGTCTTGCGTATGGGATTCTTTGCACTGGCAAGAAAATTGTTTTGCCAAAGCTTGCTTACAATAGCAAAAAGAAAAAATGCACCACATCAGGAAAACAAATTGACTCTGAATATGTAATTTTGCACATATCTGGCTTCGATGCACTACACAAGAGCAAAAATAAACTTTTGGAGCCATTTGCACAAGCGTGAACTTTAAACTAAGAGCAGCAGCACAAAAGCAGAGAATGCCAGCTGGACAACTGAACATCAGTAAATGCTAGATAACAGAGTTTGTTGGCATTTTGTGAGAATCTAAAACCGCTGACAAAAACGTACAGCATAATATTACACAATAGAACAATCAAAATACCAGCAGGACAATGTAAATTACCAAGAAAAGTTGAACGAATTAAAATACCAGGAAATATACATAACACTCCGTTAAAAGCAAACTAAATCAAGTGAATGAATGAAGCATGTGACTGAACTGGGGCAAACAATTCATAGAAGTTACATACAAAAAGTCAGAAAACTTAGCTCAAATAGGTAGTAAGCTGGAAGACCCTTGTAGCAAAGTATCTACATGGTGTTTTAAAGGTCTGGGATGTCTTCTAGGCAGACGAGAGCTGGAAATGGATACAGCGATGCAGCCAGGAGGGCACTTGCTTAATAGAATGTCCTCTGCGCTCAAAGAAAAAAGCAATAAGGCAAGTGAAAGTAAGGCGGGCATAAGTCTCATTGCTGAGGTTTTCCAGAGCCACAGGTCAGGTGGGCAGCCAGCCAGCCGTAGAGAAGATGGGAAGCTGTACATATGCGTAGTCTTTTAGCAATTTAACAAGGCATTATCCAGACCTGCAGGTGGTAATATGCTTTCCATCTTAAAAAAGTAAAAGTAGTTTCAGTTTCTGATGCAATGCTCATATATTTGCAAATGTATTAGATACAAGAATTAAAGAAAGTAACTGCCTCAATACCTTTTGAGCATCCATTAGGGCGGATACAGGTGGAAGAAAATGCAGTTTGAGATCAAACCTATGGTAGAAGAATGCCAACAGTATCAGCAAGAAGAACTAACGGGGCTGGCTGGGATCGCTGCGATAGCTGTATAGATGCAGAAACAGAACAGCAAAAGCTGTAGCTGATCATGATTACATTCTCATCTATCTGCTTGAAATGACCAAGGCAATAAATCTAAAATGAAATAAAATGAGATTAAATTGCATTTGACTCCTGGAGCACCGGGATAATTGCTGACCTCCCAAAGGCTATTACCCAGCTCCTAAAAAGTAAAAACCAGGCAGGATAGACCCACACCTGAAAATGGGTAAGTCAGTTTGAAGATTAGTGGGATTCACAAACCATCTCACAATACTTTTCCACGTTTTTCAGATCTGTACAGTCTCCTGAGGTGATTACTAAACAAAACCAGGCTATGAATACAACTGCTGTAATTCGTTGGAGTCTTCTCATATATAAAGGAGCTGTACGAATATCCCACAGTGCAGCGTGGCAGCACGTAAATGCCAAGGCCGTTATATCGCACGAGGCAGGGCGGGGGAGGCACTACTGTTTGCGTGAGGCATACGTAGAACACAACTCCTCCAAAAAGGCTTCCACATCCACCAGCAGGGCGTAGGAGCAGCCCAGCTGAGACATACTGGAGTAATGTGCGCAAGTGAAAACTTCAGTCCTTACGTTTTAAGGGCAGGAGACTATACGAATACGAAGTGACCATCAATTATTAGAAAGCATTTTATAAAGCCAGAACTAGCACCCCCTCAGTAACCACAAGGGAATGCTGCTGAACCTGCAGTGATGTGCACTGCTCGACATCTGGAAAGGGATTGAGATGTACATCCCTGACTTCTCGTCCAGGCTGCCGTACACAACAACGGGACGACTGAACAAGAGTGTCAGATTCTCAAAATAATAGAGAAAATGAGGAGATTCAACCTAAGTATTATCGCAGCTGGGTATTTGTCAGTTTGAAGCAGGGGCTACAAAAGAACCTCAAAGGAGTGTTTGAACAAGGCAAAAATTTAGTGTCAGCTCATGCCCATCGATCTTTCACATTGGCCATATGAGCAGGGAGACCCGTCATCTCCGGGAGTACTGCAACCCCCCAGGTAAGTGGGACTCTACAACACGTGTCCGAGCTACAGCACCCAGATCACTGAGCAGAAATGCCGTTGGGCGCCTATCAAAGCTATTCTGGGACAGAATCCACCATTCAAAAGGATGACTGTGCACTGGGGAGCGTCGAGCTCTGCAGCTAGTTGCATTGCCCCTGGAGAAACATAGGCCTGACAGAAAGGAGAGACATAAAACCTCATTGCATTCTTAGTAGACTTTGAGGAAAAGTAGAGCAAAGGACTTGATTTCAAACAACAAATCTCAGAACCTAACCTTTGCTATATTAGTCAGACTTCTGTGGCTCGACAGTCGTTTTGCAGCAGTTGCTGCAGATGGTGTGATCAGGATCAGGCACTCTGGCAGCCCCACTCCCAAACTGCGTGTCCTGGTTTCGGCAGGGACAGAGTTAATTTCCTTCCTAGTAGCTGGTACAGTGCTGTGTTTTGGATTTAGGGTGAGAACAAAGTTGATAACACACCCATGTTTTAGTTGTTGCTAGGTAATGCTTACACTAGTCAAGGACTTTTCAGCTCCCCATGCTCTACCGACTGAGCAGGCTGGAGGTGCACAAGAAGCTGGGAGGGGGAACAGCCAGGACAGCTGACCCCAACTGGCCAAAGGGACATTCCATACCATGGGACGTCATGCTCAGTATATAAAGCTGGGGAAGAAGAAGGAAGGGGGGGACGTTGGGAGTGATGGCGTTTGTCTTCCCAAGTCACCGTTAGGCGTGATGGAGCCCTGCTTTCCTGGAGATGGCTGAGCACCTGCCTGCCCATGGGAAGGAGTGAAGGAATGCCTTGTTTTGCTTTGCTTGCGTGCGCGGCTTTTGCTTTCCCTATTAAACTGTCTTTATCTCAACCCACGAGTTTCCTCACTTTTACCCTTCCGATTCTCTCCCCCATCCCACCGGGGGGGGGAGTGAGCGAGCGGCTGCGTGGTGCTCAGTTGCCGACTGAGGTTAAACCACAAAACTGCATTTGAAGACAGCGGAGCCTGGGCTGTTTCTTGTTCACTCATGCAAATAACCTGGGCATAAAAATCTAGTCCACTTCTCATTACTGCTATCACTACCATCGCCTTGCAGCAAGTCGAATGGCAAAACTGAGACAAGAACTGAAATTGCAATTTTTTTTAAGAAGCTGGAACATTGTTTATTTTATAGAAGCCATCCTCCAGTGGAAAAATGGCTCTCACAGAAAGCGCTCACGGTAGCCTGGTGCCGTACTGATGTCAGGACATGTGCACACCTCAGTGCCTGCTGCCTCAGGAAGCATTACGGCTGGCAATGGGGAAAGGAATAACAAAAAGAAAAGAAATCAAAGGGCCATACTATGATCAGCAGGCTAACAACCACCAAGAAATAAGACCCATGACTCTGCCAAGATCAAACCTTTTCCTCAAGATAAATCATGAACTTGAGTGCATGCCACCCACATTGAAGAGACCCTGTAATTCGTCTAAAGCGGGAGCGGGTGAGTGTATTTTCTAGTCTCACCCCAGATGCCTGCATCATATGAGCAGGAGGCAAAGGTATGGATAAGGAGGCACTTTTTTCACCAGGGCTTGGTCGGTGGGACAGAAGAACACAAACTGATGAACACGCCATTGGCAAACTTTGTAGCTGACTTCTTAAACTCCACACCACTGCAACAGCTGGGTCACAGGCAGCCTCTTTGCAGAAAATGCCCGCCCAAGCTTTGTGCTGCTTGCAAGTTCCGTTCTGGGCAGTATTGAAGGTGACAGAGTAATCCTCCTAACCCAAGTTGCCGAGAAAGTTGAGTTGGAATTTCTTTTTTTTTTTTCAGTAATAATTACTAAGTTTTGTATGTGCTTTTTTTTTCCAGTAATAATTACTAAGTTTTGTATGTGCTGTTTCCTAGATTAAGGATGGAGAGCAGTTATATTCGTGTTTAATTATGCCATCTCAGCTAAATGTAACTGAGGGATGTCACCACAATGAGCTTGCTTATTCCTGCATAAACACTTTTATGGGTAGGAAATTCAGAGAACTCTGCTTTCAAAAAAGTGATTGAAAGAAAATAATCCATCTGGAAGAAGGATTAAAGGCTGGAGTGAGGTGCACTCTCTCATTTCTGAGGTCTGAGCACAGAAGAATATTTGTCTAAGCCTGCAGATAGCCTGAAACAGCGGCTGAGGGTCACGAGCCGCTCCGTCAGACAAGTTACTGTCAGAGCAGGCAGCAGCCTGGGGTGGCACGGGGGGGAGTGGGGGATTTGAGGGGGTGCTGCTGCTGCCCGGGAGACCCCCGCCGTTCATCACTCTACTGCTCCCCGTCACAGCCTTGCCCCTTCTCCTTCCCCCTGCCTGGTCAGCGAGCGCTTCAGCTCCGCGCCAAGCATCTCCAGCAGCCATGGGGCGCGGGAGGGCGACCCTGCTCCATCTCCAGCAAAAGCAAGTGCTGCTTAAATACTTCACAGCTGTGAGATGGCTTTGTGCCACGGTTATCCGGGAAGCCCGTGTAGCTAAGCGGCGTTTTGCTACCCTGCCTCGTCTCCCTGCCCGCCCTGCTCCAGGTGCACACCTGATAGGAAGCAGTTTGTCCTGCTCTGGTGTCATGGCTCATCGAAGTGGTCTGCACACAGAAGGGGTGGATATTTGGGAACAGACTTACTGCTCGTGCAGGACCACTCACTGCATCTTCTCTGGAGGCAGGGAATGGTCCCAGCCCTCCTGAGGAGAAGCAGCAAATCTCTCCTGTGTGGTGACTGCTCCTGCCTTTGTAAGCCACTCAGACTGAAGCTCTCCTCGGAGCTTTATCCATCAGAATACAAAACACCTCTATAAAATATGGAGAAAAAAAAGTCAGGCAGACAGACGACGTGGATTATCTATAATAATATAAATTATGTCATCTGTGACCTTTACAGCAGCAGCACTGTTGTAGACAGCATTAATGTAGAGAAGCCACACTAAGTAGAAAATTTTGTTTCCCTTCTGTCTTATGGTCGAAATGGCTATAGATGATTTTTTTTGAGATGTAGATTGAATCACTATAAATATCTGGCATAACTTTAACAAGATGAATTATGTAAAGAAATAAAAATAATTTTTGTTTTTACAATTTAAATGAGGATGAGATTTTTAAATATGGCAGGTTTCTGAGTAGCAAAGCTCTGTAGGGCTTGCCTGATCACTCATCCGTGAAGAGGTACGTTATCTGGAACTATCTGCGTACAGAACAGCTGAAGACGTGGCAGTTTTTTCAAACAACGCAAAAGAGGTGTACACTGTACGCTCCATTTTAGCTTTCATTGGGCACCTGTAACTCCTGTGATGAAGTCAGGTGGAGCCGCGTGTGCGTGTCCAAGAAGAGCGGGTTGGTTGTGGTCAGCCAGTGAGGCATAGAATCATAGAATCATTGAGGTTGGAAAAGACCTCTAAGATCATCGAGTCCAACCGCCGACCCAACACCACCACCCACTAAACCATGTCCCTAAGTGCCTCATCTACTCATCTTTTAAATACCTCCAGGGATGGGGACTCCACCACTTCCCTGGGCAGCCTGTTCCAATGTTTAACCACTCTTTCAGTAAAGACATTTTTCCTCACATCCAATCTAAAATGGTCCCGGTTCCCCCAGTCGCTGCACGAAGGCTTGACCTCGGTCAGTGTAACTACTTGCATGCTTCAAGGTCAGCCACGCATAAAAGCTTGTAGGATCAGGACAGAAGCTTCTCTGCAAGTATAAATTATACACTTTGTTGTGCCATGCCAATCCTTTTGGCCTGCAAAATAGCCCAATGAGTGCACAGTGCAAAGTGATATGCAAAGGAAAGGTTTATGTATCTCCATTGTTTATCTGTAAGGAGCCCATAACCGGTGAAAAAGTGGATGGCCTGTTGACGCAGTACGTGATTGTGGTTATATTTAATAGCAGAGGGCGAGCTGAATGCATATACTCGCAAGCCTAACTGTGCATACAAATCAGTGAAGCCTTGTAGTAACAAGATGATCAGAACTCATTTGAAAGCTATTATAGTAATTTAAAACAAGATAGTTTTTAAAAATAGTGAAGTATGCCTGTGATCTGTATTTCTAATTATTCGCATGTTAGATTTTTAAAAATCAAATTCTTCTGATTGACTTGAGTGAAAATCTAATCAAATAAGCATTTTAGAATATATGACCATTGTAATGTCATTTTCAGAATATAATGATCCTTTAGATATTAGACTTTAGCTGTTATAAAGACAGAAAAATCTGCAAGAGAGGCACTGTGGGGAACTTGGAAGGGTGATTCTAATGAGCACTTTTCTGTTTGTCTACATTAGGTTTTTATATAGCATCTATTACTTTGGTACCTACGCATTGACATCTCCTCACTGCTTGATGGTGATGTAGGAAGCATTTCTATCAGTTTAGTGAAGGTATCACTTTTGTAATGCGCTATTGATAGCTTATTCATAAGATAAGTTTGATATAATATTCATTTTAAATCGTTTAGCAGTTACTTATTTCTTTTTAGATCTGTTTACAAGTTTTAATAACTTCAAATGATCAAAATTCTTCATCATCACTTTCTTTCAGTGGACCATTCCAATTTTACCATCTGGCTATATTCTCATAATTTTTTTTAACATCATTTGTTATGTGTTGATTTGTCACATTTTCAAAACTGTTGGAAGGCCTTAATCAAACCAGGATACCCACACTCTTCATAGGAGAGCGTTCAGCATTTTCTCATCCTACCTCTCGCCAACTGAAGTGGGAGTTTTGACTATCTCGGGGTGGAAGCACTTACTATTAATGCCAGCACTATCCGTATTATGACTCTTAGCATGAAATTTAGTGAATTTAGATTATTGAGGTGATGATAAAAATCATTGTATTATTGAGTTTGAAGACTCTAAAAGGCAATGGTAGGCTCCTTGGCCATAACTGCAAGAGTTGACTAGAGCTCATTTCTCTGCACTGAATACTTTACATTTAAATTAGGATCGTGTGAAGTAGAGATGGAAGGATTACTGTGTGTGAGAGATGAATGAGGGAAAGCATCGTCGTCTGTGCAGAAGGAGGATAAGTACTGTAGTTCATCTGCCATAAGAGATGGATTACAAAGAATCTGAAGTGGAAGAAGGTTTGCTTAGGAATTATTAGCAGTGGTTTGCATTTAAGTAATCTATTAGTGCAATAATGTATGTATAGTTATGATGTGATGCGTAATCTACCAGGGGAGAGCGGAGTTTATTTCTAGATATATTGAAATGATATGCTGTTTACAGTATAGGCAAGTCGGTAATAAATCTGGAGCTTCCATGCAAAAAAATATGTCAAAACAAAAAGGCAGGATAAACAAAAATCAAAACAAAACCAAAACAAAAATCTGCAAAGGTTCCAGCAGATGGAAAAAGTGTATGCTCTTACCACTTGTGCAAGGCTTAACTGTTAGCAAAAAGTATTTGATAGGTAAATTTGCAGCTAAAACACATATAGCAATGGTGCAAATGTACTTTTCTTTGCACACAGTGGCAGCAGTGGTTATTTTTGGTGGCTTCCAAAACCTGTTTCTTTCAGAGGCTGGAAGAGGTGGTTGCTGGTTGCCCTCTCCGCCTCGTCTCCCATTCCCCTGAGAGCACGAATTGGATGGGCATGACTGATTAGACTGTGTTTTTTATACGGCCATGGTGCATACCTAGACGTTCTGTGTCTAAGTACTGCAGGGTGTCTAGAGCTGTATTTCCACCAGGGAGATGCTGGAAGGGAGCGTGGGAGAGCTAAGGAGGATGTAAATTGCTGGTTGCCCTCTCCGCCTCGTCTCCCATTCCCCTGAGAGCACGAATTGGATGGGCATGACTGATTAGACTGTGTTTTTTATACGGCCATGGTGCATACCTAGACGTTCTGTGTCTAAGTACTGCAGGGTGTCTAGAGCTGTATTTCCACCAGGGAGATGCTGGAAGGGAGCGTGGGAGAGCTAAGGAGGATGTAAATAGCGTGCGTTTCACCTCGTCCTGCCCACGGGGCGTATTTGCCCTCGGGCTGCGTCGTAGTGTCAGGTTGCTCAAGGAGCTTTTGAACAGGTTCACACGGGTCGCGTAGGCAGTTTAAATGCAGCTTCACGGGGCTTCACAGTTCTAGAAACAGGGCTAGGCTGCTCCTGGTACCTGACCCAGCTCATTTAGCACAAGTGGAATTAGCAAATTCAGCTTAATACAGCTCCGCTCACCTTGCTGGGTAAGCAGCATCTATGATTGACAGGTCAGTTGGTAACCACTAATGTAGCCGTAGCAGCAAGGATACTCATGCTTTCTCACAGTTGTAAGAAAAGATTAATTTTTCCCTTTTAATAGTCTAGCTGAAACTTCTTTGAAAGGACCTAGAAAACAGACAGTCATTAGGTACTGCTAGAGATAATCTCCTCAGTACATGTACCCCCAGAAGAGGATGGTTAAATCCAAAGAAACAGATGATTTTAGGGTTGTTCTGAACAGCTCAGTTACCAGCCAGCTTGGAGGAGAAGGTGGGAAATAGTATCTGGCAATGGCATTTTTTTCATATGATCAGGTAATTTACAACATTGATATGATAAGCGCAGAAGCTGAATGTATGGATATATATACGCTATGGTGTATAGATACACATGGAAATGTGAATACTGGACTGATGTATTTTTACTTCTGTACCAGTAAAAGTACAAAATCTTGTTTGCACAAAGTTTTTTCCGATACTAAGGCTCAACTAATACTGATCCACGTTTCCTAAAGGCATTCGAATACAGTTATATTTGCTTGCCTGTCAGATATTTGTTAATAGCCATTCTGCTGACATCTTTGTTACGCTGCTGCTTAGCTGACAGAATTTCATCTGCATAAATGGGTGGAAAGTCCTTTCCTCACATGTCCAACAAACTGGAGACAAAGTGCCTGCCAATGTTTTAATTTCTTTTGCATGTTCTGGTTAGAGAGTGAGAAGAATGCTTTCACTCCACAGTGTCATGAATATGGTAATCTATGGAAATCACAGAAAGCAGGTACTTAAGTTAAGCACATACTGTACTACAGGAATCCCTGATGAATTCAAGTCTCTTCTGTTTAGAGAAGATGTTGTTGTCTATTAAGTGACAGACTGCCAGATGTTCATGAAGTAGCACAGTAATGTGTATCAGTATCTTCTTTTCTTCACCCCAGAAGGTAACATTTTCTTTATCATCTATGTCATCCTGGCTTTTGATTGTAAATGTCTAAGCTTGCTTCAAATATTAACTCCTTTTTGTTTTATTGATGAATATTTCATGACTTCAGTACATTTGTAGAATGTAATTTTTTGCTGCACTATAGTAAGCCCATAATCCTAAAATCTTTTCCTTCACTTGGTATATATAAGCTGCTAAAAACCAAACATTTGAGGTGGAACACGAAGAATAATTTGTTCATGATTTTGAGCTAGTAGAGAAAATTTTGGCAGTGCTACAGAAATGATGAAAGAAGAAATAATTGTTATTTTAAATAATGGTTTTATCTGCATGCTCAAGCACGGTACTGTATATCTCATGGTGAGGTCACAGCAATATGTTTTCCTAGAACGCACATTAATGTTCCCTTTAGTCTCAGAATTACTGCAGGGCTGGGGGTTAGCTCACCCGCTTTAAATAATCATGGTCTAAAGAGCGGGCAGAATAGTTGAGTAACTAAATGCAATGGTATATACACATGCAGTGCGGGGAGCAGAGGTTACAGGAACAAGTATATGTGCAGTAATTACAGATTATTGAGACAGCGCTGTTTATGAAGCAAATAAAAGTTCCAAGAAAAATAATCAAAATAACTGAAAGGCAGAGTTCATTTTTTTCCTGAAGAAATGTTGTGTTCTGTCCTTTATTCTGAAGGCATTTCCACATCATTAAAGGCAGTGATGCCGGTAACGTCTCAGCTCTAAGAAACAGAGCCGTGAGAATGTGTGAACCCTTTAATACACGGCACAAATTCTCTGCAGCTTCTTGCGAATGTAACTACAGCAGCCCTGGGGGCTGTAACAACCGGTGTTGGCCCAAGAAACTCGCTATCAGATGGAAGCTGATAGAGTGAAGTATCCCGGCCTCTCCACGGCACGTCGCCTGCCCGCATGCCGTGAGGAGGACTCTCGCAGGATTCCCTGCTGCAGGGCTTGACGTGAACCCTGCTTGACACGAACCCATCCATGCTGGATGACTCCTTCATGCCATGGGCCCTTACCATGCAGTGCATGGGAAGGGTCCATACGTTAGCATTGCCAGACTGACGCGGAGAAGAGCAGCTATTTAAGAGAATTTAGCTTTCAATCTGAAAGAGTAAGAACGTCTAAAAGAGTTAAGAATTAGCAGCTTCACTTTCTCCGTTGCCATCCATACTTAGTTTTCATTAGTTAAGCAGTTTATCCGATTAGTGGGGAAAGCTTGTGCAAAATATTCTCTCCGTGTATCTATGAATATGAATGTGTGTGTTATTTGCCACCTTCAGAGGAACAGAATTCAGCTTTTGGCTTTATTGTTGGGTTGGGATTTTTTTCCCAGAAGGAGCACAAGCTATCTTGACATTGTGACAAGATTTTGTTGTTGTTGCTGTTCTTTCGTACTGGGACTTTGTGTTTTCTTCCTCTCTGGAAACGTTGGAGTCATGTTTCATTGTATGCTCCAAGAACAAGGAAGAAAGCAGATACCACTTCAGGAAACTTTAGTAATCTTGTTGTTGTTGTTGTTGTTGTTCTTGTTGTTGTAAAGTTGCAAGAGGGTGGAGGCAGACCCCTGAATGGAAACTGTTGCGCGGTGTAAAGTATGGTCAAGGCCGTATGTACGTGCAGCATGTAATACGGGTTCTAGATATATGCAGCTATTTTGAGCACATTAGACTTTAGAAAAAATAAACTTGAAGGATTCAGAAGCAACTGGAAAAAATCATTAAAATTGAAACTGCTTTCTCTGGAAAACTTTATACATCAAATATAGAAGTTTTCCACATGAACAAATGGGGGTCAAACATTACTAAAACCTTTGTGCTGAGGGCATATAAAATGACCCATACAAACCTGATTTAAATTCTTGTAGCTCCTGGATGAGGGCAGCTGTCTACCTTGCTTAAATGTTAATGTTTCCCTTATCTGATTGCCTTTCCGTACCATACTCCCACTTTCAGGGGTCCTGCTTCACCTATTACCCTCTCCGAAGCTATTCATCCTTGTCTGCGATCTTCGTAGCTTTAGCTGTGTCTGAGGCAGTCACTTGGCTGTGTAACCTCTCAAGCTGTTTCGCTCTTAGCTTTTACCCGCCCAGCTGCTTGTCTCCCCAGTTCTCTGAAGCCAACGAAAAACCTTCCCGGATGTGGTTCTGCCAAGGCAGCAAGGGGAGGAAGCCCACCTTTTCCGCATGTTTGCAGGAGAGAGTGGTATTTGTGGAGGATAGCTAAACCAACTACAGATCAACTGTTCTTCACGGGAAGGGAGTAGTCAGCATGGATTTATGAAGGGAAAACCACGCTTGACCAACTTGATAGCCTACTACAATGAGATTTAGCAAGGCTTTCAACACTGTCTCCTATAGCATCCTCATAGACAAACTGGCGAAACCTGCTGCAGCTGACCCTGCTCTGAGCAGGGGGTTGGACTGGATGGTCTCAAGACGTGTCTTCCAATCTCAACCGCTCTGTGATTCTGTGAAGGTAGCTGACCACCTTTGTCCTTTCCAATCGCTTAGAGAATTTGTATTGTCTCCTCCTTTATTCTCTCCTTCTCTGAGGGAAAGCTGTTGGTTAAGTAATTTCAGAGAAAGATCTATTCAGAAAAAACAAGCCACAGCGAAGGAAGATTAAGAGCCACCTCTTGTTTGATTTCTGAAACACACTGGTGTTTTAGAACACACTACTGTTTGCCACTGTGTGGCAAAGTTTTGGTGTGACAATTATCTGTCCATTTGCATAGCTACAGAGTATGTGAGCCTTTGTTTAGTGCATCTCTACTGCAACCAGTATAGAATATTTCAGCAGACCAATCTGAACTCTCTTTTAGCAGTTCAGTTTGTCAGATATTTTTCAGTCTTCATTCTTGTTCTCATCTAGTTTTCCTATGTGCGAGCAGAAACATCTACACTTGAAAAATGTAAAGAACATGAAATAAGACAATTTGGCTTCAGTTCCATTTCCAGATTCATAAGGGTCATCACTGTGTCACTTAAAATTGTTTACATGTTGAAAGTGCACAAGAGGCATTTTAGAGGATGAATGCATACACATCTTCATACCTCAGGCTGGAGGCAACACTCAAGTATAAAAGAAATTGGATAATGGCATTACATTCAATATGGGACATTCTTCACACATGAGGGAAACGGTGTTTTTGAAATGTGTTGCCTCATAGCTAAATGATACTGCTAGCCCAAATTTCCATGAGCCAGTGATCCCTAGAATTGTTTATGTAAGTTCGTTCTTTACCTTGTGACCACTGCTCCCTGAAAATCATTTTTATGAAAATTACTATTTTCCAGTGTTCTTTTTGATGTCCCATCTCATCAGCATATACCAGCAGGATATACTTCAGATCCGCTCGAGTACTGTGGGAGACTGTTGCTTAGTTTTGGTTTATGATGATACCTAGCTGTGCCAGCTGAAATCTGGGTCTTCCAACAGTAGATAGCGTCCAGCCCCTTAGTAGGAGACAGCTCCCAAAGAAGCAACCCATGACTACATCGTGGAGACGTAAGCGGAATAAGGAGCAGATCCGTTTCAAAGTTGGAAATAAAGTCTGGGTCGTCTGAGGCATATTGCACTGCCCTGTTCCCTGCCCTGTTCCAGCAGTTAGGCTACTTGCTGGTGTGCCCATAAAAATTGCAGCAATCTGAAGGGGAGGATTCTCTCTACTTTTTACCATTAGGAAACAAGCACCTTTTTTAGTTCATAATATGCTCAATTACCTTTAGATTGATCCATGAATAAATTATAATCAAAACAGATTTATTCACCTTAAAGCTCTCCCGGCTTAAGGTTTCATTGTTGATTCATTATGTTGTCAGTTCTCTATTGGCAGGGTAATGCTTTTTTATATCTGGATAGAGACAGTTTTAGTGGAAGATACTGTTATCTTTAAATGAGTAGGATTTAGCTTTTCTGGTGAGAACAAATTCATCAATGATGAATCCCTGGAGAAACTACTGAAACAAAAATCACAATGTTGCTGGAGATTTATACAGTTCATCAGTTAAAAGGACCCTTTAATACACGGCACAAATTCTCTGCAGCTTCTTGCGAATGTAACTACAGCAGCCCTGGGGGCTGTAACAACCGGTGTTGGCCCAAGAAACTCGCTATCAGATGGAAGCTGATAGAGTGAAGTATCCCGGCCTCTCCACGGCACGTCGCCTGCCCGCATGCCGTGAGGAGGACTCTCGCAGGATTCCCTGCTGCAGGGCTTGACGTGAACCCTGCTTGACACGAACCCATCCATGCTGGATGACTCCTTCATGCCATGGGCCCTTACCATGCAGTGCATGGGAAGGGCCCATACGTTAGCATTGCCAGACTGACGCGGAGAAGAGCAGCTATTTAAGAGAATTTAGCTTTCAATCTGAAAGAGTAAGAACGTCTAAAAGAGTTAAGAATTAGCAGCTTCACTTTCTCCGTTGCCATCCATACTTAGTTTTCATTAGTTAAGCAGTTTATCCGATTAGTGGGGAAAGCTTGTGCAAAATATTCTCTCCGTGTATCTATGAATATGAATGTGTGTGTTATTTGCCACCTTCAGAGGAACAGAATTCAGCTTTTGGCTTTATTGTTGGGTTGGGATTTTTTTCCCAGAAGGAGCACAAGCTATCTTGACATTGTGACAAGATTTTGTTGTTGTTGCTGTTCTTTCGTACTGGGACTTTGTGTTTTCTTCCTCTCTGGAAACGTTGGAGTCATGTTTCATTGTATGCTCCAAGAACAAGGAAGAAAGCAGATACCACTTCAGGAAACTTTAGTAATCTTGTTGTTGTTGTTGTTGTTGTTCTTGTTGTTGTAAAGTTGCAAGAGGGTGGAGGCAGACCCCTGAATGGAAACTGTTGCGCGGTGTAAAGTATGGTCAAGGCCGTATGTACGTGCAGCATGTAATACGGGTTCTAGATATATGCAGCTATTTTGAGCCTTGTTCTTGTTGTTGTAAAGCTGCAAGAGGGTGGAGGCAGACCCCTGAATGGAAACTGTTGCGCGGTGTAAAGTATGGTCAAGGCCGTATGTACGTGCAGCATGTAATACGGGTTCTAGATATATGCAGCTATTTTGAGCACATTAGACTTTAGAAAAAATAAACTTGAAGGATTCAGAAGCAACTGGAAAAAATCATTAAAATTGAAACTGCTTTCTCTGGAAAACTTTATACATCAAATATAGAAGTTTTCCACATGAACAAATGGGGGTCAAACATTACTAAAACCTTTGTGCTGAGGGCATATAAAATGACCCATACAAACCTGATTTAAATTCTTGTAGCTCCTGGATGAGGGCAGCTGTCTACCTTGCTTAAATGTTAATGTTTCCCTTATCTGATTGCCTTTCCGTACCATACTCCCACTTTCAGGGGTCCTGCTTCACCTATTACCCTCTCCGAAGCTATTCATCCTTGTCTGCGATCTTCGTAGCTTTAGCTGTGTCTGAGGCAGTCACTTGGCTGTGTAACCTCTCAAGCTGTTTCGCTCTTAGCTTTTACCCGCCCAGCTGCTTGTCTCCCCAGTTCTCTGAAGCCAACGAAAAACCTTCCCGGATGTGGTTCTGCCAAGGCAGCAAGGGGAGGAAGCCCACCTTTTCCGCATGTTTGCAGGAGAGAGTGGTATTTGTGGAGGATAGCTAAACCAACTACAGATCAACTGTTCTTCACGGGAAGGGAGTAGTCAGCATGGATTTATGAAGGGAAAACCACGCTTGACCAACTTGATAGCCTACTACAATGAGATTTAGCAAGGCTTTCAACACTGTCTCCTATAGCATCCTCATAGACAAACTGGCGAAACCTGCTGCAGCTGACCCTGCTCTGAGCAGGGGGTTGGACTGGATGGTCTCAAGACGTGTCTTCCAATCTCAACCGCTCTGTGATTCTGTGAAGGTAGCTGACCACCTTTGTCCTTTCCAATCGCTTAGAGAATTTGTATTGTCTCCTCCTTTCTTCTCTCCTTCTCTGAGGGAAAGCTGTTGGTTAAGTAATTTCAGAGAAAGATCTATTCAGAAAAAACAAGCCACAGCGAAGGAAGATTAAGAGCCACCTCTTGTTTGATTTCTGAAACACACTGGTGTTTTAGAACACACTACTGTTTGCCACTGTGTGGCAAAGTTTTGGTGTGACAATTATCTGTCCATTTGCATAGCTACAGAGTATGTGAGCCTTTGTTTAGTGCATCTCTACTGCAACCAGTATAGAATATTTCAGCAGACCAATCTGAACTCTCTTTTAGCAGTTCAGTTTGTCAGACATTTTTCAGTCTTCATTCTTGTTCTCATCTAGTTTTCCTATGTGCGAGCAGAAACATCTACACTTGAAAAATGTAAAGAACATGAAATAAGACAATTTGGCTTCAGTTCCATTTCCAGATTCATAAGGGTCATCACTGTGTCACTTAAAATTGTTTACATGTTGAAAGTGCACAAGAGGCATTTTAGAGGATGAATGCATACACATCTTCATACCTCAGGCTGGAGGCAACACTCAAGTATAAAAGAAATTGGATAATGGCATTACATTCAATATGGGACATTCTTCACACATGAGGGAAACGGTGTTTTTGAAATGTGTTGCCTCATAGCTAAATGATACTGCTAGCCCAAATTTCCATGAGCCAGTGATCCCTAGAATTGTTTATGTAAGTTCTTTCTTTACCTTGTGACCACTGCTCCCTGAAAATCATTTTTATGAAAATTACTATTTTCCAGTGTTCTTTTTGATGTCCCATCTCATCAGCATATACCAGCAGGATATACTTCAGATCCGCTCGAGTACTGTGGGAGACTGTTGCTTAGTTTTGGTTTATGATGATACCTAGCTGTGCCAGCTGAAATCTGGGTCTTCCAACAGTAGATAGCGTCCAGCCCCTTAGTAGGAGACAGCTCCCAAAGAAGCAACCCATGACTACATCGTGGAGACGTAAGCGGAATAAGGAGCAGATCCGTTTCAAAGTTGGAAATAAAGTCTGGGTCGTCTGAGGCATATTGCACTGCCCTGTTCCCTGCCCTGTTCCAGCAGTTAGGCTACTTGCTGGTGTGCCCATAAAAATTGCAGCAATCTGAAGGGGAGGATTCTCTCTACTTTTTACCATTAGGAAACAAGCACCTTTTTTAGTTCATAATATGCTCAATTACCTTTAGATTGATCCATGAATAAATTATAATCAAAACAGATTTATTCACCTTAAAGCTCTCCCGGCTTAAGGTTTCATTGTTGATTCATTATGTTGTCAGTTCTCTATTGGCAGGGTAATGCTTTTTTATATCTGGATAGAGACAGTTTTAGTGGAAGATACTGTTATCTTTAAATGAGTAGGATTTAGCTTTTCTGGTGAGAACAAATTCATCAATGATGAATCCCTGGAGAAACTACTGAAACAAAAATCACAATGTTGCTGCAGATTTATACAGTTCATCA
>NW_008794451.1:1174192-1181800 GCF_000699145.1 Aptenodytes forsteri
CTCGCGAGGTGGTGACGCGAGCGAGGAGGAGGATTTGGATTTTTCCTTTCTTTCTGTAAAATACTCCAGCACAATATTTCAAGCTTCCAGTTTTGTGATAATGCAATTATAAACCATGAAATAATACCACTTAATATATTTATTTTGGCTCCGTTCTTGATGTTATCCCTCCAATAGAAACACATTGAATTATGGCTATATAGAGACAGATGTATAAAACATATTCATATTAATTGTTTTTTTCTAGGCAGATGTTGATATGACGAAGATAGCACTGTATGGAGAGTTTAGGGACATTGGAGTATCTGGAAATTAAAAAAAAAAACACGTTTTGTAGAAAGATTTGAAAAGCAAACAGAGTTAAACTCACCAGGTCCTGTGCTGGTGCTTTCATTGGGAATTGTGCTATTAAATCCCCCATGTGCTTAGGAAGATATCCCGACAATGATTAGAGGTGATTTAATTTTAAACTCTCTTAAATGTCCATCTCTTCAGCAGTTATTTCAACGTTTCCACTTTTGCTACATCCAGTAACTCACTTCATTAAAATATTGTTTGCCATTTCATACGGCCTTTGACTCCAAAATGTTTGAAACCTCAGCTCTGAACAATAAGCAGTTTCATCAGCGTTCCCTATATCTGTGCATTACTCATAAGGGGAACCATCAATAAGTCCTTCCTAAGCTCCCAAGGCTACATTTTCATGTATTATTTATTGTTATAGAAAAGATGGCTGGTTTTCAGTGTGGTTTGATGAAATTTGGCTTGGCTGCTTGCAAACTACTAGACTCCAAACACAAAATAACCAGACCATTTGCACGGGCACACAGTCACCTTCTGTTAAGTCAGTGGAAGCTCACTGTGTATGCCCAAGCCTGGACTAAGACCTAGGTGTTTCCTTAATTATTTCAAATTCCATTTAATCAATTTCTTGATGGAAAAACAGCAGTGCACAACAAAGACTAAGGTTGGATGTTAGTTTTCTAGATTAATCATCATTTCATTTATTTTTAAAAGCTACAGATTATATAGTTTAGTTTAACTGCATGCATGTCATTATGAAACATCTGAATTATGGTACTGATGGCATTGCACACTTTTCAAAATGTCCGCTGTACGTTCCAGCTAGCAGCTATGTTAGATGTAAGCATCTAAATACTTCCATCTCACAACTTAGAAAATTAATTAATTGCCGTTGTAATTCACTCTTCACCTACACCCAAAAATGAATTCTTTTTGCACACTTTTCTTTAGATGACCTATTTCATCTCAATATACTCAGTATTTCTGTCTGTAGAAATTAGGAGTTTGGGCATACATTAAGAGAACAGAAAAGTAAAGGATTTATTCTGCAAAGATTTGGCTATTCTTCCCAAAGATGATCTTCAATCAGTCAAGCCACGAACAACTGTCTCCTCTCTCTACTACTTCAGTTAAAACCTCAGCAAAATTAGCTTTGCTACCAGCTCTGAAAGCCAGCAATTCAATTCCTGGCCAGACAGGGAAGAGTCCAAAAACGCTTTGTCATCAGGTCTCCTGCCCTCTCAAGCCCAAAGTTGTTGGCATCGGCGCATAAATTATGGAGAGAAAATAGTTTCTTAGTGACACAGCTACCACTTATCCATAGCCAAAATGTATTTCTAATTGATGCAGCCTAGCAGACATACAGGAACACTTTTTGTCAAAATTTATATTTTTTAGACTTTTGCTAAACGTCTTAGGCTTTCTAAAAGCCATATAAAGAATTGAGTCTCTATGTGTGTTCTTTAGAGCCTATTGATTAGATTGAAATTAGACACATTCTTCCTCCTACTCATTTATCCTGTTTAAAATAATTCTGGTTTTGCTGTCTTATTTGACTTTGGTATGTAAGGCCACTACCTCACTTCTGTTTGCAGCAGTATTTAAAGCCTTAATTAAGACATTCTAGAACATTTCCTTTCCAAGATCATGTATGGCAACGGCACAGAAAGGAAGGTTTGTTTGATGTCTGTCAGGAAGCCTTTGAACGTGACATTCAGGAACAAAGTTCCCATGGAGCAGACAAAACAAGAGCCCTTTGCCGGTGGGCAAACTCGGGCTGCATCCAGATTTGGGACAGATGGGGTCTGCAACATCCCCCCACAGTTCTGGTCTTGCATTTGCCTAGGCTGAGGCTTTGTCCCAGACTACGGCTCGGTCCCAGCCTGCAGGAGGGCACCTCCTCCGGGGAGCACCGTGAGACTGCAAGTCTTGTTCTGACTTGAAGTTAAAAATGCGTTGAGGCCACGAACCAACTCTCGGAAGCACGGAAGCGTTTCAAGGACATCACCCTCTGGCTGTATGCTCAGAGTGCCAAAAACCTAGCAGCCAAGAAAGCTTTTATTTGTCATAACAAGAAGCCTGAGGTCCCAAGGTTGGGTATTGTGACTGACAGAGCTCACTGAGGAATTTTTCTCCTAAGGATTAGCAGAAGAGCAGTAACCTCTTCTGGATTTACTTCATTTTAAAAAATAATAATTTCTAAATTTTTAAATAATTCTGGTTTTAAAATTCACATTGAAATTCCCTCTTAAAAAATGGATAACCACAGCAGTACTGTATCTTGTTCGATATGCTCTTTGAGGTTGTATTATTAGTGTGAATTAATGCTAGCAGCCTCTGTATCCCCTGTTAGTACCTGCTAGCTTCTGCAGTACTGCAGTAGCTTCTTAACAGGGTTTAGTTAGGCGTGTAAAATACTTTTGCAGAATAAGGAACTAGTTTCAGGGGAGGAAGGGCATGGTCTTTTGCATCAAGCAAAAATCCATGTTTTCTACCCTTTTTCATTCACCTAAATCTGTGACTGTGGCACACTACAGTTGTCCATATCTCTGCTAGGTAAGCAAAGGGACTTTTTCTTTCCGGAAGCTGGGTGTTTTATGAAACCTGAACCAGCACTTTCATGTTCCTGAGTGAGACGTGAGTTTTGCAATTCAGTGAAATCTTTCTCTAGAGTTTGCTTAATTGGGTTCAAGGATTAAATGTTGCAGAAAATACTGCAAGTGGGACATAGAGGTAAATTAGGAGATTAGAATGTGTTTCAGTTCATTTGGTGTTTGTTAGCCTCACTTTGACAGGTCAAGACAGCCTTCTGTTATCAGAATGCAAAATACATGTTTGTAAGCTTTAAGCATACATATTGATATATTCAGATATCCATACAAATAATCTTAAACACAGGTGGAACCCTTCCAAGTAAACTGATAGTTTTATGATACCTTCCCACATACTATAGAAATGAAGTTACACATTTGAATTATTTAACATGATACATTTTTATATATAAGCAAGTATGCAATGGGGGAATATGAGACTGTTGGATGCTGACCTGCAATTCAGCTATTTTTCTGTTGTGGTATATTAATATTTAAATATTCAATACATATTTTCAAGTCAGATCCTGACGGACATTCATATTTGATTTTTATTCACTTCTCGCTCTGGTACAGTCTCACTGATTTCAATTTCAACTTCCTGAATAAGAAGCAAGTCGCACTCAGCAAGGACTTAGGATCTTGCCCTTGGAATCGGACTCACCTTTTTGCTACACCCGCTCATGAAGCATAATCACATTTCCTGATTTTTGTTTCAGAAACTACCCAGTTTTGGGCCTTACCTGGAACAACGCAAAAAGATAATAGCTGAGAACAAGATTAAACTGAAGGAACAGAGCATGGCTGCTGTGCTTCCCGAGAAAAAGCATTTCATTCCGAAGAAGCCCATTCCAGCAATCAAGGTAACAAAAATACATGCTTACGCATAAGAAATGATCAGCCATCAGGCAGTTGACATGCACAGTCATTTCTAGCAGTTTGAGTTGGTTATTACTGCTTTTAAGCTTGTTAGAGGGCATCAAAGACAACTATTTATGCAGACTTTCTAGCTTTTAACCAAAATCGATGGGAAATGATTTGTGATGTACATGTACAGGTATTTCCCTAATGTCATTTTTCAAAATGAAGATATTCAGGCAATGGAATGGTAATTGTAGAACAAGGCATGGGTAATGCCTTGAAGAACGAAGTAGAACTGTTAACAATTTCTTTCAGTTTGGATGCTGCAGTATGAGCTCAGTTTTGCATGATACCTTTTGATTACTTGCGATGTGCTAAATACCTCAATCTCTTATGTAGGATCAATGGAAAAGGTTGGTGTTCGGTACATATGAAAGCTGTGTCATAGGTTTTCAGACTGAACTTTTAAAGCTGGAGAATGTTTGTCTAAGCAGCTGATCCACCGTCTACAATGAGTAAATGTCAAGGTGAAAATAAAACCTGTGACCCCATCTACCGCATAATCCATACACTGGAGCTTTTCCCTTCCCTTAGGTAGCCAATAAATGTCAATAAAATGAAACGTCAGAAGCTAATTATGCTAGGCGTTCACTTTAGACCTTACTTAAACTTCATGTCTGAATAGGAAAAAGAAGCAGGCAAAAAAATTTTTTTTTTAAAATCAGGATTCTCATGTAGGCCCTTTTATAAAGCAGTGTGAAAATTGTATCTGTTGAGCTTGTTGACTGTCTTCCTCATATATGTGAGAATATCAGATATCTACAGATAGGTAACCTTCACTGTATGATCAGACCTGTAAAGAATTCTTGCAAAAATAAGGCCAAACATACAATACAATATGAGCAGTGACTCAAAATAACACATAATTCCCAAGGGAATTTTGCAGTTTACCAACACATGCGGTATTCCAAGCTAACTGGTAGAACTGCAAAACGAGCCAAGGGGAAATTTTGAGTCATCTTCCTGTTTAAATTAAATAGTTTGCCACTTCTGTAGACCTCAGGTTTTTGGACTGCTTATTTTGGTTTATGTCACGCTATTGAAAATCGCTCCCCTCCTCTTGTGCTGAGGCTCCCTTCGTTATGTATGCAAAAAGTTCCAAAGAACAGCACTCTACTCTTTTTTCCCCCACTATGATGAGCATTTTCAAAGCCTAGTTGACCTCAGAGGTTTTATGGTTCTGTTCTCTTTGCAGGGAGAGTATTGATGTAGGGAAAAAGAGAAAGAAGAAGCAACAGCCAATAACTGCATTTTCAATGAGATAACTTGCTTCTGAAAACAGCAGAAAACCAAAAAACTGATACCATCCAAAAGCAAATAAGCTGAATGAAGGAAAAAGTTTAGCAAGAGGGAAAAACAGACACAAAGACTTCAAAAAAAACCTAAATAAAAAGTTGAGGTCAATAATTTATCAAGCCTAACTCCAAGTACAAAAGCAAAAAAGAACCAAGTAGTAGGAGATAGATTAAAAAGCAGAAAAGGAGCCCTACTGCAGGGAAGAGGAAAATGAATTCCCCAAGACAAAAACTTTTGTTTATGAAGACGTTGAATACTTTTGTGTGGTGTCTGCGAGGAGCTTCTCAGAAGGAGAAATCAGGTTAGCGTTGTGTGGTGTCTGTGAGGAGCTTCTCAGCCGGAGAAATCAGGTTAGCGTTTTTCTCACACCTTCATTTAACCGAGTCTGAAAAAGACTGAAGCAATTAGAAGAAGGTAGGAACCACCAAAGCTGATTCGTGACAGTCTTTCAGTCTGACCATCTCTTTAGAAGGGAATGTTTTAACTATAATGATAAAAACAGCAACGAGAGATGCCCACTAAGAAATAGGAAAATACCTGGGTTTTGCTTGAAGTAGGGAACTTGCCACTACAAAGGGAGGTTTTTAGTAAAGTTTGTTATTAGTAGATCCATTTATTATTATATTGTGGAGAAAATCTGCCAGGAAGATTCAGAATATTCATTAAGGAAGCTGAGTGAAGCTTAATGAAAAAAGGTGACTTATCTGATACCCTTCCCTGCTCAGGAATTCTCCACGGAGAGAGGCAGAGGAGCTCAGACTTGAGTGATTTATTTGTAACTGTCCAAGAAGTATTCACATTTAGAATTACAAATCCCAGGCTGTCTCCAAGCGGTTCTGTCTTGGCTGAGGCTGACCCTCTAGACAGAGGAGAGAATACGTTCTGTTAGTTCAGACTAGGATATCAGGGGGTGGAAACGGTCAGCTCTTTTAGCTAGTCCCAGCCTAACTCCAGTTCTCTGGAGCAGTGAGGAGGTCTGCTTGAAAGTTGGTCGGACCTGAGAGATAGCTGTCCTCGAATGAGCTATGACCCCTGCTTTGGCCGGTTGTATTTTTGGAGGGTTGCTGCAAATTTCCTGATGCCTGCCCAGAACTCCCTCATCTGTCTAATCGGCTGTTGGGTTGGTGATATGTAAATTCCAACATTTGTTTAAATTCCACATGCTGCCAAAATGCCTTTTTTTATAGTTTTAAAAACCCTCTGTCATTATCCAGAATCTAATTTAATTTTTGGATGGCTTTTCCCATGGCTTTTCTCTTTATTTTCTCTATTTTTCAATATTAATTGAAACTGCATACTTTGATATTCAGCAGGGCTGTTTCTTCTTTTCTCACTTGTCTATAATATTAGAATTTCTGCCGTATGTGGATATGTGCCCTGGATCTTTTCTTTTCAGTTGCATTTTTGTGCAGCTCCCACACATGTATTTGCCTACCTCACATTACCTCCTCATTACTTTAATTTCTTTCCTTATACATTCCTGTGTTTTCTTCCCTAATAATTTAGTTCTTTGTCCTTCAGGGCCTACACCATAATATTCGGTCACCATTTATCTGCTTATTTTATTTCTTCCTTTTTTACTCTACAAGTCGTGCTGTAGAGATTGCCTTCTTTGGTAGCTTAAACACTCTGGCATAGCTCTGTTTGTCGTCTTAGCCAGGGCATGACACGTTGTTCCACCTGTTGGAAAAATATCCATAGAGATCCTCAGGCTTAAATTCCTTGTGCTTGAACTATTTTTCACCCTTGTGTGTACAGATATGTTTACACGGTCTTTCGCGCATACCTATGTGCAAGTCTTTTTATGCTGATGCCGTAAGCATCCAGCTGGAAGCCAGCACCTTGGGAGGCATCTAGCCACATTTAGTCCAGTGCTGCGCTTAATCTATAAAATCCTCTTGAGAGGGAGGTATATTGATCTAGGCACAGCACTGTTATGCGGTAATGGTGTACCATTTGGATCCTTCCTGGCATGTGTCTGGGTGGTTCAACATGAGTAGTTTTAGCTTGTGCTTGCCTGCCTGGAAAAGACCATATTGTAATCTTCATCATAAACGTGGAGCTGTTGCATATTTCAGGTGGAACTATGCATGTGTCTCCCATAATTTATGGGACTCTAAGTCTGCTTCTCCCAAGTATTTGCTCCAACATGAATCACAGCAATAATCTCTCCTGCAGTAGCCCATAATGATCCTTCCTCTGTCACAGTACCTCAGAGAATATTCTCATTACATGTGACAGTTTAAGCAAATTTAAGTTAGTCTTCAAATATGGGGAGAAATCCTAGAGTCCAAACCTCCCCTTGCCCTCCCCGCTCTGACTGTAGAAGGACTGTCTCAAGTGGTTCTGAAATAGAATAGAAAAATAGAATAGAATAGAATAGAATAGAATAGAATAGAATAGAATAGAATAGAATAGAATAGAATAGAATAGAATAGAATAGAATAGAATAGAATAGAATAGAATAGAATAGAATAGAATAGAATAGAATAGAATA
>NW_008794451.1:1182018-1201209 GCF_000699145.1 Aptenodytes forsteri
CCTCAGAGGACATTCCTTCCAGCCCTTTCACCACCTTTGTTGCCCTCCTCTGGACGCATTCAAGGACCTTCACATCCTTCTTAAACTGTGGGGCCCCGAACCGCACACAGTACTCAAGGTGCGGCCGCACCAAGGCTGAATACAGCGGGATAATCCCCTCTCTTGACCGGCTGGTTACGCTGTGTTTGATGCACCCCAGGCTGCGGTTTGCCCTCTCAGCTGCCAGGGCACACCGCGGACTCATATTGAGCCTGCTGCCGACCAGCACCCCCGGATCCCTTTCTGCAGGGCTGCTCTCCAGCCACTCCTCTCCCAATTTATACCTGTGCCCGGCGTTACTCCGTCCTAGGTGCAGAATCGGCATTTGGACTTGTTAAATTTCACCCCATTAACCATTGCCCAACGCTCCAATCTATCTAGATCCCTCGGCAAGGCTGCCATCGCACTAGCAGCCCATAAGAGGAAGGACACCGTGCTGCTGTATGTAAAACTGGAGTGACTGTGTATTCCAGATCATGGCTGACTAGTATAACAACAGCATTACGGTAGTTACGGTGCTATTTTCTATCTTAACATCTTGCTAGTTTGCTTGTCTCTTGTCAGGACAGCACATCAAGCAGAAGTTTTCTCTTGCAGCTTTCTTTTCTCTAGAACGCATCTGTTGGCAAGTGTAGTGAAAGTTACTCATTTTAATATGCTGTCAAACTGCCTTTTTTCACCGTGAGAGTACCTGTTCATCTAGTTTTATAAAGTACCCAATACCTTGGGTTTTCTTTAATTTAAACTAAAATCTGTATCAACTCTATAGTCTTCTGGTTCAAATCTTTCCCTGAAACACGCACAAGTATATTAAACAGCCTCATATCTAAACCAGAAAATTGAGACACTTTGCTCTGTTAATATTTTGCCTTTTCTGAACTTCGATCATTGTATTCCAGCTCTTTATTTTTTCTTTGGGTAGCCAACTTGCAATCCCACTTCATGGCTACTTAATTTCAGAACTCTGTTGTGTCAGAGGCCTGTGTCAGAGGCCTATTGGAACATAAAATTTACCAGTTTATTTTCTTTTATTTATTGCCTCACAGCCTTCATAGAGAATTGTGATAGATTCATGAGGCATAATTTTCATTACAGAAGCCATATTGAATTATGTAGTAAAGGTTCATTTGAGTTATTTTGAAAGCCCCTCTTTAGCTAGTACTGCAACTGTTTTACTTCCTTCGCTGAAACAAGGCGTAGAGGTCCCTAAATCCCAGAGCACATTTAATAACCTTTTAAACTACTGGCAAAGCATCTGTAATCTTCCAATGTAAAGTTAGTTTTAATGAGATTACATATTTTTGTTAGGCACTTTACTGTAAATTGGCCTTAGTTGTGCACCCTCAGATTCTGGTGACTTTTTCTTCTTTAATCCATATTTTTTTTCCTAACATTTCTTCTTTTCATCTCTCTCTCTGACAGTACCTCACCTTTATTACGGAAAAAGAACAGGTGGAAGGCAGGTATCTCCCTAATGGCGATAAACACTGGTACAGAGAGTCATTTACTTTCTTTGCAACGTTTCATCCCCTTTCCGTGCTCCCTCTGTATCCTAGTGAGGGCACTTCTGCACAGCCCCTTGTTCTTTCACAGCCTCTTGAACCCTGAGAACTGCCCAAACACCCCGTAAAGAATAATGAACAGGTAGAGTACTTGGGATCAAGCGCACAACTTTGCTGTATAAACGTCAGATGCTTTGTTAGGAGTTTTTTATATTACTTGGTGGTGAATCAACTTCAGCATTTGTATCATGGTCAATGATCCCTCGGAGATCTGAAGACTGAGGTTGAGGCCTGTCCTCAGGATGGACTGCTATTCACAGCAGGCAGATCTCTACTTCTGGTGATCTAAAGATTACCCTGCTTTCCTTACCTGCTGTTGCTGTCAGCTTCAAGTGCACAAAGTTCCTAGTCAGTGAACCTTTCTCCTGAACACGGTGTGACACGCAAAGTGTTTTATGGTGACTCAACAAGTGCAGTAAGAGGACAAGCGCGTGTGTTCCCTTTGAGCTTGCTATAAGAGATGCAGTACCTGCACTGTGCGTGGCTTTCTAACGATCTAATGAGAGGCCTGTGATGTTCATCACCTCTGGAGCACAGTGTGGTCTTTTACAGCGTGGTCTGCATGAAGATGGACACAGCAGGTCTACAAGGAGCCATACCTGCACCATGAATTGTATTTACAAATACAGGTTTACTGATATGATGGCTAATGAAAAGCTAATCACCATAAAATGTCTGATATATTAACATTAAAAATGCAGCTATAGTAATAAAAATAGCATTGTAAAAATAATATCCTACTGAACAGATCTGCTCCTTGTGTATACTGAAAACCACATCTGCCTCGCTTAGTGACAAAATGAATTTTTTTTCTGTACTCATTAGTAACATAAAACTAATGGATTCCGCTCTGATTCTCTCCATAGCAACTGAATTCCCTGCCAGTTCCAGTTGCAGGACTAAATTCCTCTCCCAGTTCATTCAGTACAGTTTTGTTGAGAAGAGGGGGACAGCACAGCAGTAATCAAAAGGAAGCACTCTAGGTCCCTGAGATTGCAAAGGTGTAACTTAGGACCAAATTTAACTTCCAGCTTTTTTTTTTTTTTTTTTTTAAATTGCTGCTGGTAATGCATAAGTGAGAGAGAACACAGCTTGACTTTCAGAACCTGGCTTCTGTTTGCAGGTCTGGCAGTTGGCAAAAAAAAACATTACACTGTAAACAGTGCAAATTTGATCCGGAGGCCATTGAGATATACCAAGTGTGGAATCCCATAGTGCCATTTTAGACAGTTGCTTTTTGGAGTGAAACTGCACTTTAAACAGTGAAAGCTGATTATTTCTTGCTGCACTGTTTATTTTGTTCCCGACGTTTATGATTTGATGGAAACAAGAAGCTCTGAGATAGCTTGAGACGCTGTAAAAGAGTGCACCTGCAAAACATCTTTTAAGTACCATTGCTTTTTTAGGCAATAAAGTCTTGAAACTTTGCAAATGAATAAAGATACAGTTTTTGCTTGAGAGAAAGAAGTGATTAGAAGACAACACCCAGGAGTGTAAGTGAGCAGTAAATCATTGAGACAGTCTTTTGAAATCACTTTCAGGCCTCTAAAATGCCGTCATCCTCCCTATTTGGGATTCTAAGTCCCCAAAAGTGTATTTTGTGAGCTGTGACAAGTGAGACTTGGTTACAAATTCAGAAACAATGCCATATGCATTGGTTTTGTTACTCCCTTTGCAAGTTTGTAGCTGGAAAAATCTATTTTGACCATGTTCTTCTGAGCAACCATTTCCTGAGCTATCTAATGCTATCCTAAACCTTGGACTGTCTCCCTCCTGTCCCCCAGCTGCTTCTCTGGAAGGCCATTAACCACCTCACTCCTTTCCCATTTAAAAAGCCTTTTCTAATTTCCAGCTTTAAATTTATTCATGGCTGGCTTATAATCATGTGTTCTTGTGCCAACATTGTCATTTAACTTAAATAGCTCTTTTCCCTCCCTGATGTATATAGAGAGAGACATCATATTCCTGCTCTGCCTTCATCCTCCTAGGCTAAACATCTTGTTAGGCTCTTTTTGTCTTCTCTCGTAAGCAAGGCCCTCCATCCCATGATTATTTGAGTAGTCCATCTCTGCAACCTGCCTGAGCTTTGTGGGTTTTGTTATCATCCAAATGATATTTAAAGAATACAAATGTGAATCCAGAACCTCCCTGAGAGAATTGTTAATTACCTATGCTGTTTGAACGGCTGCTTTTGTCAGATTAAAAAGCCCTTCGCTATCAGGAATCTCCCCACGTTGATACTTTTACAACATGAGCAGGCAGTGGAAGGCTAATTCCTTGTATGTCGTACAGGTTTTACATCATCTCTTCAAGTTCTTCAGTACGCAGACCAGTCCTTGCAGACGACACGTGCATTTGTGACATACAGTGGAATGTTTGGGGGCTATATACACAAAAGAGAGGCTTACAGGGTACTTAGTATTGCTGGGGGGAGTAGATCACACACAGACACGTGTATTTTGAAACCTCTAGCAGGCATGATACATGAGACTTGAAACAAGCTGGAGCTGAATTCTACAACTACAATTTTTCAGCTGATGGAGAAGACTGCAGAAACCTGAGAGCTGTAGCAACCTGAAAACTGCTGAGCAATTCCCAGTAAATCCATGAACTTTTCTGAGACATGGAAATGAAAATACAGGGGCGTGAGCAGTTCCTAAGAGATCACATTTGATTGAGTTAGTTACTGTAGCTCATCAGAACAGTAAAGGGCTGTGTGTTCAAGTCTAGTCCTTTGCAATACCAAAGTAAAAAGTATTAGCTGAAACACTTTCATAGTAATTGACCTTTTACAGTGGTTTAAGCAAACAGATTTTACTTCAAATTTGCAGTGAATTTGGACCATGCACATAATCAGCTTGCACACCTCTATTGATGAGTGCTAACTCATTACGCTGTGATAACTTGCTCACTTGCAGTCATCTGTCCACAGTCATCACGCTGCCTTTAGCAATGTGCCGTAGCTGTTTTATGCTGGAAGAGCATTAATGTTCTCTACATGTCGCTGAGAAGAACTGGAAGGCTTTTAGCATTGAATGAATGCAACCAAGGTATTTCACATGTCAGCAACCTAGGGGGTTGGCAGAGAGAAGACATTTGAGTGGTTTTGGAATGAGAAAACAGTACAATTTCCCTGTCCTTCTTCCTGGGCTTAGGATGTGGTTGAATTTCCTACCTCAACAGTCATTAAGAGCACCTTCATAGATCCTACCACTGCATCCAGCAAACAAGGAAATTTGTCTCATTGCATAAAGATACTATTGTAATTTAAGTGCTGAAGGCCAGGTAGGCCTCCAAGTTAAAACTTCACTGCGATGAACGGGTGCCATTCATTCAGGAAGTACAGCTGCTGTTGCAAGTTCTCAGCAGACTCAGGAAGACAAGGTTGGACCCATTTTTGCATTTAATTAATGTAGCAGAGCTTTCCTTTAGAGCTAACATTGATAAAGCCATATTACCCTATTGCTCTGATGTGGCATAGGAATAATTAGGGATGCTTAGTTCGTTTGAAAGTAAGGCTGCCCAAAATAAGATATGCAATGAAAATTTAAGTTACTGTAATCCAGTTCTTCTGCAAAGAGAATTGAAAACAATAGGTAGAGCATTGTATGCGATTATAAATTATGCAGGTTAAATATAGCATACTACTACACACTTAAAATGGTTGCTAATCATTTCAGAAATTTTTTTTTTGACTGATAGGAATACGGTAAGTATTGCTTCTTCAAAAAATATTGAGAAACAGAATACCAAAAGAAATCCTTATCATGTTTCTTGGTGATGCAAGACCAAAGATAAACACTTTGAAGCTTATCATTCCGGGCAGACATGTCTGTGTCTCGTATTTGGCTTGATCTTGAGCATTTTTCAATTGACTTGGATCAAATTCCATAATCAAAATCATAATGACTTCTTGGTTTATTACAGTAGAATGACTTTGAAGCCAGTTCTGCTCTCCTATCACTCAGTGAGATTTCTCTAATACTTAACAGTTATACCCCTTTTTAAAGCAAAAGTAAAATGTACTGTTGCATCACATAACCTTCATTTACTGAGCCCAGCTTTATATTCGCAGTGTAGAATCTTGCACATAAAAATCGAGCTTGTTTTGCAACACGGGAACCGTTGTGGAAGCACGCTTAGTAAACTCGCAAAATATCCAGGCAACCAATACAGTGCCACAGAATGAATCTTTTAAAATGCAGTCATGTTCATCATCTCTGCTATGCTTCCACAAGTTAAACTAATTTAACTGAGGGATAGCTGTAGTCCGAAGGACCTGGGACTTGTTCCCACCTCTACCATCGACTCAGTGAAGCTGAACTGCCACTGAACTGTGCGGTTTCCCTTGATGTACAGTGGAAATGATTTGCATCAGGTAGGTCCCCGACAACTTCTTTTAGAGGGCGTGTCTTCCCCTTGTGGTATGTACCCGTACGCTGTCCCGCCATGCCCCTTTACTTTTGCAGCACAGATGTGCAAGGTTGATGCCACAGATTCCTCCCTGTGAGGTTAACAGAACTGAATCAAGACTTGCAGGATTAGACCCACAGCTTACTTATGTACAGTATTTGCAATAAACTGATGATCATGTCATTTGCGCATCTTACTAAAGAGAGAAAAGCAGTTATTGTTCTGTCAGTTTATTTGATCGTGCCCCTTTCTTTTCTCGCTGTGAGTTCTTAAATCTGTGCTAATGAGAAATGACCAGGGATGATCTGATTGTTTGTAGCATGTCACTCCCGTTTTGTGCTCCACTTTGTTCCTTGAAGTTTCACACAATAATGGCAAAAGAATAGCACATTCAAAATCAAGTACTAAATGTGTAACCTATTTGTAGAACGTGTTTGTATCCAAATATATACTTCTAGTGCTGCCTACATTCAGAATGTGCCTACATTCTTTGTATTTTACAGGAGGTACGAAGGTCAGCAACTTGGAAATTTGTAAGAAAAACCCTAAACATCATCACAATGCATGGCCAAATCTTCCATATTAAAGTACTAGAGAGTGCTCCTGCGCAGCTATAGAAACTGCTTAGGTATCCTCTAAATGAGTCGATAACTTTTTTTTTTTTCCCCCTAGGATGTAATTGGAAAAGCACTGCAGTATATTGGAACATATGGTGAGCTCTGCAACACAGAGCAAGTTGTGGCTCTGATTGACGAGGAAATGTGTATCAACTGTGGCAAATGTTACATGACCTGTAATGATTCTGGCTACCAGGTAAGAGCACAGCTGTAATTAGCCGAAAGGCACGATGAGTTATCTTTCTGCTGCTGGGAAGAAAGAATCCACCTTCTGTTAATGAGCAGGTGGTAAAAACAGATGTCTAAAATACCGGATTCGAACCCCAGCGTGCTCCCAGGCTGTGCCACGCAAGCCCTGCCTGAGCTGTTGGCGCGGTGGCGAGAACACCGCCCAGCACGGCTTCTTCTGGAGGGCTGTGCAGAGCGTACCGCACCTCGCTGGCTCGCTCTAGGTCACTCTCCCAGTCCCTCCCTAACTGCAAGGGGGAAGTGGGATTCTTTTTAAGAGGAAGAAAACGAAGGAGACCCAAGTCGGATGGCAGTAAATGTAGGTCTTTGATGGTTTTCAAGTACATGAGGGAGAAAGGGAAGAATGCATCCCTTCCCGCCAAGGCGGTGCGGGGAGACAAGGGCCGTTCTTATTGCCAAATGCTTTTTAAGAAACCTAGTCCTTGTTCCATCAGCGTAACTGAACTTGAACTAAGTCAGGTTTCAGGCAGGTGGGTTTTTGTTTTGATCTTGATTGAGGTACAAATCCTTTCTCCAGGATAGCTGCCAGGGTTTAGAGCAGCAGGTTGAAGTTTGCAGAAATCATTGTGACCAGAAAATAGCACAATTTTGAGCTGGGGCTGCTGTTTGCAGCAAAGTATTTCTCTGATTTCTGCCCAGTACGGTAACAGAAGTTGTAGGAAATGTATCAGCATTTCTACGTGCCATTCCTTGCCACGTCCGCTGGAGCTGATGGACTGGTCTGCAGTAAAAAGGGCAGTACAGGAGAACTCATGTTCTTTCAGAAAACCAAAATACGGTCTAGCACAACCTCCATGGAATCCAATATGCAGTAAGCAATAATTTCTACGTTAATTTTTCCATTCACCCCAGTCCGAGAATAGTTTGTCAGAAACAAATACTTTAACTGAGCACCAAATTTCCTCTGAACGCTATGACCCTTTGTTTGTCCTTAATTCGGTCTAATCATTAGTAGGTCTGATGCATTTGACTACATACAAAGAAAGAACTCTTCCCATTTAAAATCAACTCCTGCAATTAAAACAAGTGTGTCAGAGCAAAGGTAGACAAGTTTTTGCCACTGATATGAGAAAATTAATGCTGCATTTATACCAGATTGGATTGCTACAGTAGCCTTTTAACTGTCTAAATTTCTTCTTGACACTGCAATCTTCACCTCTTCTCCTTCCGTCAGATTTCCCAGTGAAGGGGAGGATATAGCCCGTGGAGAGCAAAAGACTGTGTTTATATTTAGTAAAACTTTCTTTTCTATAACTGGAAAAAAAAATAGCACCAAAAGAACCAAAGTTTAAAACTCCAGTAGGTTTTCTAAGCAGAAAAAAAATGTGTTTTCCTTAATTAATTAAGGAAATTGAAAAGAAATTGCAAAGAATTGCAAAGAAATTCTCAATTGCAAAGAAATCAACACACACCCCCCTTCAAAATAGCATCTGCTTTATGCTTCTCTTTGTTTCAAAAATATCCATGCTGTTCTACAGAGCTATCACCTTGTGTGCCTCCAACAGAAAAGCCTTCGGTAATTTAAAGTTAGCACTGTAGTCCTGCCTTCCTCTCCCCCTTTGAAGTCCCTTTCAAGATGTGCATTGTTGTCAGGGAGCGAGGAAGGAGTCCGTCTTAAATACTCACAAACCGAAGCCCTCTTTGTGCTCAAGCTAAACTAAAACTTGGAGAGTCGGGGCGGTTAGTACCTACTTCATGCCCTCGCTGGTTGCTACAGCAACGTCTGTGCTTTCCTGGTAGCGAAACCCCAAATGCCGCAAATCTGCCTTTGGAGCCAACCTGCAGCACCAGCTCGTACCTCCCATCTCCTCCCGGTCCCCCCCAGTTGCTGACGGTGGTTAGGGAGATTTGCCGCTTGTTTGCAGAGAAGCGAGAGTGCAGCTTTCAGGCCTGATTTTTCCTTCCTAAAACTCTTCAAAGTAGATATTCAGTGGGTTTTCCTTTTTTTTTTTCATTTTTTACTTTTCTAGGCTTGCTTCTTAGAAACTGAAGCTTTTGCGGTTGTGTGATGCTCTTGTTTTTGCTTTTAATTGCCAATTCCATTATACCAGGAGCTTATTTCATTGAGACTGCAACCGTTATTTCACATTCAAATACACTTATCGCCCTAATTGGTAATGAGGATTCACTGCATGGAAACGTGAGGACTAAAGCAAGCTCTGCCTGCCCAAAACCCAGATATCCCTTTCGAAGGTTTGCAAAGGAAAATAATCACAGGAGGCACAGCGTGCTGTGTTTGTCTCTACTATTTATTAAATTAGATTGCTTCTGCTGTGCTGAAAATAAAAGTCAGAAGAACACATTGTGGCCAGCGTTGTGCTGAAGCCGTACAGGCACGGTCTGGTGTCTCCTCCGAACCAATAACCCTGGCAAATTGCTGTCTGTCGAAATATTTCCTTCACGTGAAGGGGAAATATCCCTCTGGGAGTTTAAACGTCACGGGCCAAACTCCTCCTTTTGTAACCAGCCCTTGTGACCCGCGAGCTTTCGCCGAGGTATAATTTGGCCCGTGTTTCTAATCTCAAAGTGTCGGGAGGGGGGGGGTTTGTTTTGTTCCCTGCCAGTTGAACAGTTGCTATAGCTGCAGTGCAGAATCACACCAAGATGTCTCCAAGTGCTGTAGCGCAGGAAATGCAGGCACTAAAATGGGAGCAATTTTGACCTTTTCCACGAGTGACATCAATAATGTTTATTCCTGTTCGCAGGCTATCCAGTTTGATCCCGAAACCCACCTGCCCACGGTTACTGACAGCTGTACAGGCTGCACCCTGTGTCTCAGCGTCTGCCCTGTTATCGACTGCATCCGCATGGTTTCCAGGACAACACCCTACGAACCAAAGCGCGGGCTGCCCTTAGCCGTGAACCCCGTGTGTTGAGGTGATCAGTCCGACAGCTAACGTGAACTTTACACTTGTTTGATGCAATTGATTTGCTTTCTAATTAGTCCTTGAAAATCTACTCTTATAAAAAAATGTAATATTGATAGCCGTTACAATGAACACTGTGTTTTCCAATTATTATTTGTACAACAATTAAGTTTTGAAATTACAGAAAGGCAGCAATTAGTCAGTCGTGGCTGTCAGTTGTCCGCTATTTTGAAGCGTAACTTTCTCCTTACACTTCATGCCGCAATTTCAAAATTTCTCTATAGACTCTTTAATCTCTACGTATTTTCTGGCTGTAAATATAATTAAGAAAGCATTTTTAATGAACTACAAATCAATGTACAAGCTAACTGTTTTCAAGGAGGCATTTTGTAATTAAACATTGCATTTAGTTTTAAAAGAGTTTCTTAGAAGATGTAATTAACTACACGGCATTCAAACAAAGCGATGTGGCTTCTATTTTTCTATGGGAAGAAATGAAAGGGAGTTTAAAATAGGATTTAAGAACTGGATTAATCACTTTCAACTACTACAGCATATGGTAGCGTATTGTTATAATCCTTTCTAATTCTTTCTCACACTAGTCACTTTATAGAATAAATTTGCTGTGCGCTGACACATGCTGGACTCTTCAGATTTGTGTGTTGCAGGTAGCGTGACCGTTACTTCCCCCCCCCTCCCCGTGAACACTCGTAACATCCCTCTAAAAACGGTTAAACCGGCTTATTATGAAGCCCAGGTTGCATTTCAGGATTCTGAGATGTGACAACATTTTTTGCTCCAAGCTCATCCTCTAAATAACTTTTTAATTGTGCCAATTAATGTTCCAGAATGTACACGTTACAGGTCAGAGATCTGATTACGTGCAAATGGAATACACGCCCTGCAGACTGCGTTTGCCAAACACAGACACATAGGGCAGACTGGCAAGGTGATTTCCCCCAGTGCCAATTCTTCATACTTATTGGTTATGTACGGTTATAATAGTTTCACAACCAAAAAGAAATATAGATTTGTCTGTCTTGCTAAACAATATCTCAGTTTTAATCCATTTTTCATTCGCAGTAGGAACTTTCTAATATGAACGTATTGCTGTCTGCTTTACTCCACTTCAGAATATAAAGCCCTTAGTTTCATAATAATAATAAATGATCTATCAATTCCATTTCTTATACCCTATATTGTGATCAGCAAAAGCTCTGATTAAAAATATTCCCTGACTTTTGTTTCTTGATTTGTGAATTGTGCACCGAATGATAAATAAATGCTGAAACCAACTTGCGTTTGTTTGTGGTGGGTTTTTTTCATTTACAAACAACAGATTTTTCTTGTAGAGGCTTGTCAGGTGGTGTTTCATGATCTCTAAGATTCACTCCAGGAATCATTAATGAGTTAATTCATGTGTACATTATTCCATTAATTGCCTACAGTGCAGAATGTAGCATGCTCTTTGCCCCTCTCCGGCACCTCTTTGTCTGCCGTTGACTTGTCTTCCTTTTGCATCCCTTCCCCACAGGCACACACTTGCGTGCGCACATATGTACTCCCTGTGTCACTCTAACGTTTTGAAGTGTCATTTCAGTCCGTATCCTCGCTCCACCAACACTGTCTTGCTGACACGTTGGGCTTGCTTGATGAGATCCCTTGGCAGGCTCAAGCCCAGTGTCTCCACTAATAGCTTTCTCTTCATACGTTAATTTTTCTCTTCACGGTTGTGGATTTGTCGCGCTCAGATGAAAACAGGAACAGGTAGTCGTACTGCTTAGAAAATATTTGCCTGAAACTTCTTTAAAGCTCTTGGTCTTCTGGTAGTTTCTCATCTTACGTGAGCTGTAGAGGACTCACAGGAAGATCAAGCTGTTTTGTGAATGTTAGGGGCAAAGTTTGGAGAGTCTCTGCGTGTACAGCTTGTACCTCTTCCGAGGAGCTGGCTGACAGGCAGCATGCCCTTGAGCGGGGCAGAAAAAAACCCATCAAAATCAGATCGTCTGCAGGTAACATTTTATGTTCTCAGTTAGCAGACGCAAGGAAAAGCAGCTATCTTCTCCCAGGCTGTTACCATGTACTTCTTATTTTGTACCCTACCTACCATGAACCCTGAGGGTGAGAGGCGGCGTGTCACCTGCGACTCAGCTGGCCAGCTTCTCCAGGTCTTTTGTTGCTGCATGGCCAGACCAGGTTACCTTACTATCCTGAAGGCATCACATCTGGTAGTGTGGCTCCTTTTAAATACAGGACAATGACAGGAGACCTAATTTAAGTAGCTAAGCACACGTATGTCATAAATGCAGCGGCAAAATTAGAGCTTTTCCTAGGATATTCAGTAGTCACAGGACACCCGGTATTCCCAAGTAGCTATAAAGTAATCTTTGGAGGAGTAAAGGCATTCTTTGCGAATCAAGATTATAATCAAGACTACAATTTGTTTACCGAAGAAGGAATAACGGGTGATATTATGCAGGTCTCCTTCTCACTACCCGCCCTCTCCCCAACTCTTGTTCTGTCAAGTCCGTTAACAGTTTCGGGAAATGCGTCCCCGAATGAACGTGAATACTTTCTAACGCTGGCAGTCAGCAATAAACCTGTGTGTTGCAGGAACTCAGAGGAATGGCCACAGTTAGGTCTCCTGCAGGATTGTCTTTAAGTCGTCAGGGTAAGGCGAGGTGTAACCAGGCAGGGGAGAGAGCCACAAAGGACACATCCCTGGGTTTTAGAGGTTTTTCACATCCGTCTCGGGGACTCCATCCCATGCAGCGCATTCAAGAGCCAAAGAAACAAACCAGAAAAATCTGGTCTATTCTGCAAATGCTGTACCCAGTTATTAAAAAAGGGATATGAATTTTCAGAGTGTAAAAGGTTCCAAATTAAGCTCATATATTTCAGTGATTTAGCTGCACATTTAAGGAATTATGTATTATTAAAGACATGCTGGGCGAGATCCTGCAACCCTCGCCCTCGCGGTTTTTAGACATGTTGTCCTATTGATTACTATTATAAAATACTGTAAACTATATTTGACAAATTAAATTATGATAGAAATGCCATAGCTCATCCTCCAGTAGCACATTCTTATTCACATCATATTCCTGACCAGAAAAAGCTCCCCATGTTCAGTGTATGCTCTGCAGTCCAAGAAATACTTGAAAAAGCTGCCAAATCTGCTTGTGTGAATCCCAATGCACCCATACATGTTCATTGGAAAAAGAGATGTTTTGCCTTGCTAACAGCCTATACAGGCAGTTTGGTTTTTTGGCCTCTAGGATGAACAGACAAAATATTTCCAAGGCGCTGGATTGGCAACGTTAATAGCCACATTTGAAAAATTACACAGGATTTTTGAAATACATAATTTCCTGATTTTAAATGAAATATTAATTTGATCTCTTAGCAAAATTAAAACTAGCCTTTGTGCATGACTCTGGTGGGTAGCCTGTATCTCCAGTGTTGAAGCTGAGGTACGTGTATACTGCTCCTTGCTCCGATGCTTTACCGATCGCTAGAGGAAGCCTGCTTTGCAGACACCCATTTACTCCGTTTGCGGGAGCGAAACGCAAGTTCCCTGTCTAGAATCGCTGCCCCTCTTTGTTGGGTCTTGGAGGACACAGGGCTTTCCACCGTGTGGCCTCTGGGAGAGGTGACGCGGCAGCCGCAGAACGGCTCGCTGTCATTTCTGCAGCCTCCCTGCCTTCCAGCACGTATTACTGTCACCTTTGGCTCCTCCAGCTTTCTTGTCTTTAAGCTTTTTATCTCAAGGTGGCAAAAGTGATTGCTACATTCAAGGCAAACTATCCAAACCCCAACTGAGTGCCATCAACCCCATGCCTCATAAAACCACTTTGTTTAACACAATCCAAGACTGTAGCCTTAGAAATACAATGTTAAGCATAGATGTTTCCTATCAATAAGAAGATCCTGCCAACGTATTCTGTATGTATGTTTCATTATTCATCTACTGTAACATGGGGATGGGCATGTTGTTAAAATTTTATATTTTTCAACATGCTTTCTAGTAGAAAATATTTTTTTGGATAAAATATTCATTTTATTGGCAAAGGTTTCGCTTCACCAGGCTGCTCCACTTCTCTGATGAACTGTGGAAGATGGGTTTTCATTGGCAACATCTGGCAACCTGGCAGACTCTCTCGGCAGCTGGATTGGTAACTTCAGAGTTGCTGCTGGGTCTTTCATAAAATTAGTCTGCTTATGGGCCATCTGGGTCGCTTCGTCTTTGCTGTTGCCATTTCCTTTCTTTTCTGAGGAAATGTAACCTCTCCAGTTATTTCTCCAGGAGATCAGTTTTTTAATAACTCTTCCTCAGGTTGGTCTGCTGGGTCTTGTGCAAACGTCCACGCTGGCCTTGCCCAGGAGCGGAGACCCCGCTTTTATCCCTCCTTCTTTCTTGGCGTTCTGAATCTGCCCATGGTGACTTTTTGTGATGTGGGAGCAGAGCTTCTCATTGCTACCAAGCAGTGAAGCCGGAGGTCAGCTCGGCAAGTGGCCGTGTATCGCCTCTGCAGAAATAAACCCCTAAACAATCTCAAATCTTAACAGTAAACACACAAGCACGCCCACACATGCACACACACATGCTCCTCTTCTAGTTTAAGCAAACTAAAGTTACCACAAGGAAATGCAATGTTTAACCAAACTAAAGTTACCACAAGGAAATGCAATTGTTCATTTTCTGTAAAAGACCTGCACGTCGTTAAGCTTTACCTTGCTATGCCTAGCCGGATGCTTTCAGACAACCAGGGCTGGGCAATACATGTGAATTAACTTGGACTGCGCACTGGAACAGAAGGAAGTCCTTCCCGCTGCGGCTCAGCAGCTGAAAACTGTAGCTGTGCAGTTGATCTGTGCTTTGCCAAATGCTAACGTACCTCTGAGCCCACTGGGGTTTCTTGTGGCGCCGTAGCAGTACCAACCCTCTCGCGTACACTCAGCGTTGCAGTGCAACGAGCACAGGGAAGACTGCCCGTGCTCTGCAGTGAGCTGCCTTTGCACCTCACATGGTGGGGGCTTCCTCTGCAGCGACGGCTACGGCATTGCCTTCTAGCCTCCAGATGTGGAGGTTAGACAGCAGTCGTCCATCTGCATCGCATGGGCCTTGCCACATATTTGGCAACCAGGAGCCTTAAGACAAGGGCAACAAACAGCTTCAAGCTGTTGCTCACCCGTTTTCGAGGTACTATGTAACCTTCAGGAGAATCTTAATAAATGGTTTTCATACAAGTTGACTAAAACGGTGGCAACCATTGATCTGCCTTGTCTTTTTTAAGACCAAACGTTTTACTTCTTCAACATTGCGATACAGTTGAAGTTGCTCCTGGGTATTACTGCCTTCAGTGGCGAGAGCTCTTTTGTTGCCTCTCAGCCAAGAAAGAGGCAGTCACTATCGAACGCCTCCAGTGGGCAACTCACACTGGTAATTGCTGACGAGAGTCACACACCACCAACTAGAGCTAACCATCATCATCCTAAAGGACATTTTTCTCACCTGTTTAGTCGAGCGACTACTTACCGTCACAGCTTTTACTTCTGCTTATTGGAGACAGGTTTAGGCCTCGTCACTGAACTCTTCGTATTCAATGTTTGAGAAATAAGGTTTCTCGGGAATTGAACTCCCGTTATCATGCAAATCATGGCCTGCAGATAAAAGTCACCCACTTTCTTTGTGCAGGTGCACGCCACCGCATTTTCTAAGTCTGAGTTCAGTCAGCGCCTTCTCTTTCTCCTAGGAGTGTGCTACATCCTCTTTTATTTATTTTAGGCAAAGCGAGTGGAGTTTGACAAACCTCACAAAAGGGAGCCAAAGTGAAGGGAAGTGATCCTGCGCTGTGGCGTAGGGCTCCAGCCTGATGAAAGCATTGGGGCTGGGCAGCGCCGTTGACCCTCCCCGGCAGCTCCTTTCCCAGGGAGCGCCGGTTGCGCAGGGGCTGCCCCAGGCCCCCCATGAAGGGCAAAGGGCAGACTCCTCCCTCCTCTGCTTTGGCATAGACTTTAATAATAATAATAATAATAATCTGTCCGCTGCGCTGCTGGCAAGACCCTGGGTCACCCTTTCCGTGACTTTAATGTTAAAACAAGAGCAAGCACTGCAGGAGTCCTCATGTGACTTTAATGTTTAAACAAGAGCAAGCACTGCAGGAGTCCTCACTGAAGAATTATTATTTTTAAGCAAAACCGTGCAAAATGCAAGCGAAAAGAATATAAAGTCTGTTTTTCGTAAGGTGCAATAGCTAGCAGGATGGTAGGCACAATTGTGTCTTGGTGCCTGGGCTAGCGCTGCAGTGCTTTCCCGTGCAGTCACCTGCTTCGTAACTGCAGGAACTTCCCATTGTAACACACTTGCTGGTTCACCATCACATGCAGAGCAGGCTTTTTAAAGAGCCCCACGCTGCACTCCGTGGATCTTTTCTTATGATTATGCATAGGTAAACCCCTTTCATAAGCTTTATGAGGTGCAAACATATATGCTATTTTATGCTACCAGCCTAGTTATTGGATTAGCTTGAGGATTCGATGCAAAAGCTTAAGATGATATTGAAAACACACATCACTTCCATTGTAGCTAAGAAAATCAGCTTTGGAATTAGAGAGACCTTGTATCTGGCATTATGTATAGCCCTTTAGCTTTTTAGCATGGCGGTTCTTTGTTGCTATAGCAACCGAATTAACCATTTCATTAATATAATGGAATAAACCACATTTATTCATTTTTGCACTCACGGGTAATCCACATTCAGCTTTCAGCATACTCGTCAAGCTGTGTCCCTTTCACCTCAGCCCCAGATATTTCCTCAGCATTGCCAAAGGGTTTTTATTTGTATTTTTCCTTGTTGGAGAGAGAGCGAGCTGTTGTTTTTGAAGAACGTTATATTTTTTCTAATTAAATTTACCTTCATTTCATTGGCTAGCTTCTGCTCAGCATCCCTTAAGTGGAAAAGCCGACTTCACAGGCAGCGTTTGTTGCAGAGAAGTGGTGTTCTTCACATCAGAAAAGAATAAATCACTTAAAATAATGAAACCTCGTGCCTGTGATCAGCTTGTAGGCTAAACTTGGCATGATGTGTTCTACGGTAAATACTAACAGTACTCAGCTATGTATGCTGCCCAAACAGTCATGTTGCTGAACTGTGGTGTTAAAAGCAGATGGAGTGCTACACTCTTTGTTTACCTTGGTTTTAATGTTTCCCAAGCCGTGCCCACACGTCGTAATGGTTATTGAAATAATAGCTTAATTAAAATAATACGTCCGCCCATCAGCAGAAGGAAGCGGGACTGCTCCCTGCGTGTGTGGCACGGGCAGGGGCGGCGTCAGCCCTGTTTGCATTGCTCTTCTCAAGCGCTGCCATTCCCGGCGCTGCCCTTAGCTTGCTCCCTCCCCGTGACGGCGTAGCGCCAGCTCTGCGGAGGACTGGGATGCAGCGGGGCTTGGCTGAGACCCGCACAACACCTAGCGTCGCCCTCGGCCTCGGGTTTTGGCCAGCAGTAGCCAAAACGGGCCCAGCTGGAAAAGCTTTTCATAATATGCTGGTGCCAGGTAGCAGGTAGGGGCCCCACGGTCAGCTGGAAAAGCTTTTCATAATATGCTGGTGCCAGGTAGCCACGGAGGCTACGGTGACAGGTAGGGCGCCGTCGGGAATTGGAGACCCCCTCAGCTCTAACTTGCTGCCTGCAAGTGACAGAGGGGCCACAGTGCCCAGGCGGGCGCCAGCGATACCCCAAGACTGGGTCTGCTGGGTTTAGTCTTGCTTTGCGCCAGCGATGTGACAGTGAGTACAACACAGGCTCTTGGCTAATGTTTATCTGACTGTCCTTCTGAAGCAGCTACCGGTGCAAAGTCAGAGGCCAAATTTCAGCCCATGAAATTCATCATTATTAGCAATTCCACATCCGAAGTCATTACAAATGAAGTAGCATATCTGTGCAGGTGGGTTTTTTAAATTTTCTTCTAAAATAACTCTGAAGTTAGTAATGTGAAACTGAAGTTTTACTGGTAACAGCAGATGTGTAAATGATTTTGAGAAATGAGTTAATTAACTTTGAAGGTATAAACCCTTTCATTAAAAAGACAAGGCATAGAAGTAACAGCACAATAGCGTATTGCCTGCTGTAAGACTGTTCATTCACTGCTGTTTGAGTGACCGTATAAATCATATAATCTACAAGGGCTAGTAGAGTCTGTATCGTTCACGTGTGCTGCCTTTCCTACCTGAATTAAATTTTAAGTGCTTCCTCCTAGGCAATTCATCGTGCAAGAAGTGCCCGAAGACGCAGAAGGAGAAAGTTATGTAGCTGGCAAGGTGAAAGGCCGCAGCTGGCCCTGGACAGGAAAAGCCTAAGCACAAAGGCTCTGTGCGCACTGCAGATAGTGCTGGCGCCATATTCTCCTCCTGCCTTTGTTTCTCTTTGTACACAGAAAGCATCCTCTCAGCTGCCTAGTAATACAGGACTAAGTTAATTTTACCATTACATAGCATGATGTTGTAGGTGAGGAGTTTGGACTAGCAAATGTTACGTTAACGTTAAGCTTTTGAATCAATGGTTTAGTTTTGGGCAACTTGTCATCGAGTGTAAGTTTAGCCAGAAGACTATGTCCTGTAATGATGAACAGAGCGCTTGTGGCTTCCAAAAGCACTGCAGCTAAACGCCTCTTCCCGCACACAGAGGTTAATACTGGTACAGCAATTAATATACATTACTATTTTTTTTTTTTTCAAACTTAACAACTCTTTTCTATGCTTTACTAGAACTTGGCACACTTTAAAAATGGCAATTGGGTACTTTAGACAGTCAACAAGTAAGATGGAGTGATTTTTTGCAGGGGGGGGGACAGACACCTTTAGCTGCAACCCATTGGAACTCCTCTTGTCCAACCATGAGGAAAAATAACCGTGTTTAAAATAACTGCATTCCAAACAAAGCAGGGGCCTTGCCTTGCCTTCCTTTCTCTCTTCCCACGGTACAGAGTTTACCTGGGCCCCTGTCCCCCGGGCAAGTCCGTGCCTTTGCGGCTGAGGAAATGTCACTTGGCTTCCAGAGCCGCAGCGCTGCCTCATCGGCCATCGGCGTCGGCTGCAGTTCTGAACCTCAGGAAAGCAAGTCCTTGTCCTCTGTTAACCTCCCTCTACGCTCTGTAAAACGAAGGTTAAAAACTTGCTTCCCTCTCTCCTGGGGGCTCTTCTAAGGTTGATTAACACTTGAACAATACGCTGTGTCCAAACCAAAGCGGGTATTATTTCACCATCTAGCGCAGAGCTTGTCCAATTCAGGTAACAGTGGCGGCTCCTAAGCCAAACACCCAAATGGGCGTGTGAGGGCTGTTGAAGATGGTCTGTATACAGCAGGCATAGAAAACAAAACAAAAAAAGAAATGTTGTCTAAGATTTGTTGCTTCAAACCGCGCCTGCGGCTCCTAAGGGC
>NW_008794451.1:1201702-1211954 GCF_000699145.1 Aptenodytes forsteri
TTTTCTTGACAGCCTTAGGGCTTGCGGCGGTACGCTGCAATCCAAATGTTCGCATTACTACTGACGTCTTATCTCCGGCGTTACATCAACGTTGGAACGCCGTATTCCGGCGCGGTCTGCGGCTGCCCTTCGGTAATGAACGAAAGGTGTAACCTCCGGGTTACGACAGCGTACCCGCTGGCGAGCCACTGAATTCAGAGGGAGAGATGTATTTTTTGTTGTTGTTCTTGGACGCCCGGCTTCATCCCAGTTACCCGTAATACGGATTTGAGGTCTTAAAAAGTAAATCATTTAGCGTTGGTTATCTCCCCGCAGTACCTGTGACGCGGTAGCGTTTCCTTTTTTCACGCTCGGGCGCCGTGATATTAGTCACAGCGTGTTTTAACTTTCCAACGGCCATCAGTACGGATGAAACGGGAGGCAGAGCTATTGCCAGAGAGACTCTGGATACCGGAATAAAATTAGGATCATAAGAAGAGAAGGGAAACTATTACTGTTACCGAAGCGCTGCTGAATTAGCCAGACGGAGCTAAAAATAGACTGGAAATGTCTATATTATAGCCAAAAGAGTATGACTTCATATTACTTAAGCTGAAATGGTATTTCGCTGCATGAAATCTTAGGCATACAAACAGTATGTACTTACCTGCAATACATTGTGTGTGTGTGTATATATATGCCTTCTATACTGGACATTTCATATGTAAGTCTAGACAGATGCTAATTATTGCTCACGGTTAAGTTTCTGTTTCTAAACAAGTCGTGTGAGACTGATAAAAGGCTGCCTATCTCCAAAGCCATCTCCAAACACTTTTGTCTATAGCAGACGTAGCTTAAGGCCTAGCTGGGGAAGAGAAATGCTGTTAGAGGTACTGACGGATGCACCCCTAAGATCCCTAGCAAGAACCCTCTGTACTCCTGGGTTTTTTGCAGCTGCGTTATGGGGGTACAAAGAGTGGCGGGGGGGGGGGGCCTTCGGTAATGAACGAAAGGTGTAACCTCCGGGTTACGACAGCGTACCCGCTGGCGAGCCACTGAATTCAGAGGGAGAGATGTATTTTTTGTTGTTGTTCTTGGACGCCCGGCTTCATCCCAGTTACCCGTAATACGGATTTGAGGTCTTAAAAAGTAAATCATTTAGCGTTGGTTATCTCCCCGCAGTACCTGTGACGCGGTAGCGTTTCCTTTTTTCACGCTCGGGCGCCGTGATATTAGTCACAGCGTGTTTTAACTTTCCAACGGCCATCAGTACGGATGAAACGGGAGGCAGAGCTATTGCCAGAGAGACTCTGGATACCGGAATAAAATTAGGATCATAAGAAGAGAAGGGAAACTATTACTGTTACCGAAGCGCTGCTGAATTAGCCAGACGGAGCTAAAAATAGACTGGAAATGTCTATATTATAGCCAAAAGAGTATGACTTCATATTACTTAAGCTGAAATGGTATTTCGCTGCATGAAATCTTAGGCATACAAACAGTATGTACTTACCTGCAATACATTGTGTGTGTGTGTATATATATGCCTTCTATACTGGACATTTCATATGTAAGTCTAGACAGATGCTAATTATTGCTCACGGTTAAGTTTCTGTTTCTAAACAAGTCGTGTGAGACTGATAAAAGGCTGCCTATCTCCAAAGCCATCTCCAAACACTTTTGTCTATAGCAGACGTAGCTTAAGGCCTAGCTGGGGAAGAGAAATGCTGTTAGAGGTACTGACGGATGCACCCCTAAGATCCCTAGCAAGAACCCTCTGTACTCCTGGGTTTTTTGCAGCTGCGTTATGGGGGTACAAAGAGTGGCGGGTGGGAGGTGTCCTAGGAGCCTACCCAATGCATGAGATTATTTACCTGCCCTTCAACCGCAAGACTTGTAGATCTGCTCCTCTTTCAAGGCCTGGTCTACTCATAGGCACACAGAAAATCTGTGCTCTTCTCTGCGTTCAGATAGCCACTTTGGGATACAACTCATCTGTGCCGTGTCTTTACACACCGACACGCGCCTTCACTGCCATCAGCACCAACCCGGCTGTGTATGTGGACAAGGTCAAGGGAGGGTAAGGTGATGTCAAACCCAAATCACACAAGGGCCTTAACTGCACCAGAGGCGAGGTACCGAGGTGATTTTCCTACTGCAAGGACACAGCCTCAAAACCTGCCCCCCAGGACGAGGGAATCCCTTGGGATTTCTCCGTCGCAGGAGACCCAGGCAGGTGCGTTACCTTGCCCCTTGGCTGGTAAGCTACAGTCTGCGTTGCCTGAGAGTTCCTGTCCTACAGGGTTTCATTAATTTTTAGGCTTCCCATTGTTTTCATTTCAGTGAAAAATACATTGGCTTCTAAGTGAATTCCTCGCTAGAAGCACATTTCTGTAGCACAGCCATATTTTGAGGGGGTGAATACAGGCACTCCTCTGCTCTTCATTGCTTGGAAGACAGTAGCTCCCCGTCTCCTCGCTCTTGCAGGACGTGGCTCAATGTCACGTCTGGAAGCTGGATGGGGAAACAACCAGAATATTGGCTCTGTTTGGAAATGGCTCCTCATCTCTGCCTGTCTGCTCTGAGCTGTGAGCGGAGCGTGCCAGAGCCCAAACGGGCCCTGTGGTCCAGCGTGGTGTGTATGCAAATCCTTCTCCTGGCTGGTGTGCAATAATTACCTGTGATTATTGCACAGTTCAGCTCATGAGTCAGCCTGGCGTGCTCGCTGCCTCTGAAACATCGCTTCACCCCGCACACCTTTCCTGACCTTGCACATCCTATTTCTTTACAGACGCCAGTGCCTTCCGTCAGCTTTACGCATTCATCACACCACTTGCTCATTACTGCACACCCCAAATCAAAATTAAGGTCACCTCACGCATATTCAAAGCCCTCAGCTGTCTCAAGGCAAGCTATCTCAATGACTCCCTCCATCCTGCTAACCCTCGGCAGGCAGCCATCACCACTGGCCTGAGCTCTGCTTCTTTCGAGCCAAGCCCCCGAGCCCGTCTCGCAGCACACGCTGAGCTGCTCACCCGGCCACTCCGCGGTGACGACGGCGAGCAAAAGTCTCGCCACTTATAAAGAACTTAATATATATCCCAGCTTTCCCTGACCCGTCTTTCCCACAGGGATGCCCATGACATCAGCCAGCTGATCCTTTAAAAAAGGCAAAAAACAGGGACGTGACTCCAACAGTCCGTCCACGAGGTTGGGTTTTTTCCCTCCTCTCCTCGGCAGGTCTGCCCCCGCCCAGCCTCCCTCCTGAAGAGCGGCCTGGAGGCATTTAACATTGCTGGTACAGTGTGAGCAACCCGCCAGTTATTACACTGTACCTTTTGTTTGCGTAATTAGTTGTATGTAGTACTTACCAACAGGCCAAGCTGAGTGGCAGGGACTCTGTCTAGATCAAGGCTGGCTGACACTGGAGATTAGCAGGGGAGCTTGATCATTGCTGCAGTGCAGCTAGGACATGGCCCAAGGTTGCAGGCAGCTACAGAGAGGGGATTTGCATGGTGACACTGCTCTGAGCAGCCCATGTCGCGTCTTCCGTGGTTGCTGCAAGGAGTAAGGATGAACAGCACCCAGTGAGCCCAGCCTTCGGTTTCCATCACAGGATACAGCCTGATTTTGAGGCGCAAATCCCTCATTAAATACATGTGTTGCAAGGGGGACTGCCTCGCTACTGGGAGGGCTTTAACTCATTTGTGACTCTTTTTAGAGCCGTGAACGCTGCACTGCCACTCAGGGTAGCTTATTAACCGTCTGCGGTCAGAGCCCACACCGGCCGTGTGTGGCAGGGCAAGACCCCCACGTCTGCTACCTCCTCTGGCCCAGCCACCCAGGGGACTTTGCACACCTCTGCCTGCCCTGGCTGCTTGGTAGCTCAGTTGAGGCCTTCAATATTCTCTGTCCTCGCTGCTTACTAGACCGGGCTGTAGTAATCCAGAGTTTGCTGCGCACGTGACAAAAGAAGAAGAAACCAAGAAAGAAGGTTTCCTTCTTCATTTCATTTGTTAATCGAAAAATATCACTTCGATGCAGTAACAGCGCATGTAGAATAAACATAAGCCGGCAGTAACAGAGTGGTGAAGCTACTCTGTCACTTCTGCTTTAGCCTTTCGGGTTCAAATGACTGTGTTGTCAAACGACTTCTTTATAGTATTTGCCAAAACATGTTTACAGAAAGGCTCAGGCACAAGTGTAACGTGGCGTGCCAAGGCCGTTGAGAGTGCTAATGCCAAGGACCGCAGCAGCCGGGTGGAGAAGACGCCGGCTGCGATAGCACAGGGAGAGGATGCTCCCAGAGGAAGGGACCAGGGCACACGCCGACCATTTGAGCATTTCTCCTGGCAGCCAGCTGAAAAGATGCAGAACTTATTTCCCAAACATGACTGCTATGAATTTGGTAAGAGCTTGCAAGTTTTAGTGTTTACAGATGGCTTAATTTGGCAGTCATAAGCATTATAGGAGCTACTAATCTAATGGGAGTTAAAGGCTGCCAGGAGAGAAGTATGACAATTAGAGCAACACCCCATTCCATGAGTGCTCATAACTTAGTACCATTACAAATGCCATAAGGTGCCCTGATGCATAAGCATCAGGTGTTTGGTTAATTGCACTGCAGTTCAAGCGAGCACCGGCACCAAGGAATAAACGGACAGTGAAAATCACACCTTCCTCTGTCCCTCCCCACCCGGCTCCTCGGCCACACGGCTGGCATGACAGCAGGCTTAATGTCTTTTAATCCATGGGAAGGAAGCAACACGTGAAATCTAAGCAGTGGCCAAACAGCACACAGCTGAAGAGCCTGCTACGTGAAGACATATTCATAGTGTGCGTTTAAAGCTCTTCATTCTTCCACATGTTCCAAAAAAGCGTATCACCTGTGTCACCGAGGGCGTAGTCACAGGTACTAAGCCCACTACTTCCCACCAGCTGAGCTGCAAGAAGAGGCAAGGAAAGATGCCCAAACTAACCTGCATTGCCTGGCATTTGCTCATGATGCGCGTGTGTACAGTTGCGGAGAACCAGCGGACGTGCAGGACCTGCTGTCCTCTAACAGCTCCCGTGTGTGTGTAAAGCCCAACAAGCACGAGCACACACACACACACACACACACAAACCACGTAAAGCCCAAGAAGCACGAGCGCGCACACACACACAAACCACCCCATTCCATGTTGTTTACTCTTCTCCAGCTAGTACACTATCTGCCTGTTTTCTTTTTCCAGAGGCCCTGCACTGCTGGATAGATTCTTTGGACCCATTTTGAAAGCAGCTTCAGAAATCCTGTTATAAGGATGTTGTGTTTTCTTTTGACAGTAGTCTGGTGGTTATCTATTATTCCCTCTCTTAAAATCCCACCTACAAGGTCTGCTGCAGAACCTCCTGCTGCCACGGGAAAGGCTGACTGCTAGGGCACTTAGTAAAGTGGTTGAAAGCTGGGCAAAATACTGCTGCTGGGACGATGCTGACATGCTGGACTGGGACGTTTCCAGGGGACTGTACCTGCTGGGGCAAAACCCACTTTTGCTGAAGAAGCTTTCTTGGGTCCAAGGTGGGGTTTGTTGGCAGAAAGAAAAACATAGTCTGCATTTCTCTCCTAACTGTCCTGAGAACATCCATTAAGGATGGAGAGGAGTCAAATTCAAGTTGAGGGCAATGTATCTCACTGCAATGAAGAGCTGGTTCCTCTTTGGGGGGGGGCGGAGGGAGTGTTGTCTTTTAGTCTTTCCTGGTGCCTTTCCTCTTCTGTACCAGGAAGAATCATAGTTCAGTTTGGGCTCAGAAGTAACCTAAGAAGTGGGAGATCTCACTGTCGTCTCTGCACCAATTAATAGTTAATTAGGGATAAGAGGAAGAGCTCCAATAGTCTATTATGTGCATGAAATACAGCATTTGGGTGAGTCTCGCCAGAGAGTTAATATCAGCGGACACATTTATTTTGAACAGACATTAAGTCAGGACTCCTCACTCCAACAAAGCACAGTGTAGCAGAAAAGGCTTCATTTCTCTCACTTTTGCCAGAAGATGTTTCCATCAGCAAGAGGGGAAAACAAATCTTAACCAGAGACTTCAGCATAATAGCGGCAGTAACAAAACAAGCTCCGTTATTAAACTAACTCTTGGTAAGAGCCAGATGATTTCTGCAGACAATTTTGCATGCAACTGCTAGATGTAATTTGCAGAGTGAGTGCCAAATTGCCATACTAATTATTTCTGGGCTGATGTTCCCTCTGTGACATAGTGGCATTTGGAGAATGGGGACTAACCAACAAGTGAAGTGCTGAAGTGGGAGATCTGTAATAGGGTTTCTGAGAAAGAGGAATACAGCAAATACCAATCTTCCTCTTCGTATGCTCACTCTCAATTTGCACTGAGACAATTTAATACGCAGAACCGTTCTACCTAGTTCGTCTATATTTTTGGCACCATTCAAGCAAACGATGCCCACCCGTCCCTGGGCAGAGCACGGGTACGGCTGAGCGGGGCCCCGCGCCCCGGGCGACGCTGGGAGTCAGGGGGTGACCCTGGCGAGGCCTCGCCGGCCTTGAAAATCTCCGAGATGAATTCATGTCCCTCGCTACGCGTCTGATGTGACTCATGCACACACGCTGCGGGACTCGGAGAATTGCTTAATTCTCCGATCTGTAACGTGCTGGGGAGGTGGGGGAGGGCTGGCAAGAAGCTCACTTAATCTGAGTCTGCCAGCAGTTTTGTATCTGCTTTTATGCCTGCTCTCTTGCTAGCAGTTTGCTCTGAGTCAGTTTTTCAAATCGGATACTTCTACACACTGCATAATATGAGATGGAAAAGAAAAGCCTTTCTGGAGTACTGTGAGGTTTTTGCTTTCCGTTCTTTTTCTCTGTCTTATTTTCCTTTTTTGTTGTTGCTGCAGTACTTTATCAAGTTTAAGCAGCATAATTTTAGTCTGGCACTACAGACATAGCTTAGTGAAAAGCAACGGGAAAAGAAAGGAGTAGGTTGGCTTCAGAGACTTTTAGGTCATATTTTCTTCTGTTAAAAACAGAATTCAAATGTGTTAAAAAGACTAATTACTGAAAGTAGAATAACCATTTCATATTTGATTGAAAAAAATTTACCAAATGGATTTAGATTTTGAATATCAAAAAGCTGATGGATGACAGTGAGACTTGGCCAAGGAAATAAAGGGTCCAAAACCAGCAAGTGGCAGTGGCAGGAATATAAATTACGTTTGCTAAAATGTCGATAATTCTCCATTCACCTTGTGTGTGACATTACTGTAGCAGGGACTTCAGGCTAAGGGAGACATATTCCCGACGGGGACTACTGGGACAGACTGGATGGATAACACTGAGTTGGCATGAAACCACCACCAGATCAGTTCTTCATTGCAACAGCACTACACGGACAGATTTTAATTTAATTTACACCGCCATAAGACCACAGAGATCTAATGGCTGGTTTAAGCATATGAGAGGTCAGAATCAGTGATTTAAATTGTATCGGCAAATACAAGCTCGTCTGAGGCTAGATCTGCATAGTGTGTGTCCAGCTCTCGTCCACCTCGCCCCAGCAGTGCGGTGCCTCCAGTGGGAACACCCCAGGTCTCCCCCGCGGAAGCGTGGGCCCTCTCTCCTAAATTCCTGTTTGGGTTTATGCCTTTTGGTGCTGTTTGCTATGGGAGGCCCTTCTAGAGGAGCTGTATGCAAGGTGCTAAGAAAATAATGTGGAACCACAGGACTGTTTCTCTAAAGCCAAGGACTTCACTCTGCCACCAGGTCGCTTTTTCTTTTTTTCCCTCTGTGCATTTTTACTTACAGTCGTTGTTAACTTAATCCATCCCAGATAAAAAGTCTGCTTGTTTCAGGACAGCACAGACACGTGCTATCAGGTGTCTTGTTCCAGTTACGTTAATTTAAGGCTGCATCAATTCCCTACCTCACCCCCCCATAATATCTATCGCATGTACCTGCAGGCGCTGCTACCCAGCTAGGTGGGTTGCAGGTGATAGCAGCTGGGGTCCAAGCGTGCTGGTCGGTGCCTCACCCCCCCGGTGATGATTCTTTGAAGCTTATTACGTCCATTTGCATCATATGCCTACGGCGAGGTGCATTACTCGCAACTGCCTGTTACCTGAAGCGGCTATCCTTCCATCCAAGAAGGAGAGGCCTCCAGGCAGGGCCCTGGCACGCCGGGACGCCCAGCACCACTTCAGACCCTCTCTGGTGCTACAACTGCTTCAGGATTGCCTCAGACCAAGATGAACTCATCAGTGGTTTAGCCTGTCCAAGGCTAATCTCATTACAGGTAATCTTATTTACCACATGGACTGGCCGTAAAACAATGTTAGCCGTTAACTCTTGCCCTCCCCGCAAGCCAGCCCATTAGAGAGACAACCGTAAAGGCCGTGTGGGGTAGCTGAATCCCTGTTCCCAGCCCCACAACTAGCATCACATCCTCCAAGGGCAAGGCTGACAGCAGCTTTCCCTGTGAAAACACAGCAGCGGTGCAGCACCAGGCTGGTGCCTGTAGCCACACAGCACATCATCTTTCACATCCTGACATCACATCGCAGTGATAGGTCGTCAACATCTTCACCACCAGTGTGGATGCCTTTTGTGATGTCAAGGTCAGGCTGGACGGGGCTCTGAGCAACCTGATCCAGTTGAAGATGTCCCTGCCCACGGCAGGGGGGTTGGACTAGGTGACCTTTAGAGGTCCCTTCCAACCCAAACTATTCTCTGAATCTGTGATTAAGTTTAACCCTGCTAGGTTCAGCATAGCCTCATGTGAAGGGAGGATGCAAAACTTTTCCCCACTGGCGTCTTAAAAATACACCTCCTAAAACACACCTCCTGTTTGCCTTCTCCACTCTGCTTTCGTAGACTGATGCAGCAGGGGACGTGAGAGGAGACCATCTCACACTGCTGGCGTCAGTCCTCTCCAGTGAGATTTCCGACTCCCCACGGGGGTCTCCACGGACCACACAGACACACACACACGGTGCACAGACTTCCAGTTACAGAGGCTGCAAATCCTCCTGGATGCAGGTGCCCAATACAGCTCCAAGAGGGTAGGTGTGGGTGCAATCAGTGCCGTGACTGCTCAGCCTCTCCCAAGCAGTCTGCAGCTGTAGGGGAAGCTTCATCTTTCCATCCACCTCAGAAGCAGGGCTGCTACTCTGCCTTCTCTTTTCCCTCCTGTGCTTTCAAATGCTCGTGCTCATTTTGGGTTAATCTCAGCTCAACCACCCTGTCATACTGCCAGCCTGTTGCAATACAGAATTGCAGGACGTGTTTACTGGCAGAAGTCTGTGTTTGCTCCAATTTAAAAAAAAAAAAAAAAGTTTTTCTCCTAAAATCCAGGAAACCTGGAAAAAAATTACCAAAATCATTTTAATCGCAATTTCAGATTTTTTCATTTTGAATCTTATCTTTTCAATTATTTTACACGCCGTCCTACCAGGTCAGCTGTGCGATATTCAGTTCACTGCATCATCTACTGGAATCATCGTGTAATGGAAATGCTGAAATTTTCCTATTCTTTTATGTCACTTGTTAAATCAATGAGGATGGCTGCCTCTTAGAACTAACTTATTGAAAATCATTGTTTTTCTAGATCAGTGTCTCCATTTATTTTCAGCAGGTTGAGCTCATAATTACTTCTAAATTAAAAGCTGAAAATGAATGTTTAAATTATTTCCCATTCCTAAGATGACAGTAGTAAATATTAAATTGAGAAGTCATTTTTAAATAAGTGTGCAGAAGTGAAATATTCATTTCCTTTTCTGAAACAAAAATATCCCAAACAAAACATTTTAAATTAGGTTTTTCATGTCTTTATCCAACATGAATGTATCAAAAGCCTGTCATTTCTGTGAAACAATTTAGTCTCACCAAAAGAACTTTTCTTCTTGCCAAAACCTTTTCCTTGCTCGTGTCCTGACCAGCCCTGCTCCCAGTTTCCCTGGGAGAGGTGACAGAAAAGGTGAGCTCCCCCCGACGTTTGGGCTGCAGAGGAACAGGAGGACATTTGATATTGTCACGAAGACCTGCCAGGGACCTTCTAACACACTTGCCGCTGGTTTCCTCTTAAAAAGACACCCTTGGACACAATTCAGGGGAAACATGATCAAACAGGAAAAACAAAAACCCCATCAGTTCAGGGGATGTCATCGCCAGCACCGTGTAACTGACCTCAGCTCCAGCCGCCGCCGAGGCGAGGGCTCGAGCCCTGTCGGGGCGTGCTGCTCCTGCCGGGCGGGCGCTGCCGGGGGGGGGGGGGA
>NW_008794451.1:1212108-1219360 GCF_000699145.1 Aptenodytes forsteri
ACGGTGGGCCTGCCGGCGCTGCCGCGGGGTCTACAGCCTGGAAAAACCCTCCCTGATGGGGAATTGCGCTTTTCAGACGTCTCCTCAAATAACGATAATTTTAGAGTGAAACTCCTGTGTCACCTGCCTTCTTCCCCGCCGCAGAGGTGCTGTGCCGAGACCTCTGCCCGCAGCCGGCAGCGCTCGCCGCAGGGACGGCTTCACCCCCTTCCCCAGCAGCTTTCGGTGGGGCATCGCCCCTCCGCCAGGACAGCACCCTGTTCGGTTATTGCGGGTGGGGAGAGGAAATAATGGCCGGCTGATTTCTCTTTGAACTGTGGAAATAAATGTTCCCAGGGCACACAAATACCAACACCCTCACTGCTGCATCGCCACGGATTTGTCTATGTCCTCCACCGATACCAGCAAGTATTTCATAAATATTCCGCAAGACAACCTGCTGTCTTCTGCACTGTTTCCACAGACAGCACAGTGAGTTAATTTCCATTCATAATATTTGAAAATACCTTAATTATGAATTTAGCAAGTCTGCTTACTAATGCAGTTTTCCCTAAATTATTTTATGGTTGAGTGAGAATTCAGTCATTAAAAAGTAGTAATGAACACCTAGAGTGAAACAAAGCTGAGGCCTTTGGAAGTCTGCCTTGCAGAGCAATGGGAGGAGGGAAAGCTCTCGTGTCTCTGGGACAACGTCTGATCTGAAGCTATAGATCTGGCATTTCTAACGTCGCCTATGGAAGAAGTGCTTCGACCCTGTCTCTCCCTAACCCCGCTCTGCTCTGCTGCTGGTCCCTGAGCGCTGCACAGCTCTTACAAGCACCCTGCACCGGGGATTGCCACTGAATTTAACGTCGTGCGGGATATTATGCACCGCAGCATCGGGAGTCAGAAGGACAGACGTAATCCGGAGCACCAAGAAGTGCAACCGAGCAATCTTGCGCAGCGGGGCTAATGCTCAGAGCTGGGGTAGCGGTCACTTGTGCAGTGCCACCTTCCAGTGCCACCTCACTAGACCTCTCCTCAGGACAGCCCCCTGCCCTCCTCTCCCCACGTTCGGGTAAGCGTTTTGTCCAAGGTTAGGTCCAAGGGTGGCAGCCCCACTCCTTCATGTATAAACCATCAGCTCTTCTTTGTGTCTCTAGTTGTTTGATTGGCAAGATCTTCGCATGTATTACCGGGCTCTGAAACTATCTTTCTCAAGCCCTCCCCTCTCCCCGATCAAAGTTACAGGTGAGCATTAAAGGGCACAATAGGAAACGCCACATATTAGACTGTGGTCTCTGGTTTTGGTGGGCACGTTACAGGGAAGAAGGTGGTACTCACACACACGGGTCCATGCCTCAGGCCTGCTCATCCTCGTCCTGTTTGATGCAGGCTTGAACGCCTCTCCAAACAGTCGTAAGCAAGATATGTCCAGAATGGAAGCAGGGCCGGAGATGGAATCCACAGACCAAATCCCACCCATCCGTTGCCTGAAGTCACTCCTCCTTTAGTGCACCAACAGGGGCATGACCGTATCTTGAAGTTTCTCCAGCTTTGGCAAATGCAAATACTCTGGTGCCTTCAGGCCCTGAACTACACATGGAATTAAAATCAGAGAGCAGTTGATGTATTAGTTTCTATACTGAGCTATTTTTAATTTTTTCCAAAATCCTGCATATAACGCAGCCAAATGGCAAGGGCGATTGTGGCAGTGATTACCGTGGAAATATCTGTAGGAATTAGTGATGGAAGTTCATCTGTAAACCCATCCTACGGAACTTGTTGACTGAAATTTAAAGATGCTTTGGCAAACGCTGTTGTCTTCAAAGAGTGGAGACATCATTCTTTATAGTCTGTGTTTTACGTATTTGTATGCATCACACAGTAACATATCTTAGTTTATATATTTTTAAGATGCCATTCTAAAGGATGATCATACTCAGGGATGTATCTACCGGATAGCTTGGGGATCAGCTATAAGGTATTGAATAAATGGATAAAAAAATGTTTTGGTTTGTATATAAAGAACAAAAGGACGAGTAAGTCACGATTGTTTGCTGCTGTTCTAATCATCCATCCAATGTACAGGAGACAAGGTTCAAAAGTCCCTCCAAGCATCTATAAATCCAGCTATAATTTGCAGTTCTAGAGACTTTTTTGCAGGAGCAAACCATTTAACAAGCACTGTGAATATGTCAAGAAAGTTATTTTCTCTATTACAAATGCATTGCATTGAATTTGTCTCCATTTCTTTCCTTCAGCTCCAGCAAGGAACTTAGATCTCCACTGAATTAAAATTGGTTATTGCTGTCAAATACCAGTTAGAAAACACCAGCATTTTTCTTTTCCCATCTTAGCTTTAACTATGATTTTACATGTGTCTTGGTCTCCACTGACAGATTTGAAAAAATCTGGATATTTAAAGGAATTACACTGGGAACTACTATGGCTTTTTCTGCAGGTGTTGCCCCCCTCATTCACTCCCTGTTTATTAGCTATTCCAACCAAAGCAGTAAATAAACAATAACGGAAGAAGTGGCCCTGGCAAGATGCAGATGAGCTCAGTGCTTAGCGTTCACCACCTTGATGTCTTCCCCAGGTGGAATGGGAAATGAGGAGGGAGCGATGGACTTGCTTGGTGGGTAGGGCAGGGGAGAGGACAGGGCTTGCTACTGATAAAGTTGTCCTTTTAGAAATTCAGAAACATTTCTGCACCCTGACCGTTAGAGCCCTGCCACGTGGTATAAAATGAGAGGTTTAGAGACTACCAAGAGAATCTCGTGAGGACAATTTTCAATCTTGAAAGGACAAAACACAGACAGGGAGAAATGATCTTGTATACATCACTACCCTGGCATCCCTCATTCGTAAATGCTTGGGCATGGACTGTTCTTCTGCCAAGACGCACAACCAGCATTGCAGACCTGAAGAAAAATGTGGGAGAAACTACACGAGCAGAGCTGGAACTGGCGGCAGAGTCAGGGAATACAAACGGGTGAAATAAAAGAGACCGTGGTGAGATTCAAAATGTAGGCCAAGCCCATTCAGCTCTTGGAATCAAGTGTTTACCGTCTGCCGCAGCATCATTCTGCTCCCATCCTTGTTCCCTTCATTCTGAACAATGCAACGTTTCAATCTTCTTTAAATTCAAGGACACCAAGTCCCCGAGTGCCCCGCTCACCAGCACTGAACAGGAAAACAAACCTGCCCAGCCTTAACAGCATCTTAGCTTGCGTCGGTGATGCAGAACATATTGCTTCAAATGCATACTCTTCTAGGGGTGCCATCCATCCACACTGACAAGAAGTAGCGCGTTCCCTCCCTTTATCATGTCTGAGAGAGAAGAATGTGTGAAGCAAAGCTAAACGTGTGAAATGCAAATACAAGTTGCTACGTTCTGGTAATACATTTCCTATATTGTCTAGGCGTGTTGCAGGGCTCCGGCTCAGGGATGCTAATCTCCCCAACAGATGGCACGTCGTCCCTACCTACGTAGAAAAGACGTGCTTCGGAAAAAGGGAAGAGGCAGGAGCAACATGAAGCGCGCGAGGGGGGCAGAGTGCCATCCCTCCTATTGACAGCGTTGAGTATCAGGGCTGGGGATCACAATGGAAACCGAGGGAGCTCTATCCCAGGTGTGCTCTCAAAGAAGGTAACAGGCTGTAGGATTTTTTTTTTTAAAAAGGAGAGATTCTTGGGATTTTTTTAATTAGCAAAAACTTTTTCAAAAATAATGTTTGATTAAGTGTGGGTGTAATACTATACTAGTACAACATAATGCGGAGATTTGCATCCACATTTTCCTTCCACACAAACACTGATGTATATACGTACAACGTAAATTTCATACACAAGAAGAGTTTGCCCCGTCTGGGCAAGGCAGACACACACAAGTATGGCTGGTGTCACAACAGTTCTATTGGGATATCTTGTTTGGGCCCAGTACGGCTATTTCTCAATAATAAACTAAGCTGTAACAGAGCACTACTCTTACTTAACTGCATGCATTGGGCATGGCGTCACTGCATCTATTTAAAAACAAATCACGACTGAACTGAAACAGTTATGAAAACTTGGAGCTTATAAAAGGCCTAATCTGAACCAGCTGTCCTTCCTAGACATTTCCAGTTGATGACATTATTATAACGCATTCTTTCCTCCCCAAAAGAATTTGAAAACACCGTTGAAGTACTGTGAATGACTTCAGTACCACGGGTCTTTACAAACACGTCATGGGCCACCTGAGAAGACATGGCAGAAGAACAAGCGTGCCTGGCCTCCTTGCTGGGGCGAGCTCACGGGTATCCAGACAAACGCTTAGCGAGGAGACACCAGCATCAAGCGGTAGCCACGTGGACATGGTCTATTCTTCTGGAAGTCACTAAGATCTCTTTGGAATATAGGATTTCATGCATGAACAAGCCATTCTGGGAGTGGCAGGAGCAGCGCATTGAGTTCATATCTTACCCCGGGGTGCTGCGGCGCCCGACACAGCTCGTGCTCCAGCCGGAGCCTGTCCCGGCGCTGGAGCACCTGCATCGCCCGTTCCCCTTCTGCGTTCCCCGCAGCCGCAGGGTAACTGTAAAACCCGCTGTCCCTAAGCGATGGCACTGCAGATTGCCACAGAGCCTGTGGTAATTTGCTATCTTTGAGGTATTTATACTGTCAGATTTATTTGACATTGGTTGGTATAGTTGAAAAGTTCAAAAAGAGGAAAAGCAGTGAGTTAACAGATCCGTAGCATGAGTGTATAGATTGAGGTTTCCCTAGGAAACCGAGCTTCAGTAGTAGTACACTGTGATCCCTGAAGAAATTGTGTGAGGATAACTTAGTTATTTTAAAGTATTTGGGGATTCAAGAATTTTGCTGGTGGCAACTTGAGAAACGTCAATCATTTTTATCCAGTGGAAAGTATTATATTTAGTTTGTGAATGAAAAGAAAAAAGAATGACACTGTCAGTGCTTTGAGACTTTTTTCTGTGATGTGTTTAAAGTACTTAGTGCACGGAGGGCCAAAAAATCCTGGTGCAACCTCTGCAATCTATAAAACTACCAGTAAGAAATAGCAAATGTAATAGCCAGTCCCGGTAGAAGCTCAGGGGGCCTTCTGACAGAGCTGACTTGATTCATTTTGCCACAGACTTGAGGAAAAGTTGGTGAGGTCTTTCTTACTATTTCTTACTATGAACTGCAACTATTATAGTCCCTGGCAATCTGCTTGTGATTTATTCTCTGTATAGGTGCAATTTGACCAATCCCAGATTTCCTTCCACAATACCATAGACATACTAAACACGTATAACACTAATTTTATTACTAAAAACTACTTTCCTAGTAGATGACTAGTAAACTACTATTTTGCTAGTTCAAAATGTGCTCGCTTTTTTTATTTCCCAAATGGTGTTAATAAAATTACCCCATGTTGGCCAGCTTGTAGCCTTTTGGATGCTGAGCTATAAAAGGGAGGGCCAAGAGTCAGGATTCAGCCTTAAAAGTACATTGCGAGTAGAAAAGTGAATGCCAAATTCAAACCTTTAAGGAAGGTTATTTCGTCTACAAGATAAAATGAACAGGACAGGACACTGATCTGCCGCATTTTTACTGACTTGTATCTGGTCTGCACCGCAGTTAACCTAGGAAAGAGTTGCACTGTCTTCCCTGGATTAGAGCTTATGTTTATAAACTAAATTTATCCTATTTTCACACATGAAGTTTATTCCTGAAACCCAATCAAACTGAAATCAAGGATAATGTGGTGTCTTAAGCCACATCAGAAAAATTAAGCATCAGCATGATTTAAATTTGGATTTGCACAATGATATGGGCTTCTGTTACACCTGGAGATATTCTTCATAAACTCTTGATAAGAGCTGGAAACACCCACAAAGAATACTTCTGCTTCAAATATTGCGCTGAGGTCTAGATCCACCTGACTGCTCTGGACTTACCAGGACTAAACCTGTGTAGCTGTCACCTAACTCCTCCTGTAGGTATTTCACTCCAAAACTCGGGGCCTCCCAACCTCCTTACAGCCACTGAGCAACGCTAAAGATTGCTCCCAAAGTTGCACCATAAATTTTCTAGGCATGGAAAGGTCGTCTTCTGGGCAAAGGTGTAACCACCTGTGTCCTACCAGGTTGAGAAGTAAAACGCGTAACACTCCCAGAATCCACAAACTGATTTTTCTGCCTGTCCTATTTCGAAGAAAGATAAAAATTCTATTGAGGAAATTCTAGAGAGACAACAATTTGCATATGCCAACCTGCTTACGGGTCTTCGCTGCTGCGCCGAAAGGCCACCAGTGTCTCAGCTTGATCCAATTACTGCATTGTACAGCGTATCACACTGACCATTTTCTTCTCCTCCTTTTCTTCAGTGCTGAGCCTCATTAAGGGGAAATATGACAGGTCCAGCCAGCGTTAAATCCAAACTCTCGGGTTAGTTCTGTATTTGGAGGCAACCTTAGGTAGTGTGAACATTCATTCCACACAACAGCAGCCTCCTGGTACTCCCACTCTTTAGCGGATTTGTACCATTTACAGTAAGTTGTGCTTGTCATATTGTTTTCCCCCAAATTTTGTCTCTAGGAAAGATTAATATTTATATATGTGCTTGTGTATACACATATACGTATTTCCTTGAAATCTCTTTCAGCACTCTGGTAAAACATCAGGAAGATATTTTTCAATGGATTGAAAAGATCCCTGTATTTTTTTTTTTTTTACTCTGCTATTCCGAAATGTCAGAAATATCAATGAAGTGATGCTTGAAGTGAAAATGCAGCAGTATCCTATCTTTAAGCTTGAATCTTTCTGAAGAGACAGAGGTTCTATTCCTTTAAATTCTTCCTGTCCTTCAATTTTAACTCTCTCGTACAGCCTCTCAGACGTACGACAGGAAATAAGCTATAGTTTTATTTCCCTACAAAAGCGTTTAAGAAAAATGAGTACTTTAGCTTCTCTGGGTCAGAACATTTCCACTGTAACGTTTCAGCATAAAGACAGAGAAATGGCTTACATGCTAATTTAATTCCTTGTTTAAGACGTAAAAGCAAGACTTTCAAAAGCAATGCACTTTGCGTACTTCAAACCTCTAGTGAAGCCCCATCGCTCGCTGCCTTGACCACGGCACTTTGGAGCGCCTGTCCGCAGGGAAGCTCTCTCCGTGCCGCCGCGCGTGGGCTGGGGATGCTCCCAGCGCCGCTCCCAGCTGGCTGCCCCCGGGCTGGCTAAGCCCTCGCATGCGCTGCCTCCTAGTTTTTTCCTTTCCT
>NW_008794451.1:1219394-1222969 GCF_000699145.1 Aptenodytes forsteri
GGGGTTTTTTTCACCATCATTGCCTTTCACAGCCCTCGCATGCGTTCAGCTGCCTCCTAGTTTTTTCCTGATTTCAAAAAGTTTCAGTTTTCACTAGAAAACTGACAACTGGTTTTAACTGAGATTAAGATACGGAAAATCACAACTTTTCTGGTCCTAAGAAGACCATTTCTAAAATTCCTCTTGAGCCTAGAGCTCACATAGCCCAGAGCGAGTAAAAGAAAAGCAAGGAGCTGCAGGACCTCAGCACCATCGAGCCTGACCTCCCCAGGCAGGGGTTGAGCATCCACGCTGCACTTGGGTGCCGGTACCGACGCTTGAAGGAGACCCTCCTGGTTCGGTCCTGCAGCTCCAGCTGCCTCCTTTTGACCAGGCACACGCAGGCAGCACACGCATGCACACACAAACACGCACCCCGCTCTGTAAGAGCCGTTCCTTAAATTTTGAGGGAAGTGAAACACAAAAGCACAATTTCTAGCACCACGGGAGAAGGGGATCTAACCCTTGCAGAGGGAGCTTGCGAAGGCAGAGCGAGGTGTGGTTCACCTTGGGGAGGCTCAGCAGACTATCTGTGCTTTACGCTTATGAAAACCTCTCCCTCCGTGACGAGGTACAGAAGCTAAACTGGGCGCCGCTTTATCACAGGCACCGCTACTCAAGAACAAACACAACAACAGGAAAAAATAATACCAAAAAAGAGGCTGAGCCTTTCCCACTCACTAATTCTAGTTTCGAAGCAAGAGGCTGAACAAACAAGCACCTGAGAGGATGGGCGTTTTGGGATGCCAGCTCTCGCGGGACCCCGGGGTGCACTCGGGCAACAGCTCCGCACGCACCACGCTGTGCTGCTATCTGCAAGGCAGCCTCTCTCAAAACGTTACCGTAACTTCCACAGTAGCCGCTGCTTAATGAACCATGGTTTAATCCATTAATGGAGCTGAGCCTAAATGAGTAAAATCACGCTCGGGGCAGATTTGTCCATTTTCTGGTGTCTCTTGAATCTCAGCCGGGGGAGGATGGACCGAAGCAGTTCTCTGACAGGGGATGCAGCTTTGCTGGGGGGAAAAAAAAAAATAATAAAAATAACATTATAATCAGTAATTGCACGACCCTTTCAGGAGCTGTTCATCAGTTTGCAAGGTGTGCTTCATTCAAGTGCAGAGAACTTCTCCAAACTCCACCCTTATTGCTGGCTTCCTTCAAAAAAATCAAAGCCAAAAAGTAATACCAAAGTTCGGTTGGACTCGATGATCTTAAGAGATCTTTTCCAACCTGAATGATTCTATGATTCTGTGATTCTAAGTTGCATCAACAACGGCACCAGCCACGGCCTTCCAGTTTATACGTCCTAAGTAAACAGAAGGGTTCGTTTGAGGAGAACCAGAAACCCCCCCACCTTTTACGGGCACTTCATTCACTTTTTAAAAGGAGATGGAAATGACATGCAGGCTATGTGCCTTTTGCCCCTCAGTGACTTTTGCGAGGCAAAATCCAGAAGCAAATGCCAGAGCAGGACCCTTGAGTGCAGGGAGGCGATGCCGCTCAGGAAGGGAACCGTGCTCACGTAAGGGGCCGAGGATGCTCCTGGAGGTCAGCCTCTCGTCTTTCCTCTCGGGGCCGTGTTTGACAGCATTGCCCCCTCTGCTTGCTGCCCCTGCGCCAACGCAGAGGTTTGCTCCCTGTGCTGCTAACCGCCCGTGGCGAGCCCTTACCAGCCTACCCCCGGGAGCCTGCCCGCACGGCTCTCGGCCGCCTCGCCCTCTGCAAGAGTAACCAGCGCAGGGTCTGTGAACCTGGCATTCGCGAAAGGTGCAGTGCTGTTCCCCGACTCCTCACTGCGCTTTATGCGGGGATCATTTTCTCTGGTGACTAAGACGCTGCCCGGTAAATACCTTGCATTCCCAATATCAGGTGCACCAGAGAACCCTTCAGTGAGGCAACGACATGGGCAGTATCTTCAGCTTTGTCCGCTGCCGGGATGGCTGGATGGAAGGAGCCTTTCTCCGAGTCGCTGCCGAGCTGATTAAACCTACAGCACGGCCGTCACACTGGCGTTACCCCACACTCACTGAATACATGGAGCACAGCACCTTCCTGAAGCCAGCGGAGCCATGAGGTGTCTAAAATAATAAAATAAATATAAATACAAATAAAACAATAAATAATAAAAAGCTCGGGATCCTGGGTTGGGCTGCCTGCGCACGCCCCGGTCACGAGTGCTCCTCGGCACCGGGAACAGCAATGCAGGAAGGAGCTAAGGAGCAATTCAGGAGTCAGCGTGGGGCTGGATGGGCCTGTTAGCCCTGGCAGAGCTCCAGCGATGCCAGATCCAGCGTAATTTTCAATACAAATGGAAACACGATGCAGGAAGCCACAAACCGTCTGTATGAAAAGCTAGCTCAGGTCTGCAGAGTTTATTAGCCTGGGCTCCTGGCCACAAGAAAACACCCAGTTTGCTTCTGGGCTGCAGCTAGCCCTGGAAACCCCACAGGACGTTTGTGCTGGGCTGCGTGTAAGCAGTGAGTAGGTGTCACCTTGATCATCCAGTGTCGTGTATGTATCTTTGAGGAGGACAGGCCGTTTTGCACCAGTAGTTCTCACGATGCATAATTAGCGCAAAGGAACATAGGAAGAGGCGGCAAAGCATTTCTTATATTTCTTCTTACAAAGGTGAGCTGTAACTTGAACTACAACTCATGGGAAAAGACCTGTTTGCGTCCAGCCTGACAAATAGCTGGATCCCACCGCTCCCTAGACCGGGCAGCCGCAGCAGGGCCAACTTCGCTGAAGCAGAGGTGAAAGGGGACTTCAAGGAGGGGGTTCCTATGGGACCAGGGGCAAAGGAGGCGAAGCTGCTGTGCACCACGGGCGTGGGCTGGTGCAAACCGCGCCAGGAGCAGAGGAGCCGTGCCACTGGGAGCCCACCCGTGCCCACGCCAGCAACAGTCGCACTGGTGCACAGGGCTCGGGAAGATCTCATCTCTTTAAAAAGGCCTTGAAATTAGTTTCAAAAAGGCAAGAGGGGGATTATTCAACATCCTGCCACAATTCAGGGAAAGCGAGAGCAGTTCAGGTTTGCTCCTCACTTACATTAGTATGCTGGGAAGATGCAGAAAGGATTTAGAGCAGTCTGGCCTTGAAGGGATGAGACCCAGATTTTGCTGTCATGGAATATTAAAGCATCGGGTTCACGCTGCAGATGAAGGTACAAGTTAGGTACCACATTGCTCAGTCCTGACAGGACTGAGGCACTTCTAAACATGACCAGAAGGAAGATTTCAGCTACCGTGGGAGCTTCAGTGTCACAAATGCAGGTGGCTACTAATTGAGGCCCACCGAGGGCTGAGCATCAGCTCAGTGTGTATTTGGAGGACCACGGTTTGACAGACTGAGGTGCTCAAAGTGGGGCTGAGGTGTGCAGGACATTTGGCAGTACTTTTGCAAACTTCATCCTCATGCAAGTCACTTACTTAAAGCTCATTTTTAAACTCAAACACTCCAGTCTCTCCTTGCGGTAAAATCTGAATGTCACAATAGTAAAAAAAAAAAAAACAACAGACCCCCCAAACAAAAAA
>NW_008794451.1:1223446-1291817 GCF_000699145.1 Aptenodytes forsteri
TAAAAAAAAAAAAACCAACAGACCCCACAAACAAAACAAAACCAAACCAACCAACCAACAAAACCCTAACATGTGAACTGTAAAACTGTACATCCTGCTTTTCCTATGTGAAATCTGGACGTTTTGTGAATTTATATGTTCCACCCAGCTGTGCAACAGAAGTGCCAGCAGACGTACAAAACCCCAGCTCTGCGGTCTGGGTATCTGCAATCCGGCAGCAGCGATCTGGAAGCGGGGCAGTGGCAGCGGGGACCGTGCACTCAGGGACAAATTTGCACCAGTGGTGCTATTTAGAAAATGCGCTTATCAGACAACTCTTTTTCGAATCTCCCCTTCCAGTTCCCGCTTTGCTTCTTACCAGCGTGCCCGGTGCCGTTTGTGCCGGGACTGTGGTGCTGTGTATCGGCGCGGTGACCCCGGCAATGATCCTGCGAGGGCCGGAGCTCCCCGTGGAAGGCCAACAGCTAGCGGGGTGAGCCGTACCCTCTCTTGCCTCTCTACACAGCCGTTCACACACCGAGTTGCCCGAGTCGTTGCCCAAGCTGCCGATCTCCGTTAACAGCCTTGTACGTGACTCCAGGCTCCTGGGGGCAGAACGGTCACTGCTGTCCTGCAGAAACTAGTGCAAGGAGAGATTTTTTTTTTCCCACCAGAGAAATTTTGCCCCTCTTCTAGACTCCGCTTCTAAGGGAAAGTACGCTTAAAGCTGTGGAGAGCGTTAAGCAGTATCCCGGGTTACCTTTTAACAGGAGAGCATCACCCTTCTCTTACACCCTTCTCCTACCCTTAACACTCTTTAGAAGACCTAAAATTACCATTGACTGTTGTGCAGCAAGACAGAAAAGCTGTCCCTCGTGGTGATGGACTGGATTACTCCACTGACTTTTACCTTCAGCGACAGGCTCCATGTCTATCAGGACTTAGTTTAAAAGGAACGATGATCTTTTTAATACATCACATACTGAGTCACAAGCTACGTATTCGACAGAAAATCCAGCTAACTGCTCACTTCTTCTAAGATATCCCTGAAGGATAATCGACCTCTGCAGAGCTGTTTCTTAGTTGGAAACTAAATAATTAAGCTGAAGAAATGCATTTCTCTTTCAAGTTTCTCTCTGTATTTTCTTTTATTCTTCTTCGTACCAAATACATCAGCATGAACATAAGCTATTGACTTTAATTAAAAATTAAAATTAGCTCTAGTTTTGTTTTGTTAAATCCACGGCTGAAAAACAAAAGGGACTGTCAAGACAGAAAAAGAAAACATTGCAACCTTCCTGCCAGTTCTCATCCCTACCCACTTACCCAGCAAATCGTAAACGTGCCGCGCGGCATCTTCTTCCTGCATGTAACTCAAGAGTCTTCTGCAGGATTTACCGCACGTGGACTTCAGCTCGGAACAGCAGCTGTGCGGAATATAAATAAAGTCATGGACAGTGCCATAACACGATAGATTTGTGAAGCCCCCAAATTTGATAGGCATCTTCTTTATTAATTTAATCTATTACTGGCTAATTGCTTATGTACTGTAAATCTGCAAAGGTCAATTCTTGAAATGACCAAACAATAAGAAGGTATGAAACACTAACGAGTCCTAATACAATAAGAAAGTTAATCAATAGTCTAAATGAAGCCTTGTATTGCCAATGATGCATGAAAATGTATTATTGTTAGGGACTACAAGCATGGGTTTCACTGAAAGCAATAGAATAAAAAGCCGTGTATTTTGAGAGAAAGGCAGCATAAACAGCATCTGTAAATATTGACTGTACAATGAACTTTTTCAAAAGAGCGTCTTCAAGGAATAAGCCATTTCGCTGAAAAGCTACTTTCTTGCACAAAAAGCGAAAGGAAGGAGAGTGCTGATGCAATAAAGAAATACTTGACGAGGGCCAACTCTGAACTATACGGATGTAACAGGACAACATGTTTACATATATTAAATACTGCGTTTTAAGCAGATGTAAAGAAACATTTATACACATTAAACTTTCATAAACTTGCTTATAAACCGGCAGCCTCACCCCAGAGAGAACCCTACAGCTACTCCATTCAAACAACTGTGCCGAGAGGACAGAGCTGCTGCAGATGTTCGCCGCTGTAGGGGGAAGCAGGCTCTTCACCTGGAGGCTCCCTCCACTGTATTGCTTTACGCCCGTTTAGAAAATTCCTGCCTTCCTGAGTTTCTAACTGGTTCGGATGAGTGTTAAGGAAAAACGGTATTTTGAGGTATTTTGAAACCGCCTCTGGATTTTAAAAGGCTGCAGAACAGCGTTCTGTTTGCAGGAGCAATTTAGCTTTATTAAGCAGCATGACATAGACTAAGTGAGCTAAGAGAAGCTTTGTACAGCGTGCTGCAGCAGTCAGCAGCAGAAGCCAATCAGCCTAGAACCTGATTACCGAGAGCTGCGCTGAGACGCTGCAAGGAAAGGTGTTAAAAACCCCTCTTCTCACTTACTCGTAGCCGAGCTCGACCCCCCCCCCCCCCCCCCCCCAAACCCCCCCCCCCAACTTCTCCTCTGATATTATTGAAGGAATTTCTCATGGCAGCAGAGGTTTGGCAAACTATACTTCTCAGAAAACCTTTTTGTCTTTCTCTGTTTTCATTAAACCTCTTTGCCAAACTGCCAATTGTGAAGGTCGTTTCACTTGCACGGCATTGTTAGAATGTATTTCACAAGCAGCGTAGACAGCACTTACTGTGAAATCTGTATTTCTTATTTTCCTGCTGCCAGGAAAATAGAATGCTTAAAACCAGTTGGGAACCTAAAGAGTTAGACCTGCTACAGGCAGGTCTTAAATTGCTGTTGTAAAAAGGTCCATTAGCAGGTTTGATCTGAGCAAGGAGGGTGTGCTAGTTCACTGTATTAGTCTGATTTCTTCCCAACTAAATTCTGCTCATGAATTTCAGAAGTATTGAATTAGAGGAATCTGGTTTTCAGGGCCAGGCATGGATACTGGGAACAGTCATATAATAATGTACTCTTATGTTTTAGGCAGAAAAAAAGGAAGCATTATTCTTTCTGAACATTTCCTTCCTCTTTAAATCTTCAGATACTCTGCTTTCTCTAAGGTCATTGCATGAATTTAAGATACACCATTCTGGAAACTAAATTAGCCCTCATTTACTGGGAAGTTGAATGCAGCCAGACTAATGGTGGTGCAAATATAATTGGTTCCCAACATGTGTCAGTGTGTATACTCCTCAAGCCATGGAAAAGATGCATTATGGGACTAATTTTTAAATGTTAATGGATATTGGATGTTTGCCAGACACCCAGCTGTGCACAAAACATTGAGATGGTAAATAGCTCTTGATCTGTTTAGAAACAAATTATAATGGCTGTTTGGATTCCACATGACTGAAGGCATGGTAACCAGCACAGGCTCACAGGCTGACCCTATTAACTGCTCTGAGGGGAATGCGCCGTTTTTTAAAATCAAAATAAGAGACATAAAATAAGGCTATTAAGATGCCATTTAAATTATTTTAGATTAATATTACACAAAATCCCAACAACAACCCGTAGCACCTGTTACCATTGCCTACATGAGCTAACTTATCTAAGGGAGCTTTTTTGCTAGGTTTCTTTGGTAGGAGGTCAAAAAGAAAATGCTTTCATCACTCAATTAATTTGATTCTGAAGCTGAGATCCGAGTGAAAAGCTTACCTGCACTTATAGAATAAAATCTCTCCTGACGCACATCAGCAACGGGTCTCGCTGAGATGCACCAGGGAACAAGACCTCTCTTCATCTGATGTGTAGTTCTCATAATTATAATTTAAAGTCTATGAATATCAGTATTTGCAGGAAATTCTCTACTTGAAATGTCTTACTAATTGTATTCATTTGGTCAGCAAAGCCCAACAGGGAATTTTTAATCAGCTGGATTAGGTGCTTTTGATTACTATACTGTAGCATTAGCAGAAAGCATCATTTCACAAGTGAGAAGTGTACTAATTGTCAGCAACACAGGAGAGCTCTTTTCCATAAAGCTGTGTGCTCAGCAGTTTGAGACCCCTTTTCACAAATAAATAAGACAGTCACGTGTATATTCAGGGGACCTTCCCCTTTAGGATTTTGCTGTTTGGGTTTGAAAAATTCTGGAAAAAAGCTTTCAAGCCTAGGACATGATCAGTCCATCTAGGATGCCAAAGTTTCTCCATAAAAAAACCACCGAAACGGTACGCAATTCCAAGCAGAAGAGCACGGCGTCATTGAATCACCAGGGGATGACTCAAGAGAGCCTCAGAGCTGACTATGCCATGTCATTAAATCACAGCCTGTCAATAATGCAAAATTGGTACTCCCCAAGTAACACTGCAGTTACAGCTTTGTATCTCCAATTTGTGCTTCTTAGCAACTATTCTGTAGGTTGGTTTTTAACTGGGTGCTTTCTGCTGATTTTGGTACCTTACGTAGCTCGGTCTCTATGATCTGAAATACGCTACTGTATTAGGAAAGGAAGCCTGAGAGTCACTTCTCAGATTTCTTCAAAATTCATTTTCTCTTTCTCAAAAGAATGTTGCTTTCGCCAAAGGTAGAACATCTATGAAAATAAAAGCATCCTGACCGTTAGGAAAGATGTGCAATTCTAAGAGGCACCATCAAAACATCTTAAAGGGGGATATTTTTTCCCCTGACAGCTCAAGAGTCTTGATCCGTTCTTACAGAGCAAGTATAGATCTTGGGGAAATGCTTTCCTTACCGCCGATTTCAAGTGCTAAAAAAAACAGACGACAAACAAAAAAAAACCCCTTCCTCAACCCTGCAAATTTGCTTGACAAGCCACGGGACGAGGTCTGGCCCGGCGGAGGCATGCCCCAGGCTTGCTGCCACCCCACTGCGGGCAGGAGGGCATCGCTGCCATCCCCAGCCCCGCACAGACCCGGGCGTATTATTTCAGTGGCATCCGGACACTCGCAGCAGAGGAGTTTTGCTCTCCCCAAAGAGTCCAGGCACTCGTGGGCTGGGAATCACGTAAACACCTTTACCTCCGCCCTGCTAGCAGAACACGAGAAAGTCACAGCACTGCCTGCAGCTACAGGAATACTGGAGAAGAGTCGGGGTTTGGACGATACGAGCATCAGCGGTGAACTGGGCTCGGAAGAGGGAAGCTGGGGTGGCAACTGGATCTCCTCTGAGCTTCAGGAGGGAAGATTTTATGCCTCTGATGCTGCGCTGAGGAAATACGCTGGGCTGCCAGCTCATGCTTCCTCCGCCGTTGTCAATAGGCAAATCGCAACTAGCTGATGTCCCATCAAGAGCAAAAAGGGTGAAAACAAGCTTACTCTTCGTGCCTCATCCTGGCTGGGGGTCTAGAAAGTGTGCGGCCACAGCCACGTGCAATTCACACCTTTATAATGCTGTAATATAGTCCGTCCCAGCTGCAAGCAGACAAACAACGGACTTCTCTTTCCTAATAAATCACTGATTCAGCATCAGAATTCAGACAGCGTGACTTCAAGGATGAAGCTATACCTTCAGTTATGTTAGCATAAACCTGAAATAATTCCACTAAGATGGGAGAATTTATTCTTAATTTTCAAAAGCAAATGAGAACAGAGCCTGACCAGCAGCATTCAGGGTTTGAACGACCTACATCCAAAGTGTGTTTTCACAGATGCAGAGTAATTTCATTAGAGTACTCTGCAAAATCTTTTACTTGCATAACTTGTTTCCATTTCTTTTTAGCGTAATGAGATTTCATGATGAAAGCCAAATACAATCTAGTATAGCAAAAGTGCATGTTACGCTGATCCTAATAAGCCCAATGAAAATCAATAACGCTGCTAGTTTCCCTGAAATCAGCCTACATACGCTCCAAGCACCGTGTTCTGCCTAAAGCAGAGTATTAGCAGCTTACATAAGACAGGTATTTCCTAGTAGAAAATCTAAAAACAACCACACTTGAGGGAAAAAAAAAAAAATCCAGTTGTTACAAAAACACAAAAAAAAAAACCCCAAACCAAAACCCAACAGAGGTAGTTGTCTCCTGTCCTTAAACTGCGGGTGAAAGATCAGTTCCCTTCCCTTTTCATCCAGTTGCCAGCTGCTATCACACTGCCGCGCTGACTGCAGCCTGCACGAGGGTGAGCGGCCAGGCCCTGGCTGCTCTGTCCGCTGCGAAAGAACAACATTGTCCGCCCATTTGCTGAACAAGGACGAGAAATTTCACTCCGAGAGCATGAGCCCCATTTTTCACCGGCATAGAAGTGAGGATTATAACAAAACCGGGGGGAAAAAAGTCAAGCACACTGTATCAAGGAGCGGTATTAAAAATTCAGGCAACCTGCTGCAATCAACTTTGGAAAGATGCATGTATCGTCTATCGTATCTCACTCTTTTTGCTCAGAGCTCACCCTGCATTCAGTAATGGGAAATAACTGAGTTAAGAGGGGAAGAGAGGGCAGATCTGAAAGCAAAGACAAGAACGTGCCAACGCCGGAAGATGGAACCAGACAGTTCATCTATATGTTTAGTCATACACGGTATCTCTGAGAGCAATGCCCATCGTTATGTAGATTTTTATACTGCATGTATTGCAAATAAAATTCTTCTTTGAAGTTTGCCTCTTCTTAAATAAGCTAATAGATGGTGGAAGCTTAAAATGTAATTTCCATTGCATTAGTAAGCTGGTTTTTCTTCACATCAGAAAATGTTTCTCTGTAATGATCTACCTTATGAATGACCTGGGGAAATAATTTCAGGTTTCTTTAAAACACAACCATTTGTTTCTCATTGGTGAGTTCGATTTCACTAAAAGTTATGGAGTGAAGAGCAATAGCCTATTTGCAATATTGGATAGCCAAAGGTGCATAATTATTTCCAGTTTACTATTAAAACAATATTTAAATAATTCAGCATGCAGTTGCTTCATTCTTTTTTTAATGATGTACTATTAACAGGTTGACAGATTTGCAAGAGTGAGGCATTTTATGAATTTTTTGAATTAGGTAACCCTTACAGAAGCAAATGTAAGCACGAGCTTTCATTTTTGCGTAACGTTTGCATTAGGAAGTCTCCTCAGGACAAGAATATATTGAATTTCTGCAGGTGTGTAACTTCATGTAAGTAGCATCTTTGTATTTATTTACCAAATGCATGTAGGGTAATTCCGAATAAAATGATTGTATATACAGACCACACATATGTAGCGTATAGAAATATGTGCCATGGATACATCGGAGATGTACTTTTCCCTTTGACAGGGGGATGGGGCATGGCTCATCCTGCCTAGTTCAGAGGTTGTAGCGGCTTATGCCTGTACATCACAGGTGTACAGTACTGTTGCTATGGAGACCGTCTCAAATGAGCAGGAAATTTCATTTTGATAAAGTTCTATTCTTGGGCAGAGGAAGAAGGCTCTATATTCAGCATCACATATGGCATTTTTTTAACGTTCGAGACACGCGTTCTGTAAATAACAACGGACTTAAAAAGCGAGTCGCGTTTTCCCCCCGTGGTATTATAGCACCTGTAAGTAACACCTTGGAAGCGGGTGGTGCAGCTGGGAACGTCCCTGCAACACGAGTTTGCTCTTTCCCCCCCCACTCCGCAGGGACCACGGCGGGCAGAGCCGCCAGCGGAACCGCCAGGACGAGGGGGCAGGACGCGGGCAGCAGCACCGAGGCACGCACTGACCAAGCCGGGCACCGCCCGGGCACTCGCTGTGCAGAGAATCGACAGCGCGCTGCTGGCCGAAAACACAGCGAGGCTTTGTTCAGCTGAAAAGTGGAAAATTAATTTCAGGTGAAATGTTTCGTTAATTTTAGCTTATGTAAAAGCGTTATTATTTGTTAATCAAAGAAATCAAACTTCTTCAGATGGAAGATCTTTCCGATGCAATCAATCAAAACAATGTTCTGAAAACAGTGAAATTAAATATTTTCACTTTTTCCAGCTCCCCACACACCAGGATTTGTCAACTCTATCAATTCACTAAAGCTGACAGAAATTTGCTAAGCAATTCCACAGACCAGAACCTGCATTTTTCAGGGAAAAGAGGATTTGACTGAAAGCTGCCACCCAGCTCTCCTCACTAAGGACGAAGAAAAGACCATTATCAGCGGGCTGGAGAGCATCTGAAGTAGCTGCCTCCTCTTTTTCTGTAACCCCCAGGTCTCAGCAGCACCTTCTGCCCTCCAGGGACATTGCACGGCGGGTTCCCAGCCAGGGAACCAGCGGCCACTGCTTTCCCCCAGAGCCTGCCAGAACCTCGCAAGCCTCCCCCAAACTGACGCTGTGCTCCACCTACAGAAGGGACAAAAACCTGCTATTTATGGGAAAAGCCAACGGGGGGATTAAAGCAGGAGTCAGGGACCGACAGGGGGACTGGAGGTGGCACAGGGTTGCAGAACGGCAGCGTAGCCCCTTGCCTGGGGGTCACGCGTGTCTCGGCGAGGAGCAGGCTGGAGGGCTCGGGAAGCAAGAGACCAGATCTCCTCCGCAGGCTAAAACCTCGGGAGGAGAAGAGTTCTTAGCTCTTTTGGCAAACGAGGATCAGGAGGCATCTTTGGTGGGGTTTGTCGGGGTTTTTTTTTTTCCTTTTAAATCTTGTTATTTGAAAGCTCCTAGCTGTTTACATCTAGCAGCCTTATGCAAACAGCTATTATACTAAGACCTTTTTTGGATCATGGGAATTTTTTCTGCGCTAATTTGTAATAAAAATAATTTAAATATTAAAGAATTTACTACTACGTCTAGACTTTGTGCAATGCTTGCAAAGTACAGAATATTAAAAGCCTTTTACCTCAGAAACACCTTTCCTTAACCTAACTAGTGTTTCACTCAGGAAAGCCATGGTGAAATCAATTCTGCTTCTGGCATACGTTAAGCTCTAGTCATTGCTGGGAAGGCCTGTTGGCAAAACTGAGCCCTTAGCTATCATATGTCTTTTCCTAAACTATAACTTAACTTCCATAAATAACCGATGAGGTGGAATCTCCTTTTCCACCTCAGTATTGTGCTCTTTTATTATAAGAAAAATCTATTTTGTACCGTAATAATATCACTTGCCACAATAAAATAAGAGGATTCGCTTCTCCCCCGTCCCCTCCTGAACCAAGCACCTAGACTGCAGTAAGATAAAGAAAAGCCAAAGAAAATGAAAAATAACAATAAAGTTACACTGGTAAATTGAAATACTTACTATCACGGGGGAAAAAAACCTGTTATTAAAATAAAGATACCTGAGATAGTGTCAGGCAGTGCGACAATGAAGATGTCATTACTAAATAGGACTCTCCGGTCCCTTAGCTGTCAATAATTAATACATTATTTACATTTGCACATTCTCATTTACCAGCTTTCAGGATTTCATTTACACTCTGATCCTTTGCTCAGCAGCGAATTTAACATCATTGTGACCTTCTGCCTGACACTATACACCTATCAAGCAGAGAAAGAGAATAGCATCTAATATGTGCATTTATTAAAGCAAAAAGCTTCAGTTACTGGAAGAAGTGACAAATGCCAGTTTTTGCCACAATAAAGTGGAAGAGAAACAAATTGCTCCCGAAGAAAAATCAATTAAGAAGCCATCTTAATAATACCGTTTGTGGGAGCCTCAGCATTTGCATGTTTTAGGGAAATGTAGCTGAAGTGTTTCTAATTAAAACCCAAAGGAATTAGCAAACTTACGGAAGCCATACCACAAACCGCAGAGAACCTTATGTTAAAGATCCACCATTTTGACTCTCTGACATTAAAATATACCGTTAGGTTGAAATACCATTTTTCTCGTGATGCTGAGGAGATACATCCCTTCCTAGGAGAAACAATGTCAGATGGTCATGAGATGTAAATTGCCGTTACATCACAGTGTACATAAATGTACATATTTATTTAGTATAAGAATATGCAAACTATCAGCATAAAATTTAACATATGTTAAAGCTGTGCTGTAAGCAAGGATTGCCAGAACATAGCTGACTGGGGTAATCCTTCTGAAGTCAGTGCCAAGTTTCACGTTGGAGTTAATTTTTCTGTTTCGAAAAGCAAGTATTCCGGACCTATCCTGGCACACGGGGACGGACACTGGATGATCTTGAACGGGGAAAACCACAGGAATTTGTGGAGTTTGGGCTCTCAGGGAACCTTTCTGTTGGTTTCAGTGGATTTTGGAGCATGTCCTCAGTGCAATCAAAGTACTAGGAGTAAGAGCAGCAGTAGTCCTACTCCCAAGAAGGGAGAGCTGAGAAAAGGACGTAACCCAGAGATGCTTTTCCACACGCAGGCATTCTACCGAACCATTAAACGAAATCCCAAAGAAGTTACTTTGTCATTTTTTTGGTTGTGTAGAATTTATGGTCATCATTTAGAAGCCCCTCCTCTAAGTCTACAGAAACCTAAAGCTCTGATCTTAATTTCTCGTTACTTTGCAGAAGGGGGCTGCGTTCTCTTCGCCAAGCAGGCGCTTCCTCCAGCTGGAGTTTGCCCACACTGCCAAAACAACTGGGTTGCATTAGGCAGAAGAGATGGTTTCTACAGCGCGACAGCCTCAGGGTTAACCATACCATTGACTCTCTCGGTCTCGGCCAGCACCTCTGCTGAGTGATTGCCGCAGTTCTTGCGCTTCTCTGTGGCGGGGATGGCATCCTTGTTAATCATACAGAGGCCCGGCTGGATTTGGCACTTTCTGAAATTTCATCTCAGGAGCTGTAATCAGAGGGAAAACACAGACACGCTGGACAGCTTCTACAAAATGCTGTACCATCTGCTTGACCAAAAGGAGCACAGCAGCCAGGAGGAAGCGCTGAAGTGACGTGAACGTGTTGTCTTAGCTAAGGCTGGGCTTCCTCACCGTGTTCAGGCACTGCGGACGTGGAAATCCACCCGAGACTAATTTAAACCTCAGTTCAGCTACGCACAACCAACCCAACAACCAGTCCAACAGCGCCACAAAATGCTTGCAGTGATAACCAGCTTCCACTTTCTTCTTGTACAGCCAGCACTCAGCTGTCGCTGTCAAAGCAGGGAGGTCTGCATTAAAGACGTTACTATAACCGCTCCAAAGTTAATACCTCATTCATTGATTTACCATTGCACGACATATTGACTCCAGTTTCTACAGTCCTGTCTCCTCTTCGCCATCAGCTGCTGATCTCCAGTTGGCACTGGAGTGGGCACGTGTTGTTACTGCACCCTTGGCGCCTGCTGCGTCCTACTGTCCCTCTCTTTTCCCAACCAGCGTTACAATAACGGATTGCTACAATGCCACGAAAATTAGTTAATATTCAACAAAAGGGAGTTCATGCATTATTTTGCACTCTGAGAAATTAGTATCATTCGCTGCAAATAAAAATTTCCAGGATGAATTCTTGCATGCCAGTTCTTAGCCAGGAGCACAATATATTGGTTGAATTGTGTTTTCTTGTTAGCAATAGAGATTTTATAGCAGAAGCCCTGGCACAATCTTTATGATGGAGGAGCAAACAGTATTGCAACCACTCTGCCATAAAAAGTAATCATTTCTGGAAGACTCTAACACAGTAAAAATTCCAGGCTGTGGACTGGATTCCAACTGGTGAGTACCCAAAATGTGTCCAAATGTCACCCAGTTGCAAGAAGATCTGTTCTGAATTCCTGAGCTATTATGGGAATACAGTGTTTATGAGACATGCCGGATTGATGGCATCTGCATGCAAATTCTTTTTTGCTTGCCATACAACAAGTACACTTGGAAATCAGAGTGTAAATTTAAATTTCCCTCTGCTGTCCGTTTCTGTAAATCACTCCTTGACAAGTGATGGGCCAGCTTTATTTAATGGGTTAAGAAAATGGGTTGCTCTCTCAGTACAACTGTTGTTCATTTCTATTTGCTCTCATTTTTATCACTAACAGAAATATTAGTTATTAAAAATGAAGAGTTTTGCAGTATGAATAATTTGGAAGAAATTTTGTTCACTCACGGACTACAAGGGGAAAGCCTAGCTCTTCTTTCATCACTGTGCACCCCTGTGACTACCGATGGCTTTGTTTTCCCAAATGCTGACCTAAAAATCAGCCAGGCAAGAAAGGATCTGGCAGAGCCCATCATCGACTAGGAAGCTCCTTTGTCTTTCATCTTTCCTGCCAACACATTAAGCATGCCTAAAGTTTGGGGGGGGGGGGAAATCAGATGCAATGTTTACTTCCAATTTGGCAAAATCATCCGTAGCCCATTCCCTCCAGGATATATTTGTCAAAGGTGGGAGACTGAAAAGCAGAAGATAATCAGTACTGCTACGTGTCAAGTTCTCATTCCCGTAAGGGCAAAGAACAGTCCAGAAAAAATTGCAGTTGTTTTTTTTTTTTTTTTTAAATAATCACCAGCAACCCCAAAAGCTCCAGCATTCTCCATGAGATAAGGAGGACCTGTCCACTCTGTTCGTCCTGCACCCTGTGCTTTTTTCACTTTTCACATGTGCAGACATAAGAGACCCTGAGATTTCGGAAACCAGCCGGAGCAAGTCCATACAAACACAGCTCCAGAGTGGTCGTGCAGGTGGCCAGCAAGTGAACTCCTTGGGTTTCGCCTCAGAGAGGCGAATGGCAGAACGGAAAGCACAGCCTTCGCAGGTCGATTCGCACCTCGCACCCCTCTTGGCTCTCCCCACCGGGATGGCAAGGGCAGGGCGAGTGCTGGCGCGTCCTGGGTACTGAAGACCGATGCCAGTGGAAAAGGACAGTCTTGTGGGTCTAAAGAGAGACTGCTGCTCCAAAGAGTGAGCTGAACCCTCAACTTCTTAGGGTCAAAATAGGAGATAATACCCCAGACGCTTTTGAGGACACAGGTCTGACTAGCTCTGTTTCTGTTTCATAACATGGGAGTACTACACGTACGTACAGTGCAGATGACTTCATATATCGTTTGGAGGAGAAATTCATTAATGCATGAAGTACCGAAGAGGAAAGGCTGTAAGGACCACGCGGTTGGTAGAAAGCCTGGCTGAACGGAGTAAAAGAAAGAAATGGAGGAGCTATTTAAAACAGGGAGGAAAAGAAACCATTGATGAAAAGAGAAAGACTAAGGAAACAACAGCAGGAGCGGCAGGGAGAGACCAGGAGGCACCCAACACCGGGGCAGAAACCTGCTCTTCTCATGGGCCCGACAGCCCGGTGGGGCCAGCTCTGCCAAAGCCACCTCGGCATAGCCCTGAGCCCCTGCTCGTACCCCCCGCACCTGGTAGCTCCAGAGCAGCACCTTCGAGCGCGGCTGCCCTGGCCTGGCTCCCAGGCTGAAGGTGGCCAGCGCAGAGCCTGCCCGGGGTGTGCGCACGGCAAGTTTTTGCTCCTGTTCCCACAGGCTACACGTATGCACGCTCATACCGGCTGGAAACCCACCGGCATTATAAAGGACACGTGGCACAGAAATACTGCAGTGAAGCGCACGCATACACATATATGGGTTTATGGATTTAGTTCAGCAGACACATAAACAGATCTAACTAGTAAGAGGGAAAGTCTATTAATGCTCTTCACCAAATTACAGGCTTTTTGATTATTTATTTTTTTTTATACTTTATCTTGAAGATAAGAGGAGACAGAAGCGGCTTTAGTTTTATATGGTCAGGCTTGCTGGTTTTGATAGTTTTGGAACATAGCTGCTGACACATTAAGAAAATACAATTTGGCAGTGTCAGCCCACGCTGTGTGCCGGTCTGTTGTGTGGGGGTGGGTATGGATAAGGTTCACAACGCAAAATGTGAACTGTGTGTAAAACCCCAGTAACTCATCTCCAGAAGAGGAGTTTGTGTAAATTACCATTAAAGCCTTTACTCTTGTTTGCTGATAAATTTATAGACATTAGCATCAAGGTAGGAATCAGGATTCATCAGCTTTACTTTTTTATAACCTGTTAGTCTCTGATAACTTCTCTCTTCAAGTGATATACTGTAACATTGTGCACTATTAAATGATATGCACAAATAAGTACCTAATGGTAGATTTAAAGATGTTGCAGCAGTCCAAGTTCCTTCATTTTCCTGATTATAACGGCATTTGCATAATGTATGAATTCAAACATTATTGCTGTTAAATAATGCATAAATATTCTCCCATGCTGAAATACATCTATTTCCTCTCCATGAATTATTTTGAATGTATCATTCAGTTGTTTTTCTATTTAAAAATGTAGTTAGAACTCTGCATATATCAGTATTATGACTGGAAGAAGTATCATCACAAGTAGTTGGCTAACGCTCCAAACTGTAAATGAAGTATACATTATTAAATGGGCCATCTCCTTCCTCCTTCAGAAAGCATTATCACCAGAATACAATATTTAGTATTTCTGAAATGTCAGAAAGAAATGCAGGTACATATTTGATTATCTGGCAGGTCTTAGGATAGAAAAAAAGAAAAACAACATTTTGCTCCCCAACCTGAAGGGAATAGGAACATGGTCATATATAAAGAGAGATAAATCTGTAAGAGGTGATTATGCGAGTTCTTGAATAGCTCTTTGTGAAACTAAGCACCATCAACACCCATTGACTTCCAATCCCACATCCCCCAGATGATGGACCCTTTTATTTAGATTTTCTAAAACGTGCCATCCAGCAAACTCTTAGGTAAATCCTGTCAACACGGTCACAGAAGTCTGTTACATCGATGACAGGATGAATAAAAGGACTTCAGGATTCAAGTATCTAAACTGGAGCGCAAAAATATTTAACTCGGTGCACAACATTTAACAATAAAAATGTCAAAATGAAAATAACATTAAATGTATGTCCCTCCTGGGTCTACAGCCCAGCTGAAACGGTCAAAGAAGGTAAAGAATTTAATAAAACCCCAAGGACTCAAAATATCTTGTATATATGCTTACTTAGAAATGTGCAAATGTACAGATTTGCCTGCTTCACCCTAGTGTCTTTTTCCACTGCTTATGCCACTGCAACATCTTTGTTATGAAATATCTGCTTTTTGCGACTGCAGTGTTTAAAGTAAGATTTAAGTATTGACTTCTAACTGTATTGCCTGTCTCTTTTCCCCCCTCTAAAATGGGCGACTTTTTTTTTTTTAATTACTTTTTACTTGCCATGTAGACATGACTTAGTGTTTCAATTTAGACCCTAACTTGCTGGATTCTCTTGTCTCAGTCAATTTTCCATTTGGTGAAGGTAGGAAATAATCAAGTCTCCAATAAACATCACCTTTTTTTAAAGTGTGTCATCTTTTATGATTTGTCATTATAATGCTCAAACGTGTCTGCTCCATCAGTGCCATCACCATTACTTTACCCACATAAACCCACACACCTCTATACACATATGGGCAGAGAAACTATTTACTCTGTCAAATAGATTTTCTGTCACTGCTCCTCCCTTTTTTCTTTTACTGCTGTTGATGGTAGAGTGGAAATGCACTTTTAAAACCTAATAAGCTGATCCAGTGGTAAAACGAACATATTTTACTTACACTTATTTAAAGTGAGTCTGCATAAAATGGGGAACATTCTGAAATGGATTTGATCAACTTGAAACTATTGCAAATAAAGCACAGAAAATGTCACCTCTTAGAATCACAGAATCATAGAATCATTGAGGTTGGAAAAGACCTCTAAGATCATCGAGTCCAACCATCGACCCAACACCACCATGCCCACTAAACCATGTCCCTAAGTGCCTCATCTACTCGTCTTTTAAATACCTCCAGGGATGGGGACTCCACCACTTCCCTGGGCAGCCTGTTCCAATGTTTAACCACTCTTTCAGTAAAGACATTTTTCCTCATGTCCAATCTAAACCTCCCCTGGCGCAACTTGAGGCCATTTCCTCTCGTCCTATCGCTTGTTACTTGGGAGAAGAGACCGACACCCACCTCGCTACAACCTCCTTTCAGGGAGTTGTAGAGAGCGATGAGGTCTCCCCTCAGCCTCCTCTTCTCCAGGCTAAACAACCCCAGTTCCCTCAGCCGCTCCTCATCAGACTTGTTCTCCAGACCCCTCACCAGCCTCGTTGCCCTTCTCTGGACACGCTCCAGCACCTCGACGTCCTTCTTGTAGTGAGGGGCCCAAAACTGAACACAGTATTCGAGCCTGTGCGGCCTCACCAGTGCCGAGTACAGGGGCACGATCACTTCCCTACTCCTGCTGGCCACACTATTTCTGATACAGGCCAGGATGCCATTGGCCTTCTTGGCCGCCTGGGCACACTGCCGGCTCATGTTCAGCCGGCTGTCGACCAGCACCCCCAGGTCCTTTTCCGACAGGCAGCTTTCCAGCCACTCTTCCCCAAGCCTGTAGCGCTGCATGGGGTTGTTGTGGCCGAAGTGCAGGACCCGGCACTTGGCCTTGTTGAACCTCATACAGTTGGCCTGGGCCCATCGATCCAGCCTGTCCAGGTCCCCCTGCAGAGCCTTCCTACCCTCGAGCAGATCAACGCTCCCGCCCAGCTTGGTGTCATCTGCAAACTTACTGAGGGTGCACTCAATCCCCTCATCCAGATCATCAATTAAATTAAACGCACTTGTTAACCCAAATAAAACAGACTGCAAAAATTCATGTCGGTTTCTAATGAATAGACATCTCAAAAAAAAAAAAAAAGAAGAAAGAAAGAAGTTGCTGCACAAATACTTTACCATGAATAAAGCCCTTGATTGACAAGACTGACTATTATTCCACAGATTGGACCATGGAGCCATGAGAATATAGTTAAAAATACTGCAATTTTACTCAGCAAAGATATCGCCACTTTTGTAGCTGAGCTGTGATAGGAAAAGATCCCACCTTTGAAACCTCATCATACCCACCCAGACCCTGCCTAGCGAGAATTAACTCTTCCTTTCCCTTTGGTTTGAGGTATTTTCTTTCTGCAGAGGCAGGGTTTTTCAAACCGCTTCACACCCGCATCCTCGGTACGGCAGCAGTGTCCTGCGGGCGGCCCGGGCCGAGCAGCTCTCGGGTAGCTGAACATCTGGTTAACTTTACTCAGACCAACAAGTACCACACTTGGGGCTCAGCTTTCAAATCCAGTTAATAAATCTGGGTTACTTTCTCTTGGGGAGAAACGTCTGCAAGACGCAGCTACGCTGGAATACTTTTTTTTTCACCTGTTTGAACAAATGTAATCGTGCAGATTCCCAACGTACAATTAGCGAAAGGCTGACGAGACAAACGGGCTGCCTCGAGCAAAGCTACCCTATGCAGTGCCTGCTGTACTTCAGCAATTTTCGCAAGTCATAAAGAAAGGACTAGGCAGGTGGAAAGAAATATGCTCTAGTTAAAAACGCCTTTGTTTAATTCACAAATGAATTAACGAAGTATGAAACTCGCCTCCTTATCTCGTCGTGGGTTTGCTGTCAGGAGCAGAGGTGCATAGTTCAGAACAGTGACAAAGAAGAGCGGTGGTGTACCTTTGAAACGCTACTTCCCACGGGTCCCATGCTTTGATTTCTGTCTTTAATACTGATAAAAAGTGACAGTAGTTGGATAAAACAATCAAAATTGGAGTTGAAGAGCTTATAAACCTCCTGACACTTCAATAAACCAAAAGCCAATACAAACCTTAAAAAAAAAAAAAATCATATATCCATTTTGATTCTGAATGGCCACATGGAGCAGAACTAACACACGCTCAGAGGGCTAGAAGTTACCTCCTGATTTATTTTACTCTCATTTCATAAATTTTAAATAAAAAAATAAATGCTAAATTCTACATGGAGAAGTAAAATCTTTTATAATCTTTTAGACAGTTGCTGCCAGTTCTCAGGAGAGCTTTATGCCTGCTGCTAAATGTCTACAAATCAATATTTAATATTTTGGAAGATGAAGTCTTAATTATCCGTCTTCCCTTTAAGCATCAAACCCACTTTCAGTGAAAATACAACCATTCGCTGGCTGATGGATTGACTCCTGCTTATTAGCGCATCTTTTCCTGTAGGTCAGAGAGAAAGGCTTCCAGTCCCATTTCTTGTTTGCTAAAGACAGTATACATTTCACCTGACTTTACCCATCTATAAGTTGATCTCAGCTGGTTTCTAAAACTCCTGCCAGAGTCAATGGCACCTCCAAGCACACGATTCAGCGTATCACAGACTTAACCCCCTGCCCTGGTCGGCGCCGCCTGCTTCTCCCCATAGGCAACGGGGAGCGTAGGCAACTAGCCTGAACTACATACCCAACATACAGACAGCAAAGACTAAGCGAGAGGCAAACAGCTAATTTATGAAACCACAGCCGACTGAAAGTAAATGTGAAAATTAGAGAATGCTATTCCTTAAACATTTTTAATTTGCAGTCCAGACAAATCTTATCGCAGAATATATTTTTCTCATTTGCAAGTACAACGGTTAAACGTGTGCTAAATTTATGTAGGAAATTCTGAGGAAGGCCAGATTTTCAGATATCTGGGCAGCTAAGAATTCTGATGCCTCAGCATGCAGCCATCCCATGATTTAAAACCTTGCTCTAAGTGCTCTAGGAAGAGATTCACTCACTTTCTGTTTAACAGAGGTTGAAAGAAAGCAAAGCACAGAACCCACTCTGGATCTGGATCCTTTGAAAGTGAGTTACGTATCAAACTCTTCTACTTTCGATACCCACTTTTCAGTTTAGTATCTCCAAACAGGAAGATTTTTAGCGGAGGCCAGCAATGAAGTCCACTGAAACTAATAGGAACCTCTCAGCTGATTTCAGTGGAACCTGGATAAGCCCCAGGAGCACAAAATCATTGCAAAACTTAAAATACGTATACTCCAATTAAGTGGAGAATTTGACACGGGAACTATCTGTTCCAATAGAGCTGACAAAAACAAATGGATTTTTCTAATAGATGTTTCTATTTTAGAAAGCCACTTATCTTCTCCTTTGTTCCTTGCACTTGATCCTGCACCGAAGTCCGGGATTGAATCTGTGGCATCACAGATCACCAGCAACTGATTTTGCGGTCACAGGCACAACAATTGTAACTTCATTGCAGAAGGTGAGTATGAAATAAGAGAGCATAATTTTAAAATAAATGAAAAATCTTTCAATTGTCAATATAATATTGAAAATAAAAAGTCTTTGTAAATTTAAAGGTTTAATGTAATTTTTTGTTGTTGTTTTCGATAGCCTAAGCAAGCATGCTGTTTCAGACCAAAGGTTTGTTAATACAGCATCCCTCCTCTGACAGTGGTCCATATTTGATGCTTACTGAAAGAGTTTAAGGATTAAAAAAAAGACAACTATAGTAGCTTCTCTTTGCTGTTAAACACTCCAGGGCCTGGCAATCAGCACTCTCCCCTTAGAGTATATGTTTCTTACACTAATATTGATTCTTACACTAATATTGAGAAATATCAGAAGTTGCCCTATTTGCGTATCCAACATCTGTGTTGTTAAAACACTCGATGTTCAGGTAAAGAAAACAAAACACAGCACACCACCAATGAGGCCATCCACAGTATTCAGTTCCGTATCCCACTAAATCAAGTGCGGGTCTTGTGTCAGCGCGCGTGCGTGTGTGAATATGTACTCTTCTGAATCAACGACGATGGGCACAATTGTTTCTTGTTATGTGAAGGCTTAGTGAAGAGTCTAGGTACGAGAAGGGAAATCTCAGGTGCCAGTACAAATCAGATTAGTGACACGGGCAAATCTTAATCCTGTCGCAGAATTTGAATCTTCAGCGTATAAAGAAGCACCATCGCCTCTGTTGTTGCCATCTCGCTTTGCCCACCGAGTTGCCCCAGGAATACGCTAACACCCTGGCTCTGTCTTGTTTTGAGCAGTGTGTATTTATAGTGGAAACCTCTTTTAGAAGATGACACAATGTCCCTCAGGGAACCTCAGTTTCGGGTAAGAGTGTTGTTTCAGGCAACACTACGAGCCGAGATTTGCTGTCAGACCCCAGTCCCCCCAGTCTGGCACTTAACCACACGCTTAATTCTGTTTATAGCCGGGAGGATTACTCATGCAATACTAAACAATGCGCTTACATGACACTTCCCACGAGCGCCTCCCTTCAGATCACCCTTCAAAATGACCAAGACTTTCGTATATGAACGTGTGGCCCTATGTGCTTCATAGCTTTGTCTTCTCCCTTCCCCCTTTAAGCAGGCTACTTCTCACCCCTGCCAAAACCAGTACTTTAGCTTCAAACTTATTAAAAAAAAAAAAAAAAACACAACACATAACTCAGGGCACTAATTAAATCTTGCAACACAAACACACAGATGATGTGCTTCGTGGTGGCACGGCCACGGCACCCCGCGTGAACCACCCGGGTGCAGCTCCCAGCCAACCCCTCCTTCAAAGAGGGGCTGCTCCCTGGACTTACCTTTCGGCAACCTCAGTCCCCGCAGCCTGCTTCTCCGTGCCGTGTGGGAAGCGTTCCCCGGCTGTAAGCAGCTGCCTGCAGAAAATGCTGCTGCTCTGCAACAAGTGTGAGGCCATGAGATGGGACGGTGACCACAGTGCCTGGGAAGAGCCCAGAGGCAGGCGGTTACTCCGGACCAGCTGGCGTGGGGTATCCTGGCTCCCTTTGAAACTATGACCCCTTGGCAAGGTCTTTCCATGATCAAAAAAGCATCTGAGAAGTCTCCCAGGGAAGGAAGAGGGGGGAAATGGAGCCTTCGGGGCATCATGCCTTCAAAGACACCAGCAGAGCAGCCTGGCAGTCTTCCTAGTGCAGGGAGGGTTTCCCTAGCAGTACTGTGATGTGCGCACCTTTAAGTCTCCAGTCAGCTATTTTTATGGTGTCTTTAAACAAATGGAGAGTATATCAAAGATGCAACTCTTTAGCAATTGTTATTTCTTTGAACAGTTTTGGTGGAGCGGTAACATCTGTTCACCCTTTCCTACGTCATACTTGTGTTCATGCATTAAGCGAATTTCATTGCATTATTCGATGACAATCGCAGGCGACAGCCATCAGCGTGGCTCTGTTGAATTCAAGAGCACCATGCTGACTTACTCAAATTTCTGGCCACAAGCTACTTCAAGGGATTTAATTTACTGCACAGAAAATTTCTTCAAAAGATATTTTTCCCGCCCTCCCGGATGGAAATTGTCCTCAATCCCATGAGCGCACAGCAGCTGTATCAGACATTTGGTCCATTAATTAAGAGAACTAGAATAATCAGCTTTAAAGCTCTAATACCCACCTCTAAATACCTCTAAATGAATTCAAACTAATATTTACACAAGAAGTAAAGAGCGCTACTTCTTATACAGCGCTTATATAAGCGCTACTTCTTATATAACCTATATACAGGTTATACCATTTTGGTATAACCTGAAGCACTGTTACTTTTTCTGGTTTTATTTTGGGGGGGACAGTCATTAGTGACCTGATCCTGCCCTCTTTGGGTTAAAAAGGAGACTTTCTTCTGGCACAAGTAGAAGCAAGATCAAGCCCTAAATGCATGTCTTCCCCAGAGGACCAGGATATGCTGATGTGAGAGATTGCTTCAGCAAGCAGAAAAATGAGCTGGAACTTCTCCTACTTTTGTTTTGTCCTTTGCATTTTTCATACTCTGTATTGACAGCTTCTAGATGTGCAGCATTCTGCGGCTGGTGATCCTTCCTACGCCTATGTACTTTGCTGTCTACAGCCCTATTAACCTCAGATTTATTTGCTAGTTTGTCAGCCACTTACACTGCCAACTTCCCAAGAGGCGCAAACATCCCTACGTGAAGATGCACCAAAAAGACGGCAATGGAAAAAAAGTACAACCCATCTCACCCTTTTAAGAACACTTAAACAAAAAGCCAATAGTCTACATGTATTCTACATGCATTCAACCAAGCTTTAAAATTTAAATCAAGCTTAAAACACATGTAGCAAACTCTAGTATTCATTTTACCTTCAGAAGCTATTATTTTCTTACTATTTTGTATTGCTTGGGGAGGGAGAAATATGTTGACTTATGGAAAAAGATCATAGGGGATATTTGGTAGGAAAGGAAGATATTAATAATGAAAAAAGATACATTGTTTTATGTGATTAAGGCTCAGCTATAAAATGTCTTGAAGGGGCATTATTTTGATTGCTGTGCTTGAGACTCCATTACAGTGATGTGCTAAAATTTAAATCTGGTGTACGGACACAGGCTTGCTTCATCACCTACACATGACACATAAGCAACATGTATGTTCTTGACCATGATGAAAATCTGTCTCTAAGTGCCAACTGGAGATTGGAAATCAAACCAGCAAGGGTACAGCAGGAGAGTCTATGAAATGTTTAGATAGGTGGAAACACAAAGGTAAGTTTTTTGGCTCACACATAAGACAAGCAATGAAACTTTGCTAAAAGACAATGAACACTTTGTAAGTTTTCTCTGTGTAAATCATCAAACGTTTATTTTTTAGGCATGTTTCTGCAGTTAGGATACATTTGAAGAATAATCATTGTTCTCAAAGGCCTTCAAAACATATTCTTCTTCCTGCATGATTTGCTCTAGGGTGAGTTCACCAGGCAACATAATAAAACATCAGTTGTCTCAACGCTGCTGAGGCTATTTTAAACAAAACCTTTTCCTGTGTTTTCCCCGGTGTACATCTTTGACATTTAAAAGAGTTGGGAAGCAGTTTTATATTACCTTGTGAAAAAATTACGAGAATGCATGTAAACCTGTGTAAAAGGTTATGGGGGGAACAGGGAGGCAGTGTGGGGAAGGATATACCAGGAATTTCAGAAACTAGTGTTGAGTATCTAGCCATCCTATATTTTATCTCCCTATGCCATCAAAGACTCAGTGGTATCTATTGCACTGAACCTAAGATGCACTTGGGACAAACAAAACCTTTCAAATAATTTGCAATAAGTTTAGATGAAAAACAGTCTGAGAGAATGGATTTTTTTAAGTGGCATGATATAAAAAGCACAACCAAAAGTTTAGCAAAAATAAAATACATGATGGGCTACTGAAGCAGTCCATTTCACTTACTGAACAAGTCCATTATTTATTGAGAAAATAAAAGGAATAGGAAAGGGAAAGTAGAAATACTTGAAGTTTGACAGTAGTTTACAATGATTGCAGTTTAATTCTAATGGATCTTTTCTCAACCATATACTTTTTTATCTCAACAGAGCTCTTTAAAAAGAATGGAAAAAAAATTGCAAACATGCGTGTATGAAGTAACCGGGGTGTGCTTTTTTTTTTTAATTTCCTTGTGAAGGTGTTGAATGCACTAAGTCTCTTAAAATGCGGAATAGTACAAGCCTCTGAGAATGCGATGGTAGGTCCAGGGTACCTACGGGTGTTGCAATCACTCACTCCTTTAAAGCTTAAGCTCGCACAGTGCCTATCAATGACTTCGAGTTTGCAAACGTAGTCCTCGGAAGGAGTTAGTGCAGACCGCCATGCCCCTTTAGAGACTTCTTAACTACAGGACTAATTTGGAGGAGTATATTGGTTACCAAGAATGCTCATTAACGCTCTGTGATAAGTGCTGTTGACAGCCCTGGGGGTGAGCCAAATAGGTCTGGTCCGGTGAAGACTAAAGCGTATAATTTGGTTTCTGCACCTGCTCAAGATAGGTCATGCATTACAGTCAAACTATTTGGCCCATCACAGAGGAGTACGAGGGCTGCTGACATGCAGGAATGGGAACTTACTACTGCTGACACACTGCTCTGGTCTGCCCCAGTGCTGCCAGGCTTCCCCTTAGGCTACGCTAACAACGTCCCTGTAGACAAACTCAGCTAACACCGCAGTAAGTGTGGTGGACAAGCGCAGTCCCAGAACAGGCTAGTTTGACTCCACACCTCAAACTTTGCTTCACTGGAAACTGAAAAGCTGCTAGTTTGGGTCAGAATTACCATTGGATGAGAAGAGCTTCATAAGCTGTTTTGTTGAGAGAGCTATGTAGAAGGGACTAGCTGGGTAAGTTTTTCTGACTCTGGAGAGTAAGGGTGAAAATATTTTCTGAGACCATCTCCACAAACTCAAAGGTTATCTCTGGATGAAAGACTGGAGATTTGTATCTACAAATGTATTTATACATAAGGTTTCATGAAGCTTGAAGACAGAAAATCTATGCTGGAAAACTCTAACACAGTTTCCATAAAATAGATTCTCAAGACAAGATGACACATGTGTTCCACATAGGGATGTATACGGGCAGATATTTTTAAGTGTTAATTCTTAAAAGTTGCATAGCCCCCTCCCTTTGTGTATAAGGTTTTTAAAATAAGGTATTTAAAAGCTTTCAAACAGCAAAGTCTGGCAAGTGCTTTTCCTGCAAGGTAGGACGATGTGCAGGTAGAAGGCAAGTCTGGGGGAGTTCTGTTACAGCATATCCCGTCCACCCATTCCTTCTCCTTTCTTCTACCTGTTCTACACAGGAACTTTTCTGAATGTAATAGGAGTAAAGGTAATTATTTGACTTGTGCTGTCCCATTTATGAGCCCTTTCGTAAGATTTTACCAGGCTGATTGCTGGATAATGAGGTTGTGATATAAAAGCATTCTTTACTTCAAAAATCACTCACACATTATTAATTCCGCACTTTATTTTCATGGTCAGTGTTGATTACTATGCAAGTATATTTTGCCTAAAAAATAAAAAAATGTACCAATCCCAGTTTTGCCAATGTATTTCTAAACACTTACTATATTTGACATTTGCAGCTACATACTTACAACCGCTTACTCTTCACTATTGGGTTTATTGATTGAAATGCCATGCATTTTGTGCAGATAAAAGAAATGTGGCTTAGCCTGTTTCTGCTTATTAAGATGTGGCCAAGCAGAAATTTCACTTCATTTAAAAAAGCTCAGATATCACGTTCCTTGCATTTGCTTCATATAGACACTGTTTAAAATTCTGAAGAGAATTATTGTATAATGCGTTCATTCACCTTCTGTTTAGTAGAAACACTTCTATTCGCATACTGGCTTCTGCAACCCTCTTTGCTAATAGTTGTTCAGTTGTTTACACATTGTTTGCATGTGTATGTAAACTGTAATATTAGCTTTAACTAACGCACCTAAATAAAAGATTAATTGAAGAAAAAGTGAAACACAAGGAACTCAGGAATGTTAGAGAGCTGCAGAATGCAGATCTTTACTCTAGCCAATCCATCAGGATGTCTAACTTGAAACCAATCACAATCTCTTTAATTGCTATGGCTAAATAGGATTCATCCCCCTCTAGTGATTGAGAGAGGATACAAGACTTCTACTGCTACTAGATAACAGAGCGGTTTGAAGTTCAGATTGCATGGCTTATACCCACTGATAACCTGTGGTCAAGAGATCATTTAAAAAAAAAAAAAAAGTATTTTAAATGTTATGGCAGAGCTTCCCTTAAGGGGAAAGCATCACAGTGACAAAGCATACCCAGATGAGAAATAATAAAGAATTCTCCTGGATTTTTTCCTTTTTTCAAATTACATTTTCCTCTCTTAACAAAAACAGAGCAGAAACTGGGTGAAAATAGACAAATTGCCACCTTTATTTTTTCCCCTCCAGCTAAGAATGGTCCTCTCCTAATCCAGTAATAATTGTGATAATTGTCCATTTTTTCCCCTAGGAATCACGTAAGAGTATGCATTGAATGCTGATAGTGCAAATGACCTCGCAAACAAATTCAATCAAGGGTTGTGTCCATGCATATGGGATGCTCAGCAGGAACACGAAGTTTACAGATGGGTAAAATTACCAAACAGAAGCAACATCATTACGGATACAGAGAAAGATGGGGACAGATAAGGTGAGGCAAAAGCAGAGGAGCAGAGTCACAAAGGTCCCCAAAGCTGAAGATGAAACCTACAACTTGATACTGCAAAAACCAGAAAAACATTCAAACCAGGAAATTATTAGTTCAAACCAATAAGCATCTGTATTTTTCTACAGTGCTAAGAATTTTATGTGCTTCAAAACGACCAGAGGAAGATAGATTACAGGAGTGGAGGCTGAGGGATGCCCACTGCCTCGTAACCAAGAACTTCTGAGGCAGCGGCAGCAGCAGCTGGGCTCCAAAGTGCTGCCCACAGCATGACCATCCTGTGCACAAACTCAACAAACAGAGCCGTCAGAGAACTAAGCTGCTGAAATCACTTTCCCGCTACCATAAACTACTAACTTGAAAAGGAGCTCTGGAGTATAATGGGATAAATAATACCAAACAAGAACTGTTCGAATGCTAATACTGCTTTAACTTCAGAGGGATGAAGCAACAGCCATAACTGAGCTAGAAATGGATCATGCTGCTTAATTGAGTATATCCGTAACATTAGCTGTTGTGTACCACTATAAGAGTTTGTTCTTAACCTGCTTTCTGACGCTCATCAGTTTAACCACGGTGAAAGAGACAAATGATTGTCAACCCCCAATCTTTTGGAAATGCAATGCAGTATTTATTTAAGTTAGCATAAACCCCTTGTGATCCATCCACGATTTATTAGAAGTTTGGAAATGAGTGTTGCACATTTCCTTCCTCCATTTGCTATCTTCTGCCAGCTGTGTAAGGACTCAATAAAAAAGCCATCCATCCTCTTTTGTCAACCAATAGTTCTCTAGTCTCAAGCTATAAATGAACAGCACAATAAATTAAATGTTTGACAGGGAAGATGTATGGCTTCACAATACTGTTTGATCTATGTTTTTAACGAGAAAACATTGAAACCCAGAGCTCTAGTTATGTCACTGATTACTAGAAAAATGTGTTTAAATAAAGAATATAGAACATCTCTCTTCCCTCTTTCACCCAACCTTGGAAATTATTCTAATTCACAATAAGAAGAAACAGTAAGAAAATAAGAGGAAGTAATCAAAAAAAATAACAGCAGCAAATCCAGTTTGGTGCTTCAAACACGAAGACATTTCTTCATGATTAAAAGGAAGGATATATTGATAACTGAAGTTGAAAAGATACTTTTGGAAAACAGAGCAAAGGATAGAGCTTCCCTCACCTTGCTGTCGAAAGTCACTAAATTAATTCAGAATCAGTGGAGAAAAACAGTTACCTCCAGAGATGACTTAACCCCCTATCTCTGCTCGAAACCTATCTTGACACAGGTCAGACTGTCCTGTTGAGCTGCTTATCTCTGATGACTAATTTTGAGACTACGCTAGATGACTGGTTCAGAGGAGATGTCTAATATTTAGGCAGCTAAATTTAGGGGAGATGAATCACACAAAAGAGCCTGCCTAGCTGCTGTTAAAAATCAATAGGAAGACAAGTTTTATTTGAGTGGTGCACTACGAATGGCAAATTGGCCATTTTAACAACTCAGTCATGCTACCGTCATGCTGTAACATGCCCTGCCAAAACCTGTAAGTACTGAGCTGTTTGAAACACTCCAGGATGCCTCTAATCCAGGTTAAGCACAGCTTTCTGTATTTACCATCTGGGATAAATTGCAGCCCAGGAAACCACTGATGTGGGCAATTTGACTGGCTTGTTAGAACGGTTTTCAGACAAGGAAAGCCAGGAAAGTTTCTGTTTGGTCATTAAAATCAGTAGAGCTGTACAGTCCAACCTGCATTTGGAGGAACCTGTATCCGTGGTGGATATATGGAGCTGCTCCTATGGAACTGCTATACCTTACAGCACAACTCTGCGGATAAGAAACAGCAATATACACAGTGGCTGAGAGAGAGGTGTCAATCGCTGGCACTCGGGAACGAGCTATAGTTCCAGGAAATCAGGAAGACGCGTGCACCGTAGTACTCTGTCAGCCTTTAGTTGGACTTCAACACAAAATCCGGCTCTGCGCTTCAGTGTCTCAGGGTAGACAGGCCCAGACTGAGCGTAATGTCCTTTTCAATGAGCATCAGCAAGTCCAAATTAAGCCAAGATCACATCTGCACAACAGACAACTACCCCCAAACAGGGCAGCACAGGGATGTCTTTTGTAGATGAAAAAGTCTGTTATGAAACACTTTCTGTTTTTTCCATGTCCATCTTTTCTTGGCATATGAACTTTCAGCATCCAGTGCTGTGTGAAATAACTGCAATTTTCCTTCAAGCACCTATTAAAAGTGATGAGCTGACAGATGGGAAGCACGTGATCAGCCCACTCAACTTTCTGCGTACCTGCCAAAACAATGATGCTATAGAATGAAACCTGCCCTCATCTTTTAGATATTTTCTGGAGAAGCTGGTGTGAAAACTTTTGGAACATCTGTAAAGTAATAGGAGAATCAGTAGCAAACAATTTGTGAGGTGTCAGCCTGACATTCGTTTCAGATAGTACCTAAATAATGAAGTTCACAGGGAAGTAGATGTTTTCTGCAATTTAAAGTTTATGCAAAGCATAATTTTTAAGAAAATTCCCTCTACCAAGTCACTAATCTGTCCGTAGGAGGCAATTTTCAAGTACTTCCCACGCACAGACACAAAGATTACAGGCCAATCTCTGTACTGGAAACCTTAGGCTCCTTTTTATTTAGCACGTTTTTCTTGTAAAAGGACCTACAAAAAACTGAGTAGTCCAGTGTTTTAAAAACAGCTTTTTAATCAATTTAGGTATCTGACTGGAAGGAGTAACAGAGAAAGAACGTATCTCAGCCCAAGTTAACTTCTCTACCAACCACACTTTTTTCGAAAGTTCTCTCTGAAAACAAGAATCCAGCTCCCTCCTGACACCCCAGGAAAATACCGAACTCAAGCAAGAAAGTGTGCCCAAGTGCATTGGGTCAGGATAACCTCAGCCTCATGTTTTGTACAGTATTTACAACTGAACCACTCACTGTGAAATGCTGCCAAATCCAGACCCAGATGTAGAATTTGACACCCGCTGGACTCTCCTGCAAGTGAGGAAGGAGTTAAAAATATCACGGGGGAATCAGCCAACTAGTTTTCTTCCTCCCAGTGCAATACCCGGTCCAGAGCCACGCATATACCCTGCCTGCACGACAGGTTTGTACCAGCTTTTAAAGAGGCCTAAATCTTGTATTTCTGCATGCTCCCCTATCAAGTGCAATTACACCCTTTTTACAGTCAGAAACTCCGTGTTCAAGCCTCTACCCAAACTCAAGTAGCCATGTGCCTCCCCACAGTCTTCGCAGTGCTCCCCAAACTGGAGACCCACCAGCCTGATGTGTCTGACAGCATTGCTATGCTCTCTTGGGCTCGCTTCCTCCTACTCTCCTGCAAGAGCTGAGACAAGTCTGCAAGCGGTCCTCTTTTGCTGGCCTGGGCAGCACACGTCCTGTTCAGTTGGGAGTTAGGGTCAGACCTTAGATTGGGTTACATGGGCGTAGCGAGGTGTGCCGTCTTAACAATGAAGGTCCTACTTCTTCCTCATACTAAATACAAATTAAAATATCTTAAAGATCAGCACAAATCATACCACCAATAGGTCATGCCACATTTGAACAGGTGGGATCAGGTGGTAGATACAATTCAGTGGCAGCGGACAAGAGCTCTGTGCAAGGTAGTTGTCCTGGGCTAAGCTGCATGTTGCTCTTGCAACTGAAGTAGCCTGGTGAGCGCTCACCTGGGTATCTTGGTGCTGCACTTCAGACCGCAGGGTGGAAGCCCTGACGCTCGCTCGCTCACTCCAGGTTCACCACCGCATCCTTTCTGTTCTCACCCTGTGTTAGTATAAAGAATTATTATTTTAGAGTCATTTCAGTCAGAAAGCACTGATGCACCAGCAAGAAAACACATTAATCCCCCAGAGCAGTAGTCCTCTCAATGCCCCAGAGGGTATTTTTGTAACCTTTCCTACCTTGCAGCCACGTAGCAACACAGGGGACACTCATCTCTCCCTGTTTCTACACCGCCCCGCAATTCATGCAATATAGTCCTCATTCTGAACTCGGCAGAGGTACAATAATTTGCCCAAAGGCCCGACACTCACAGAAGAAATCACAGGCCAGAGGGACAACTTACAGACCAGGTGCCCCATCCTGTGACGCTTGCATGGCCTCAGATGTGTTTGCTGCTCGTTCTTCAGCGTCTGGTGCATCTGACAGCCTCAAGACACAAAAGCCTGAAGTTTTGAATGAGGTTCATCCAAAGTCCTCAGACAGCTGGCAATTAAGATGCATCAAAAACATTCCAGAAAACCCAGTGCCAGTTGCTCTTAGGTTTGTTATTACAAATACTGGGGGTTTTTAAACAGCATCTGGTTCCCTCTCTAGGTAAGCCCTCTCCTGTTACCCTCCTAGGAACATGCTGTTCATAACCCACGCCTTCATCAGAAAGTTGCAGGCCTGGGTGGAAGGTGGCCAGGGATCCGTCCGAAGAGCATCACTGGACCTCAGGAGCTTGCTTGGTGGCAAGACGACAAAGAGCAGGTAGGGTGTGTGTAACAAGAACGGCGACTGTGAGATTCCTGGGGGGAAAATATACAAGATTAGGCGTTTGCTGCAATCCAGGAGTCTGCTGCAAGCTACTGTTGGTATCTTTGCCTATACTAGCGGGGTCAAGAGTCACACAGATGTGCCACACGTAGATTGTCCCCGTGCTGTGTAAAGGTAGCGCCGGTGTTTCCAGAGGAACTGAGCACTGCTTAAAAGATACCAAGTAACCACCATCTGATGTGCTACAATAGTAACCAAGACATTTTTCCCTGAAGCAGAGCCTGGAAATCACAGTAAAAAGAAAAAAATCACGATTTAGAAATGGAATCCTAAAAGACTGCTCCTTTGAAGAGAGCTCAGTAAATCTCTCTAAATTAGCTTCTGAATAGCTCTAAATTAACTTCTATTCAGGACTAGATTAAGGCAGTCTGGGTTCAAAGGTGCCTTATGAGAGAGAGCCACCAAATGATCCTGCAATCATCCAAATAATCCACCCGGGATAGTCAGAGTGACTGAAAGTACAGCTCAGGCCCTTTCTCCCTCTCGGGAGCGCTGGCCAGGTCTGTTCTCTTCTCTGAAGAAGGGAAACCTTCATTACCAAGAGGGTAGATTAGCTCTGGTGGACACGTGGGTGAGACCTATGGCACTTCTCCCCCCCGCCACTCCACAGAGTCTCTCACCGGTATTTCAAGCTGGTGCTTTGGCTCTGGTAGGCACCATGATACGTGGTGCAGCTTCGGGCTCTGGGGAAGCAGAGGCAGCTCAAGCAACGTCGAACACAGTCAGGCTACATTGCTGACATCTGCTTATTTATTGCTTGAGACATAGCAGCACCATACGCCTTTGCGCTGAAAGCAAAGTTAAAAAAAAAAAATATTTCCCTATAATATGGTAATTCCTGCCTTATCGTGTGAGTAAGGTTTGACTCAAGGAAACACTGACTAAACTCCACACTCTACATTTGCTCCTTCTGCATAAGAAATGGGCATCTGTACTGCACAATTTAAATCATGAAGGACTAACAATTGTGATTAATGGCTGATATTAAAAAACCTTCCGCTTTAAAAAGGCATTGAGGCAATAGCTTACCCCCACAGAAAATTGCCTTGGCATGAAGAGCATCCTGACTTGTTAATATTTATATGTTGATGTGAAAGTTTGAAGTGCTAAATACTATAGAAGGTCAAAACCTGCAGAAATGCTAACATATTTTCATGAATATGCGCTGTAATTCAAGTAAATTTTGTTTTGTCAAGTGACTTTTGCTAATATCATTTCCTCTCTTTCGAGTATGAAGAATAAATCCAAGTGCCTTTTGTCAAAACTCATAACTGTATCATTTACATCTTCCCTTTGAGTATAGACCCTGCTGAGAGGGTAGCGAAAGATACAAGAAGCGGAATTCACGTCTTAGCAGGAGCTTGCAAATAAAGAGATGGGCACCCACAATTTTCCTCTCTTTTTCACACCTTCTATAGAGATACCCTTAATCAGGTATTTAGGATGTTCAAGGACTCCACAAGATTGTACCTGCAGAGCCTATACTCCTTCGTTATAAGGTTAAGAGTACATAGAGGTTATATTCCTTATCTTAAAGTTTGGCCTCTCTTTTAATCTTTCACATTTAAATAAAAGATATAAAACTGCAAATACTCCTCTTCCACTGCTGAATTTTCCAGTTCTCTCTGATGACTTCAGAAATGATAATTCAGTCTGAATTTGTGAGAAAGCGTCTTAAGCCAGTGACATCTGTAGAGCAGAGAATTACAGCACCTTATGAAGTCATACCTTACCTCAGTCTTCAAGTTTTAAAAACATACTAGAAGATTCTTGTCACAAAGCACAGTTGTATTAAGTAGGAGTAGTGAACTCATGCTAATCACATTTAATCTCTTATTCCAAATAATGCAAGAAATAGATGTGAACAGGAAAAAAGGGCAAACAATCAAAAAACTTCATAATAACGGGTCTTAAACTTGGCTTCTATGAAATAACTCAGCCACCAGCAGCCCAAAGTTAATTTAAAAGACACTAGACACGCATTATGTGACAAAAGAGTAAAAACTCAGCAAACTTTTAGCCTGGGAGATTAAGAAGGAGAAAGGTCTGCAGAATGATATTTTCAATTAGCACCTTATATATGTTTCCTCAACCCATGACCTGCCTAAAATTAATGACAACTTTCGCGTACTGTGCGCTGATTTATAGGAACCAATCTTGGCCATAAGGGAAGACAGAGTGAATAACTTCTTCCTTTTACCTTGGCACCAGCTGTAAATATCTCAAAGCAAAAATTCACCAAAGGAAAGCATTATGCACTTGGAACCGGTGTTTCCTTCCTGCTCGCACAATGAGGATTTAAGTCTCTGTGAATTTGCTGCTGCTTCTTGCTATGGGTTTTTGTTTAGTTTTGAACCATTCTTTCTGTGAATCTGAGATCCATACCACTGCAGCTGATTATTCTTTTCAGATGGTTTCCTTCACTAACATCCTGAGACTTAATTCTTGTTACAGTACTCTCCCTACCCTGAGGAGCACATTTCCTATTGACCAATACTCTGCTCAATTCTGACTATAATTGTAAAGGCACTGCACTGAGATTAAACCTCCTACTTCCACATCTCATGCACAGCAATCTGAGAGGGTTATTAAAATAGACTCCCTTCTGATCATCTCTGTACACGTTTTAATCTTACATTCAGTGTTTTTATATCCAAACCTTGCTCCTCACACACAGGGGGGAGGGAATTAATTGAATTGAGTGGGAGGTTGATTTGGTGGAGTCCATTGGAACTGAGCAAAAGTATATCTCATCTATTGAAAAGCACTTACCCTGAATTCTAACAAAATAAGCCCATTTTTAAACTGCTCACTTCAAAGGGAAGAGTGGGAATTGCTTGTGCTCTGTCTTTCCCCACTAGCGTTTCTATTATCATTTTTCTTAAAAACAAAACGTGCACCTGGGAAAGGATGATACAACTACAACGTATGGAGTGGAGTGTGGGGTTTTTTTCCCCCCTGCTAATGTTATTTCTAATACGGAAACGTGAAAGGCCTTTCAGTGGAGTCATGGGATGAGGATGGACTGTGCGGGAGACAGTGAGGGAGGCAGTTAACAGTACTTCATTATCTCTCTCTGCCCACTGCATGAAATCTAATGGTCTGGGTTCACTTGCTGATTTTCTCACGTCTTCTCGCTTATATGTAAAGGACACAAAAAGTAGCAACAGCAGGAGAAAGCATTTGCCTAAAGCCTCCACTCAGATGTTAGTGCACAATGCAAACTGGAGCTTCCTCTTGTTTGGATCCCCATAAACCCCAGCACCTCCCGGAACAGAGCGTGCTTTAAAGAACAGACTACAGGGTTTGTCTTGGAAGAGAAGAGGACTGCGGACTGGGAGGACGTTGGGAGCACATTGGGTGTGCTGCTAGGTTTACTCTCATGACCCGTCAGCATCTCTGGAGAGATGTGTTCATTAGGAATGAATCAGGATTTGCATGAGTCAAGGAAATGAGAATGTGCAGGTGCCCCATATCCTGCCCTCACACTGAGGATCTTCAGCAAGAAGGCAGAAAATATTCTGCCGTGAAGGGCAGAGAGAAGAGAGAAAGACTAACACTAACATTAAACATAGGGATACTCATGTGCCTGACCCCCAAGTTAGCAGCCAAGGCTCAGACACAGACCTGTTGAATCCTAACCCCCTTCTGCCTCTTTCAGTTACCTAGAACATGACACGATATTACAGTACTTTAACGTGTGATATGGTGAGCTCAAAATCTCCTCTGCTTTCCTGGGCCATGTTAGGACTAAGACCTGCGTATTCACCTCAAACATAGGTGTCAAGTATCCTTTTGGCTTCTAGGACTAAACAAAGTTTCAAAGAGGCCATGACTAGAAGACAGCACTCTCAAGAAGAACTGCTGTGGAGCTGAGCCCTTGGTTTCCAGGACCCAGAGGTGTCTCAGAGAAATTAGAGGCAAGCCTCGATGCCAGTTACGTGTGTGGTCTCCGGAGTTCCATGTTTCCAGTTTTGTCATCCTCGTTTTGCTACAATCCATCTCTCTAACACTTTTCTTGTAGGTAGGGGAATCTTAAGCAAGTCTGGCAAGTGTGATACACGTGACCGCTCCAGAGCTCCCTTCGCCCAATTCAATACAAGCCTGTAAAGAAAGTCTGGGTACCTGCAATCCAAATAGAAATCCTGGGAGGTAAGACGTTATTTTCTGCTAAGCTTCAGCAGTTCAGGGGGAACAGCATCAAATGCTGAAGCACAAAGAGCCCCTCCAGGAGGAAGTGAAGTTCTCTCTAGCAAGTAACAAGGAGTCACAACTTAGTCCGTAACTTCAGGAGCATTAGCAGTTCTGTAGCATCTTGTTCTTCCTTATGCTAAAGCTCCCCTCATTTTCATTCAACAACAAACTACTGTCTTCCTCACTATTTTTAATTAATTGCTTTTATTTACCAGATTTTACATTTGTTAATCTGATCGATATCAAATTAACCTCACCTTCAAGGTCATTAGCGAATAGGCTGAAAGAAACTGTTTTCAGAAAACCCTGGGAGCTGCACGTACATTCTCCCTGTTTGACACTAGCAATCACCCTCTCTCCTGTCAACTGATCCTTTCTCATTGCTAGCCCTTCCTTTAGTATATCAGTAGATTTCTGTGATCTAAAAAACCCAAACTAACTAGCAATTCTGCCATATCCAATCGGTACCTTGCCTGAGAAAAAGGCCCCGGCAGATATGGGGGGGTCAGAAGCCCCAAAAAACTCATTTGGCTATGCACATCAATAAAATCGAAAGCTTTGGAGCGTGTTTTTTGAAGTGTTGCTACCACAATTGTAACATTATCCATCAGAATTTAAAGTCTCTTTTCATCCTGTATATACATCCATATAAAGCATAACCCCAAACATTCCCACCCCCCATTTCAGCATTAAGACTGTTCCCATTACCTGGACTCCTCGCTGCTAAATCTTGCGATGTTCCTCACACACAATGGGTCTCGCTCACGTCTCCCATCACACAATTTCTGATGTACTTGTAGATAAGGACTCCTGGGGCCAGTACTCCATACATGGGATGTGAAGGATGAATACGGCACATCGGAAGGTAGCGCTCTCTGGGTTCAGCTTTAGATCTATTCAGCCCTCCTCAGGTCAGTTCTGGCTGGGGAAGACAAGCAGTGTCTGAAACTTTACCCAACGGCTCCCAGTGCGCTTACACCTGCAGACGAACAACAACAGAATTTGGAAGCCGGGGTTGCCACAGGACCATCGCGCACTCACCAATGAGCACAGGGAGCCCGCAGCAAGTGCGCGGGGATCATTCATGGGGGAAAGATGGTGCACAGAGGACAAGGAGGCAGCAAAACCAGGGGAATAAGCTACAGGGAAGCAGCGCTGGATGGAGAACAGATCAGGAGAGCGGCTTTCAAAAACAAGCAGAGTGTAAATGCTCGGAAGTTGGGGCAGGGAGAGGGGGGGCGACGACAGGCAGATGTTGTAGTAGAGAAAAGAAAAACATTCATTTTATTTAAGGTTTGGTGTAGCTAGCCCGAGCTAGATGGGAAAATGGGAAAGGAGATGAGAAAGAGTAAGGGGGAAAGAGGTGCAGAATTTCAGACAAGATGTAAGCTGAGTCTAGCAGAACTTTTTCTTTAATTTAATGTTCAGTCCACTTTGACTCTAAAGAACAGAGCTATTAATACACTTCAGAAATTTAGTACAGGAACTAGTCTATGGTTAACTTTGCAGCATATAATCAGCTGTAAGTATGACACTGCTTATCACCTTTACTTTGTCATTAGCTGTAAACAGAAATATTTTAGCCTATTCCTTGAGAACCTCCCTTATTACAGCTTCTTAAAATACTCTCATAGTACTGAATCAATTTAGTAAAACAGCTTTATTTTTGGCTCGCTTTCTTTGACATCCAGATCCCAGATCTCTGTTAATATACATGGCAATTATGTTCTAACTAGAAATGCCACAATATTTCCCTTTATTCATTACTACATAAATATGTAGATTTATGTGCATGGCTCATAAGTAGTAAATATTACCACTATCTGTCACCATAAAACAGTAAAAGCCTGGCTCACAAAGCACTGTTTTCTTGCCTTTCTCCTCTTACGCTACAGTGAGGGGCAAAAATCAGAAATGTTTCTTTGAGAATTGCTATGGCCTTTACAACATGACTGACACCTCAAAGTAAAAGAGAACCTTTGCCTCAAGAAACCTAAGGTATAAATGTCAGCCCAACTCCATCGGGTAAAAGCAAACATCATTCTCATCATGATTAACAAGGAACTAACAAATTGTTTCAACAAAGCATTTCTGGAAACAGAAGAACAGGAAAATCCCACTGAGATGACTGCCAGAGACTTTAAAAAAGTTGTGCCTGGAGAATCTTGCTTGGACCTAGAGCAGCAATGGCACAAACACAACAAAAGTAGCAAGGCAGGCTAAATGTAGGGGAAAAAACAAACCCGCAAAACCACCAAAAGACCCATGCAGAATAATCAGCATCCCAGAGACCATAATCATTAGTCCACGATTACAAATACTTTTTCCTGCCTCCTTGAAGAAAAAACACATTAAGAATTTAAATAACTTTACTTAAGCAAAACACTCAGCATAGCCCGTGAAGCTGATGTAATCCACTATTTTGGCAGGATGTGGTACACCATTTCATAAGATGGTGCTGTAAAGTGATGTGTTTATTATGTTAATTTATGTTACATCTCTGTATAATATACAGTATTTTAGTAATTTTTAGTGTCTAGAAACTAAAGAGGTTCATATGCGCACTTAGGTCAATGAACATCACTGTGTGTATTAGCTTAAGTCCTAGAGCTACTCAGTATTTCCACCTGTATCTAAAATCCATGCCAGTTCAGCCTTTAGGGCTGGAACAATTGTATCAGCATGAAGTGTTTTAAAGCTGAGATTTCATTGCATTTTAGCTGACGTTTGACTTCTGTTGAAGCAGGCGGTGTCGTCCCCCGCCTTCCAAGTGTATGCTCCATCTACTTCGGCATTTCTCTAACCATTCAGTGACCAGGTGCAGTCCACTAAAGGGCAAAAACTAATAGCAAAAGGGGGAGAGGGAGAAGAGAAGGGAGAAGTTTGACTCTTTTTGGTAGGGAGGCTGTCAATTTAGCAAGTTGAACCTTCCAGGTGAAGGGCAAGAACAAGACAGGCATCAGAGCTGGCAGAAGATCACCTAGCCAAGAATGGGAGGAGCAGGACTAACCCCTTCAACAGCAACAAGCCATAGGAACAGCCCAACCGTAAAGCGAAAGCACCTCCTGAACGATTCCTGGCTACTTCTTGCAGTGCGAGAGGAGCATTTGGAACACCTTCCTGTCCTTGACAGCCATATTAACAAAGGGATAGGAGAGAGAAATAGGTTACGTTGTTAGTATTTATATATATTTAAAGTGATAATGTCTATCGTGTGTAGCTAAATTTTTCATATAACATCGCATTTTGTTCAAGGAATCTGGCAGTTGTACGCACTAGAGACTTTAAAAATCCAGTTACAATTTTACAAGCATTAAGTATATTGCTTCTGCCTTCCACTTATCAGTTCCTATAATCCCTGCAGTTTCACTGGTACAAGATGCACAAACTGGCCATTTTTCAGCATCACTGAATCAGCATTTATGAAAATAATGTTAAAAAGTTTCAGGTGATAGCGGTCTGTGTCACCTTCATGTGGATAACTAACGGAGAAGACAAGTACTGCTTCACCAGATTAGTCTTCCTAAAGATCAGGCATATCATACTGCATACACGCAGGAGGAGCCACAAATGTTTTAGTTACTGATAACCTAAAGCCAGCTTCTAAATACTTAGTACGTGGATGTAAAACTGCAAGTCTTCCTCGCTAATGTTAAACTACTTATGTATCGGAATTATTAGGAATGTTATACATTTCTTGGAGATTTTAGCAACAACTTATTTCCAGTGATAATAAAATAAGTTTGATTATTATGTGTCCAGTACAAAGAAATTCATTACAGCAGTGAGGCAATGTTAGGGATTATCTTCTAAGTGCAAGCAGCAAAAATCAAATTTGGAACAAAGCTGACATACAAAATATTTGAATCTTGTAACTGTTCCATCTTTCTTACTGCTTGAAATGATTGCAAAAGAAGAAGGTTAAATGTTAACAAGCGTAAGACATTTTGACACTTCTAAAATTGCCAAATACATGGAAGAATAAGGAAGTCAGTAACAACCCTGGTAACTCATCTAAATCAAGCAGTTTAAAACATCAGCTCTTTATCAGTGGAAGGAGTTGTTAGTCTCTGAACAACAGAATGGTAGTGAAGAGGCATGCTGTTGCCTGACAGAGAAAATTGAGATGAGAAACTTGATGTGCAAGTACTCAACTCAATAGATTTACAAAAATACGGTGAGATTTTGTACTATAGATCACGGCAGCCCAAAGATCAGAGTTGTATTTGTGACAATTATTAATCCATAAAAGATTTTAATAAAATCAACATTCTGCAAAGTCTCAGCTAAATTCACAGTGTCTTAGATTATTTCCATTTTTAAGTGAATCACACCTGGCCTCGCAATGATACACAGCTCATCTCCATAGTGCTGCCTGACAAATTGAAAAAAACTTGAACATGGCAATTTAAAAAAAATCGCAAATTCATTTTTGAAATTGAAAAATTAAAAAAAAAGAATTCTTATAAAAAGGGTGCAGGGGCATAGGCTGAAACTGCCTGAGAAAGCGTACGGCTCTAAGACCACCTGCCCTGCAGATCGTCACCTTTCACCCGATACGTGCAAAGGAAGCTCTCAGCTACTGTCTCATCTCTGGAGAGTTGAAGAAGTTCTTGTATAGCAATTCAGTATTTACATCATTTTCTCTCAGTTTCCTTTCCCTCGCATACTCGGTCACTACATCTGGATGAACTTTTTCTTCTCCCTAGAAACATGGTTTTGACAGGGCAGAGCAGATGTCTGCAAAAGAGAAAAATCTCAGCATTCAGTAGCAGTTGCCTAGATACAACCTCCTAAATGGCAGAAGTCTAGACTCAGTTTTTCCAGCACAGAAAATTAATGCCTATTGTCCCAAGCGCTAATCCTACTGCAAGTTCATCGAGTTCTACATTGACTATTATTGAGTTCTACTAACATAAATGTAAGTAACATTTACTGACAGACGTACCAAAAAAAATTACAAAGCAGGGGACTGACAAGTATGACGTAAGATTGGGGGGTCTTTTTATTATAAAAGAATGATTCAGAGCATAACATAGTTTAAGTTCCTAAAACATTTAAAAAACGTGATGCATTTGAAGAGCTTGTCTTAGTATAACAAGGACGTTGGTTACTCTATATTTAGCAACTGCTAGAATCCTAAGTGAAGCTGAAATGAATTTCACTAACAAGAGCCAAGGATTTCCAATGAGGCAACTGTCTCAAAACAGACTGGAAGGCTCCCAGATTTTTCTAGGGCTATTCTGTATCTTAATCCAAGAGCCTGAAGTGCATACAGCCCTAATTTCACTCTACAGCATATACCCTAAAAGTTCTAAAATCATGGATGCAACTTGCTGTGGTCATGGAAGGATCTCAAAAATGCTGGAGAAGTCCTAGAAGCCACTGAATCTGCAAGTCTTGGATCCCTAGAAACCTCGTAGCTACAGCAGATAATCAGGTTTTGCTTCAGGTGTGATGTCTCACTGAGGAAAGTTTAGGCTTTGTAATGCTGTGCAAGTACACCAAGCACAATGTATTTACTTCCCAGTAAATCTGTCTGGAAGCTTACCAAGCAGTTCTAAGCGTACAAGGTGCCTGGATAGCTACTCCCAACATAGGAAGAAAATCTCTGTACCTTTCTTTAGCTATAGAGGACCATGTCGTATATGTTGTTTCAAATCACCTCAGAAAAAAAGCTCCGATTTACAGAATTCCCGTCTTTCAAAAACGAGGAAGCTGCTGTGGACTTAAAAAGGGAGGGCGTTAATGGGTGTATTCTTTCAGATCAGGAAAAATGCAAGTTTTCAACTGGCTCAAAACTTGCAAAAGCTGGAATCAGAAATGAAATGTGGAATCCCTTTCCTTAGGGCAACCTATTCAGAAGACCTATGTAAAGGTTATAGATCATAGCCTATACAAACCAACAGTCTACATTCCTGTGGAAAAAAGTTCCGATGCTTTAACATGTTTGCTTTGAAAAGGGAACTATTTGAACCATTTCCAGGTATCCGTAAGAAAACTGCAAATAAATGTCAATATTGATCTGTTAGTAAGGATATTTGTATTCTATAGACTTCAATTTTACTGAGTAACTCCGGTCACTTGCTAGTGATAACGGGTGGTGATTTGGCAATTCTTCCATTGCCACAGCTGAGAACACATCTCTTGGTGAACCACAATGTGCTGCAGACTTACTCAAACAAGGTGTACCACCTGGAGGAAAAAAGCTATTCAGAGTTCATCCCCAGCAACGCGCAAGTGCTTGGGGTACCATTCTCATTCTCCTTTTGTAATCAAAAGAGCAATTCATTCAAAGTGCACCCACCTCTGTGTAACAAGATGGCACCACAAACGCCTTTGTTTTTAAGAACTATCATGAGTGAAGAGCCACCGATGACAAAAAGGTCATCTACTATTAACCATATATTCTGAAGTAACTGCACTCCAAAGATGATGAGGTTTAGCTACATGTAACAGAGGAATCTGAAAATAACCACTTTCTAAAAACCAAAGTGGACTTAAATTGCAGCAAGAGATTCAGGTCAAGATTTATTTTTTTTTTTTCCTAAGGTCTAACAGTAAGCATAGCGAAGGAGTGATGCAGACCGACTAGAGAAATTGTGCAACTTCTGTCTTCAGAGTTTAAAGAACAGGTTAGACACACCTCTGACCAAAATGGTTAAAGGTTTTCCAGAATTTGCTTGAGAACTGGGAAACAAAGGTGACCTCTGGTCTATTTTCTATAAACATCAACAGGAAAGTCTCTCTCTCTCTCTAAAAAGAGAAGGAAAAAGAAAGACCCCACACTTGGAAACACAACCCTTCTTCACAAAAAATGTACCCAAATTACCTTAAAGTCAATACCTGAAGGTTAATGTTCAGACAACAAAGCACAGCATGCTGAAGAGAGTATTTTGTCGGCACAGCACTGTGGCTATTTACTAGCTGAGGACTGTCAATGCTTTAAAGCAGCAGCAAGGCTGGCGTCCCACCACACGAAGCAAATCACTGGTGCTTGTCAGGTGCGGCTGCCAAGAAACCTCTCTTGCTTCAGAAAAGAACAGACTAGTCCAGCGTGATTTCAGCTGCACAAATGAAATCTTCAAAGTACGCTGATGCTGCGAGAGGTAAGCCCACGGCATTAAGGAACTAAAGGGGATGGGGTCAGCCCAAAGGATACTGGAGCACCATTCCATGGAATACAGATGGTCAGAAATTTTACAGTAGTCATTTTTTCCATCAAAAAACGCGAGTTCCAACACGTGTCACTTTTGATGACTCCTCTAACAAATCTCTTACTAGATCCCGCTAGCTTGCTTTATCTAGCTCTTTGGCAAGCCATCAGTGTCAATCATCCTAAACTACCCTGACACGTAGCCTATCCTAGGGCTAGAGGCTTCCAGCTCAGTACTCATCCTGGGAAAACCAGCCTCCACAGCAGTCTGCGTGCAATTGCTAGGCTCTGACACCTCCACACCTGTTGAGCAGAAGTGAAAATATACCACATTTACCTCACAAGCTGTACCGATTTTGACCAGAGTCGTTTGTAAAATAACCCCCCGAAATAATTCAACCAATAACTCTCCCCTTACCAAGAAATTTTAAGGGCTATTTATGCATGAAAACAACTTAAAGAAACCTACTCAATCTCCCTCAGCGCTCCTCCGTCCACTACTGCTGCTGCCCAAAACATCCCTTCCCTCCAATTTCTCACGTACTCCACCCAGTACCCCCAGGCCCCGTCACTTTGCTACCTCACAAGCTGCTGCCTCTTAGAGAGGACTATGTGCACGCCCATTTGGTGATTCCTGCCAAAACAAAAGAGAAGGCGGCGGATTTTTTTTTTCCCCTTCCCTTTCCCATAGCACTGAAAGTAAGGACTTCGACCTAGCAAGCCAACTAATCGTGAGCGCAGAAACACCTTAGTACGCGAGACCTCCATCCCCTCTGCCTGACAGGAAACCAGCCAAAGGCTGCAGGAGCCACAGGGAGGGGACGGGGGTTATCCAGGGAACAGGACATTCGCATGGAGACAGTGCAATTATGCATGTCTCATCTCCTTATGAAACTGGACTAAGACTCATAAAACATGCAGAACTCTTCAATAATAGGAGTGCTATTTTGAGCTAATTTTTTTTTTTTTTTTTTTTTTGGAGATATTTAAGCCAATCCGCATTTAATTCACATTTTCCGGACGAAGAAGAGATATTTAAGCCAATCTGCATTTAATTCACATTTTCCGGACGAAGAAAAATTCTTTGCTTTTCCTTTGCTGCCTGCGTGCAGAACTAATCAAGACAGAATACAGGTTTTAAACATTACATGCTGTAAACTTTGAAGGGGGAAAAACAAAGCAACATAATCCTCTTCCAAATTCAGTTTGTTGATCAGGGGAAAGTTCAGTAAACTCAGAAAATTACAACAAAGTATATCATGCAGTAAAAATGACATTTTTTTTTAAGGTGAAGCAGGAACTCACCAATCTCCTTTTGTTAACCATCCTGAAGAGACCAAACACACGTGCGCACGCGTGTGTGTAGATGCACTGTAGAGATTTTCACAGCTCAAGAGACTCAGATTAGGCAATTCTAAATAAATGCTTACATTAAGAAACAAAAACAAGTTAAAGAAATTCTCTAAAGCTTCATTATCGTGGCATACACTTCCTCAGCAAGGCAGGAACTTTGTCACTGGTTCTAGCAAGCTAATTGTGGACTAACAGAATAATTTATAATAGATTATCATCCTCTACAGTTAAGATTACTGCAGTCCACCGATTAATTTTACCGAGGCCCATTAAGTAGAAAATAGCGTGCCAAATCCCATTGTTTCAGAAAAATCAGTCTCTCTCCTTACCCTCTGCGTGGATGAGAACTGCACTAGCAGGCTGCAGCTGCTCCCCAAGAGACCGGGAAGGCAAGAAACATTGTAGATGTTGCGTGACCAAGACCTGGGAAAACCTCTCTTCAAATACAACCTTGACCACGTTCACAGCTTATATAGCCCTTTCTATACAGACCAGGATTACAGGAGACGGGACGTTTTGCCAAATTATTTAAAAGAAAATTTCTTCACCTCAGCGAAACTCTGAGCTTTAGGTTGACTCAGTCTATGGAACGGAATAAGGTCTAACAGATACAGACTTCAGCCTCGTCTCTCAGTCTATGGAACGGACATAGACCTTTTGTTGGTCTAACAGATACAGACTTCAGCCTCGTCCCTACCTAACACAATCAAACCTCTTTAAGAAGCCTTGCTCACCGTAAAACATTTAATACTGGGGAAAACATTTCTTGAGATTGACTAGTGGATTTATATACCTGTTTGCAGAGAAAAAAGTCTTATCTTTTTTCTAGTGTTTCAACAGAACTACTTATTATCTAAGCACAGAATTAGACAAATTATATGGAGTAGACAAGGGTAAGACTAGGGTATGAAATTGTAGTGCCTTAAATACTGCAGATAAATGTCCGATCGGTGCTTTCACGCTGTAACAGACTATAATAAACGTAAGAAAACTTACAATGAATCAAAGGGATTTTTTGGTAAGATGGCTTATAAAACAAAAAATTAATGTAAAACATTAAAACCGCAATCTACAAATAGTCATATGAGCTGTTATTCCTGCAGGGCAAAGGCACCTTTTAATAGCATGTTAAATCACAATACACAGAAATACTTCCAAGGGCATTCACTTAACTTTGAAGCTTTGCCACAATTTTTAGTCAGAATGCTATCAGGTCTTGCTTTACTTCATTTACATGTTGTATTTGCCAGTGGACATTACCTGATCAAAGAATCATTTTTGGATTTCTCCAACCAATTTCATTGCTCCATTAGAGAAAAATCTAACAATTCAGAAAGGGGAAAAAAAAAAAAACAAAAAACCAAAAAACCCAGCAACTGCCTTCTGTCAAAATACTAGAATTCTTTTAAAAAATCTGAAATTGAGTTTGGAGTATCAACATGCCTATGGTAAAGGTTCTGCTAACATCATCTGAAAACTCACATTCCATGGACTGTAAGAAGTTATTCATAAACCTTATTTTTAGTAAAATTTTAATAAAAATGATGCTTTGCATTTTCACATTGGGAAGAGCTAAAAATACAACAGAGACTTATTTACATTTTTCAACAACAAAAGTGTAGAAATTACTATACAAAATGCAGTACCATCTCAAGAAAAACAAGTTTTTGAAAGTTCTAGCAGTTAGGACATGAAACCTGTATTTCCTGAAGAGATACCACTTTAAAGACTAAGTATCGATAACTGAACAGTGATTTTCTTCACGGAGTTAATAAAAAACACTTCCATGACAATTAAGACTATCATTACTTTTAATTTTGGCTGATACAAATATAACCTCATAATAAAAGTTACTGAATTTATAACAAATCAAATTCAATAGATATTCTTTCCCTTGAGGTTTTTGCCACAAAACTTTTCAAAACGAGAAAAGAAGTACAGAAACTTCTTTTTAAGGAAATAAGCCTGGCAAGAGATGAGGAAGTTAGTTTTACAAAAACCCTGTATTTGTAAACAGTCAAGCACTGCAGATGTTTAAAGTTATTTCAAAATTATACATATGGCAATCACTGCATGCTATCTGATACAGATGTTTTAGAGTGGAAATAGTTCGGCACAAGCTGAACCCGTGGAATGGTAAATTTCAATTCACATTTCTATTTGAAACATTCTGATATGCGAAAGGAGATCGGACACATTTTTACTTTTAAAAATATGGGACATCATACTATATAGATGAAAAATTTAAAAGATCAGCTCTGACCCTTAACTGCTGTTCAAGTCAACTGGGAGGTAGTCACATCAGCGCATTGGGGTGCCTGAGTTGTAAGAAGATGTTGATTCACAAGTTTCACGGATTAGAATCTGGCTCTACTAGCATTTCAGATTGGGTGATCACGGTGGTACCTGGAGCATAACTTAAGTCATACCTGTTTTATTAGAAATACACCCAAGATAAGAATTTAATGCATTTTATTTCATGTAGTGAAGACTAATGCAAGCTCCCTACATTATAGTATGACCTTTAAAAAGCTGATAGCTATTTATTGATTTGAAAGCCAACCCAAAGAACAGACATCAGGTCACAAAGTAATCCGACATCAATAAATCTACAGCAGTTGTACTGGGAAAGTGACAGAAAAATGCTTCGAATTGAACGCTGACAGCTTTTACCAATGTAATGCTTCAGGATCATACAGTTACTCTTAAAAGGGGACTGTGTAAAAGTTCTAATCCTATTTCTGATTGAGGGGAAAAAACCCCACAACAACCGGTTCAAAGTAATATGAAGAAACGCTATTAAAGTGCCCAAACTGTTTTTACATTCATTTGAACCCATGTCTCTGAAAAGGTGAAATATCCTGGTCTGGAATATGTACGGTCCACTAATCTAATGTTAAAAACTGTGTTACTTTAACCCATGAGTATACTGTATGATTAGTAGAAAATCTTTAGCAGACACAAAAAAAATGGAAGATGAAACTGCAGCAAGAGAGCATGGCAAACCTGAGAGATCTATTAGTGCATAAATCTGCTTAAAAACTAAAAAGATAGAAAGAGAGAGCTAACGAACTACAATAAAAGTTATGTCTTTAAAGCAGTAAGTTATAACAGGGTGGGAAATGTTTAATATGCACATATGCCTGCAAAGGGGTCACTATCTTTCTGAAAATAAAGAGCTGGTATTTTTCACAGCATCAGATTTATGGTAAAAAGCCATAAATTGTATTTTTTAAATATTATGCTTTTCCCAGCCTGGGAGAGAAGAAACATGAATTTAGAAGCACAGTAGAAGTGAAAAACAAAGAAAAGGAGAGATAGAAAGCAGCAGAGAAAGACAGAAAAGGTGAATACAGAGCTACAGAAGTGTTTATTGAGCATGCTACAGAGGTAAGCAGAGTACACACAAAATGAAATTAAACAACCGTCAAACCTCCCAACTTTGTTAGAAAATTAATTTTTAATTGTGCCACTTTCAAACTATACTGAATTTTACAATTCTAAAGATGTAAAAACTCAACTAATAGAAAATATACATGACCATTTTTTTTTTTCTACATAGATAACAGAATCTATGAATCTTGAAACTAAGTACATCAATTTCAAAAAGTATTGGTCATTTAAACAGAATCAAGGTAACAGTTCAGACTGACAGAGAACTGCTCTCAAATTAACTGGATCTGTAGATTCTGAGCCATGTTTATAGTAAAGTCAGATCAATTTCTAAATACAAAATATTTTGAAGAGATTTATTAAAACTGAATATTACAATGCAAGGTAAATTAAGACTAAAGGCACATAAACTTTGGTCCCACCTGGTTGTCAGTTTTAGAAAACTGCCACAAAATTTCCTGCAAGCATTTGCAGCAAACTTTCTTCATCGTTGAAAAAATACATGCACCATTCCCTGAACTAGCTTGACCAGTCTGTACATGCTCAGAAATCCACAACCATATTCCATATCTTAATTACAAACTAAAGATGGCAATATATATTGAAATGCACATAAGTCATGTCAACTTCAAAAACATCTACGAAAAATATTCAGCCACAAACAAGACATTACTTAGTGCTGACACTTATATGATACATCCCACAAGAGTGTGTACAAAAAGGTTAAGATTCCACAATGCTTTTCACGTAGGGCTCAAAGTCACAGAAGTCACTTTTTGTCCTTTAAGAAATTAATATTCTGTACCTTGTTAATTTTAACTAATGCCTACATTCGTAACTGAATCTAGACCAGAACCATGAAATACAAAAGGCCTTTTGAAAAAAAGCACAAAGCAAAAAGTAGCAGAAATCAAACAACATCATTTTACTCTTTCAGCGTAATGCATCTTATCCAATTAAAAAGAAAAGAAAAGTGACAAGCCAGCAGATAAAGAAATCTATCAAGCAGGAGAAATAAAAGCTTAACCTTTTTACACACCCCTGCCTAAACATATTTAAATTATCATGTAACAATGTGCCCCAGACAACCAAATTTGCTTTTTACTAGTTATGCAATTCCAGCAGTACTAGTTTTCCTTTTTAAGGCACGTACGTCAACTAAGTTGAAAAACTGTGGTATTAACTTGAAATCCTTTAAACAAAATAATGGTTTATCTAAACAACAGTTGAACAACAGCAGTTAGTATCACTGCTTTTTAATTTTTTTTTATTTTTTATTTTTTAAAACAACGAAGGAATGATAACAGCATGAAAAAAAAATAATAAAAAACCCCAACAGAAGACAAACTCTGGTCCCCACTTTCCTGAACAGTCAATAGGTGACAACACCAAACAATGCAATACACCCTCATTTTCAATCTGCCTTCTTAAATAGTTGACTTAGAGAAAGAAACTCTCAGATGGTGATTTTCTCCCAGATTGTAATTGTGAAGATCAATCAAAGCCTGAATAGCTTCTTCTACTGTTGACATCTGAAGAAGTGCCATCTTGTGATCTCTTCTGAAACAAAATAATGGCATTAGGAACTCGAACACTACAGGGGTTGCTCCTAATGTTTGCTATCCTCTATGCACTTTTCCTTAACACATGCTGCAAAAACACACTTAGGCAGTCTTTTGTTAGAGCTACGTACAGAAAAGTTACTTACTGAAAAAATTTAAATGCTTTCACAGTGCCTCCAGTGTTAGCAAACAATGTGCGTAGATCCTCTTCTGCTACTGATGGTCTACAGAAGAAAGAAAACAAGCATAAGCAAGAAATTATTAGTCAATTCAGTGCGTTGCGATTCACATTAATACTACTGGCTTACTGACAGCCAACACTTACGGAATATTGGACAGATGAAGTGTTGCAGAAGGAGGGAATATATTTTGAAAGTTTTTTGAACCAGGTTTCTTGAAGCGATGCAGAGGAGAATTACCAAAATCTTTAGTCAGCCCTTGGTCATCAAGTCCCTCTCGAGGTAGTTGTACTGTCTGATGTTTAGAAAGGGTAACCCGAATAATCTTTCCATACATTTTTTGTCCATTAAGATGGCTCATGGCTGAAAAGGACAAGAAGTTTACTCAATTCAGTGTTACTTTTCAACAGCTTGTGGTACATGACACAAGCAAACAAGAAAAACACCCAAGCAAATCAAAGGGTCAATGTGCTAAAAGACTGGACTCGAGAACTAGGTCTGTAGAATCTGCATGAGTATTTAATTTTATTTAAAGACCATCACATGTGATTCAGCTGTTGAATTCATTTAGGATATTGTGCAGACCTTCTGGAATACAAGTGCATGCAGTAAGATTTTTGGATCTTGTGGGTAACCAGGATACAAGACAAACTGACAAATGTAAACATGCTTAGTTCACCCGCTTTTACACAGCATAATTTCAAGTACTTAGAATAATGGGAATATAAACAGAAAACTAATCTTACCCAGCTGTGACTGGTTTCCATCAGCCATCTGTATAAGAGCACTGTCTTTCTTATTGTATAAAATCTTCACACGCTGCACATCACCATAAACACCTTTTCAAAGTCAAAGGTAACCCAAAAGAAAAAGTTCATTTTAAAGCCAGTCACCTAAGCAATGTATTTTGACATATCAATGGAACATTCAGACAGCAACAAGATCACTCACTCAAACTCAACACTCTCACAAATGAATAAAGGAGATAAAGATTTTTGAATAGTGAATTTTGAAAAGAATAATTTCTGATAAACCCTCAAAGCTATGTGAATGATATTAAATTAAAGACCATGCAAAATATATTAGCATGCATTAAAAGAAAATCTGTGTCTATGGAGAGTTTTAAACAGCAAAAGAAAAATAGCAAAAGATTTACTATTCAACTTTAAGCCAAAGTGCTAGCTACAAATAAGAATTAAGGTGAAACAAAAAAAAACAAAAACAAAAAAACAAAACAAAATCAAATCAATAATAAAAGTATAGTGCTAACAATAACATACCGAAGAGGGTAAACAGACTTTGGGGCGTAACCATCTTTAGAAGGAGAGAAGAGCAAGCAGCGTAAGACAAGAAGAGAGAAGAGTCGAGGAAGAGCGGAGATGAACAGATCATCCATAACGAAGGGTGGTTCCCGCAGAATGGTGAGGTGGTCATGGATCATGGTTTCAAGGCGGTTAATTGGGGCAAGTTGGTCCGAGGAACATTTTGTTCAAGCACAGAAGCATGAACATAGGGAATGAAGACAGGGAACGTAGACAAAGACGAGGAGAAGGGTAAGACAGGGAAGGGCACGGGAATTTGGGTAAAGACAAGGAAAGGGAAGTTGAACACAAAGGGAAAAGGATGAAATGGGGAAGGGAATACAGCAATGCAGAAGAAAAAAAATAAGGAAGTGGGGAACAAAAAAAAATAAAATATAGGTCAGTACATAGGAAATGCAGGAATTTGGTCAGAAAATGGTTGGTTTATGTACTGTACAAGAAAAACTGAGTAAAATGTAGTCACCCAAGACAAATATGGGTAAAGTACATTCATATCAAGAGTAAACTACAGCATTTCATCTCAACATGAAAATAAATAAAAAAAAGCATGCAATAGAAATTTTAAACTTTGAACTTTAACTGCGTAAGCATGGCTGGTTATGAAATGCAGGCAAAAAATCTTTCAAAATGGCACTCTGATCTAAAACATTTTAACATGCAAGACTGTGGATGACAAAATAGTACCAGATGATAAAAAAAGCTTAATGATTTACAGTGACAGAGGCCAGTTAAAAATGGAACATCTAGACCGATACAAACTTCCCACATTTCATACCAGCTTTCACAGCCATCAAAATAAACGTAAAGGACAGTAAAAATGCAAAACTAAACAAACCCCTTTAGATTTCAGAGTTAGCAAGAAAGATAAAGTTAAGGTGAAAATGCTTTGCCACCATTTTTTTAATTATTTTTTTTTAAAGACAAATGAGTAACTGCAAAGAAAAAAATTACTAAGAGAGACTGGAAGAGTGCCTCGTCAAGATCTTTGGGAGAACCTTCAAAGAAAAATGTGTTAGAGTAGTTCACATAAATTAAGACCTTAAAATGTGAGATACAAGCATGAAATGAAACAGCAAACAATTAGAAGCAACAAAACAGAAACTGTAGTTTACGTGATTTTAATTGCAAAAGAAAGCATAGTTGCTATTTTGTAAAAATGAAGCTTTCCATTCAAATGTCAAACATGCAGTAGTTACCACATTTTTCTTAGAAAAAATAGGTAGCTGACTATCAAAGGATATTTTAAGTTGTTAGCTACCTGGGAAAACAAAAGTATTTAACAATAATGGCTTTAAAATTAACTTTGGGGGATTATTAAAAAAACAGCAAAAATACTCTGAGCTTAAAACCCAAATGTAAGAGGCCAAATGCAAAGAAATTATAAAATACTGACAAATGAAGTGTGACTAAAGAGGAAAGAAAAAAGTAAAATTGTTTCACTGACCTCTTCATTTAAATTGCTAACCAGGAGGACTGTATTGCCACCAGCTGAAACTCCAGGCATTCCCACACGGCCAGCAGCAGCAGCAGCAGCTGCAGCAGCAGCATTTGGAATAGCCAAAGGACTCAGAGCTCCTGGAACAGCTGCAACAGGAAGCCCTAATTTTAAAATAAAGCATATTTTACGAAACACACACAAGTCGTTTAAAAAAAAAAGTACCTATGTGCTGCATACAATAAGAAAAGTACGCGTTGCACACAACACTCTACAGAGCTGACCGTTCCGCTGTTAGTCGTCCAAAGGGTTGCGAAATGAGTTGTTAAATTAAGAGAAATGTGATTTTTCTTTTTTATTTAGATCAAGTCTTCAAAGAAGGGTTGTTAAATTAAGAGAAATGTGATTTTTTTTTTTTTTTATTTAGATCAAGTCTTCAAAGAAGTGATGAGGTTTTAAAATGTACTTTCTTTTCAAATAAACATTCTTGTCCACCAAAACTGTTTCCACTGTACTCCAAAATGCTTAAAGTGTCTAGTTTATCAAAATGGTCTAAAGTAAACGTTGATCAAATCAGTAAGAATAAACACTAATTAATAACTCTGCATCATTACATCCTTATTTTCCATCACCCTTTGAGAGCATTCCTCACTTCAACTTGATGCTTCAGACTAAATATACAAGACTGGAGTTGGTCATGTGAAAAGGCCTACGTCTCTCTCAGAGCCTTAACATAAATGAGGTAAGGAGGCAACCTTTAAATTCAAGATCCAAGGTAGCACCACTGATTATGCTCTGTGGCTTTTGTAATCCAGTTCCCTGAAGAAACATGTTACCGTTGGCTAAACCTTCAGCTGTGCTTTTATTTTTCTTCTTCCAAGGAAACTCAGATCCTGTAGAGACCTGCTGGTTTTGCCTGGTCAAGTCACTGGGGTACTAGGCGAGTGTGCTACTCCCAGGATCTGTGAAAGGTTCTTGTGATACACATGCCCTATACGTAGTTTATATAGGAACAGCTTTACCGTATTTGATCAAAATTTTATTTGCACATTTTACAGAGTTCAGTAAAAGGACACTGACGTAGCAAAATGTGTAAAAAACAATAAAGAAATATAACTTCAGTATTTCATTTTCCTTTACTGCAATTGGGTTCTCAGATTTCAGTATTTTTGCAAAATTTCTAACATTTATATGATCATGCTAAGCTAACGCAACTTTTGACCAATCCTCCAGTATGCCAGGTAGACAGTCTAAATATAACCTCTACACTATGTACCTAAGACTGCTTTCCTTCCCACATTAAGTTTTATTTTAAAGGAAGTCATAAGAGAAAATAAATTCTTCAGTTTCAGTCAATGCCCAAATACTAAGCAGAGAATAGTAATATATTCAACCATTAATTTAAAAGGGAACACACAGGGGGACAGAAGGGGAGGAGTAAGCAAGGTTACAATATATTATTTTTTTTTAAATGCCTAGAAAAGTTTTCTATCTTCATTACAACTCTTTATTTATATTTCGTTACACAAATTTGTGAAAAACAAATAAATAAAAAAAAAAAAAAAAAAGAGAGATTTTGTCGGGCTGGACAAATGACCTCTCAAAGGGAACAGGACATCCATCACTACTTTGCGATAGTGCTTAACAGTATTACTGATCAAGTATTGAAAAGTATTTTCTGGTCATTTCCTGTCAAAGCACATACAGAAGAAAAACCAGTAAGTGTTCTAAGAAAGGAAATTAAAGATATGGAATGCTTTCCAATAAAGTTTAGAAGATTAAAAATGTTAGTATTCAGGGGTCAAACCAGAGGAATAGAAAGTTCTGAGTAGTGACAGTTCGAGTCATCTCTCGTGCCACAAGACAAAGGGAAAACCTACTGGAATCAAAAGGCAACAAATATGATCTTTTCTTGCATTATATGTGGTGTTTGTGGGACTGACTGTAATACATAAAAAGAAGGAAAAACCCTATCTTGCCTTTCTCCCTTCCATCCTGCAAAAACACTTAATAGATTTCAGACTGTATTAGATGATCTATGGAAACAACAGCCAGTTACATTAAATAGGCAATAAAGGGACATATAACATGCTTCATCACGTAAGCCAGGCACTAGCTACCTGGGGGTTAGGAAAGCACTCCCCCCAGGTATGCTACTGTATGATCATCCGTTACGAGGGCTGCGCTAGGTCTTCCATCAGAGAACGCAGAAGTAACACTAGCTGTCAGAGAAAGGATATGAAATTAGATGGACCACTGCTAGTCCAAGAATAGCAATTTTGTTTCTCAAAATCCATTTTGTGTGAAAGTGTAATACCATATACTTACGTATATTAATAGCAAGACAAAAATCTAACATAAATGTGATGCATGTTTTGCTCTTGGGTTGAAGCTGAAGAATATAACTTTACTTTCAAGAAAAAACAATTAATAAAGGATGCAGTTAAAGAAAGTACCCCTGTGGAAAAAGTAAAGAAGTTTATTCCCCAAATCAGACTGTAATACACAGGGAAACCTGTAAATATCAAATTAAACTCCTCAAACAACTTTAAAAAAAATGCAGTTCTGTTCTAAAAAAATCATTTTGGAAATGTACTTTTGGAGTGCTTTGTATTGCAGATGCTGAACGTCACCTTATTTACACTCAGCTACCGTAGAGCTCATACAGACAGAAATGTGAAGAATGACAGTAAGGTGTGACAGATGTCCACCTGAAGGGAAACAACTATTTTATACTAGGTCAATACCAATCATTTAGGTATTAGAAAATGCCAAGATACTAGAGCATTTCAAATCTTCTAGAGTGTCTAGGCACCACTCCCTAACCTTAGAAGTTTTAAGCCAGTCCAGCATTTTTAAGAATAAAAGAATCTAAAGATGACCAGTGAAGTGTTTATGGCTCTTTCCATAGCTGGGCAGAGCACAGCTGGGTAATTCATACTTTAAAAGGCAAAAGTCTTCATAACATCAGACTCTCTACAGGACCCACTGAAGAAGTTAAAAACAAAGATCAATTCAACACCATTCATACAAAAATATTTTCAATTATTAACCTTTGAAATAGATTAATTTAATAAGAATCTTAAGAAGGGGCAGTAGTGGAAAGTGCTAATGAAGAAAGCCAGTGATGACGGCAAGAGAGAAAGCTGTAGGAGCCCTAACCACAACAACATATTTCCAGCTATAATATTAAACAATTATCTAAATTGGAGTTAAAGTATTATTACACAATAGTATTTGCAATTATAAGCAGTTCTTATTTAAAATCTTTTGTTTGTTGCGGTTCAGTATAATACAGTTGCTGTTTATTCAAAGCTTTTTTTCTGTAAGATCTCCTGTCACTTGGGGGGGGGGGGGGGGCGAGAAAAAAAATCAACCATCTGCTTCGGATAATTCATCTGAAACCAGCCCATTCTGTCCATTAGTGATTTTCGCCTTCTTTCAAAAGATAACAAGACTCATTGAAAAGATGTCCAATTTACAGTCTCAAAGATTTCTGACACTTTATTTCACCACAGCTGAGGATGTAGTAGACAAATGAGTAATGATGCATGCGGGCTAGGATCATCTATTTGATTGATACGTTTCTAACCGATTACACAGCACACGTAGACCTCATTTCTTGGAAAGGTCAGACAAATTACAAACCCACAGAAAACACAATTCTACCTTGTTCTGTAGGTCTCCACTGCACTCCGATTTGCCATTCCGATTTAAGCAAGTCAAAAATTTTTAATAAATAAGAACAACTTGTATTAAGATTATTAGTTATCATGCAAGACACTGTTTAAGGTTTGAGGACTTAGCTGAAACTGTTCAGAAATGTTAGCTACTTTGTCAACATGATCAACCGGTATTAGAAAGCTTTGTGACTAGCTTTATTTTAGCCTCCAACAATTACAGATAACAGGTTTTTGCTTTTTCTGGATATTAATGAAAACATACAAATATTATACACCTTTTTCCTAGCTTTTTGAGGTCTTTTTCCTCAATGAAGTTTAAACACAGCACGTCACATTATTTATGCCCCCTCAAAGTATCTTTTTGCATGACTTCTGAAATGCAAATTAGTAACGGCATTTTAATAAGAGGCAAATTAAAGCTATACTAAAAATATATGACGAACTTATGTGTGAAAACCATAGGCAGTAGGAGTAGTCATCTTAACGCAGGTATGCATAACTGCGACCGAGAATTAGATTTAGTCCCTAGTCCTGTTACAAACCTTTTTTGTGGCTCTATGTCAAGTAGCCACCATCTTTTTGTACTTGTTACTGGCCTGCTTCTTATACTTAGCCTGAATGGGTTTGGGAGAGATAGCAGGTTCTTTTAAAATCTCTGCATAACAGCTTATGAAGCTGCAAGTGTTACTACACTACATCATAAAGTTACATTTACTGAAGAAAAGGGTAAATTCCATCCAGAAGGAAATTGAGATATGTAATGGTTTCGTATTAATGCAGATTAAAACAAGACTAACAAGACTCACATCTTGTCACTAAAACTCAACTCGCAAAATTATTTTAAACCTAAACCTCACCTTCTGACATATGAATTACAGTATATTGTTAAAGAGCCAACAACAAAAAGGCACCCAAGTTGTACAACTATCCAGCTTATAATAGCATAACATAAGCAAAAGTCAGAACTGAGTCCTTACCACATTTTCTGTTAGTGATCTCATTATATATGTATAAGAGAACAGCTACAGTAAGAATTTTAACAAGAATGCCACAGGTTCGACTTATGGTATTCTTTTTGAGCACGCGAAAGAACCTGAAGAGCATCACATTATGCTCAAAACAGAGCTCCATTCTTTCATGGAGAAACACGCCCTTTGGGAACCATCTGTGAATAGGGCATGGCAGACACTCTGACTGAGAACACTCTGGAGATATCTTTATCGACATTACAGAAGTAAGAATTCTAAAGCAAATAAAAAGAAATAAAATATTAAGTTAAAAGAAAGAAGCAGGAGGAAGGTCGCTGCTATCATTCTGCCGTATTTCACACATCATAGTTTGCCAACCTCCATCTTATAACTCTCTGAACTTTTGAGTGTTCTCACCCTTCTCCTTTTGAGTATATGAATAAAAATGCAGCTATAAATTGCATGCACAAGCGTCCATTTAGGCTTTTGGGTTTTTTCCTACCCCTTGTCCTTTCCTATTTATGTCACTTGTATTTTGTGCCTTTTCGCACAGTAAGCAGCCCAGAACGAGAACCCTGTTCTTCCATATTCAAACAAGCACCACTCCCGTTTTGACAACTATCCAAATGGCTAAGGTACCAACAGTACTATGGAGCCTTTTGTAAAGTTTTTCAGCTATAGAGCTCAAATTCTCTAAAAACAAACAAAAAAGGCATCCAGGAAAAGAAACCAAAACCCAAACAACATCATCATCACTGTATAATCATCCCCATTTGACAGATCATGCAGAGTTACAATATACCAAGCTCACACAACTGGCCACGAGCAGAGTTAGAAAATGTACCCAGCTACCTTAAGTCTCTTTCAAAACAATGAATGCTTTTACAGAGGGAAAAACAACCATGATATAAAAGCTCCACTACTCATCAAAATAAACATGACTGACTTCACTGATGCTCTGAAAATGTTTCACAGCTGCAATGAAAGTTACTCATGTCATGTACCTTTTATTTTCCTGCTGCTTGGAAAAACAGTGCATTTAAAGAGGTCCATCCAGAGAGTCAGAATTAAAATACTTAATCAGCTAATATGACTGTCATCTTCATAATTTTACCAGCAAAAACCTTTAATATACACAAAAGAATGAGTCTAACTAAAATCAAAAGGTTAGAAAACTTATGGTTTTGTAGACAAAAATTACAAAAGCACCTAAGTGACTTTCAAGCCTAAAACACTAGAACTAATGTCCGCTAAAGCTAAAGTCACTTGGATAACTATAACAAGTATAGTAACCCCAATTACTAAACGTATCCAAAGCGATGCGATGATCCAAGCATCCTCAGAGTGTGATTCCACTACGCCAAGCAAATTAAACCTGTTGATTTGATGCACACTATAAGCATTATATACAAAGAAATATGTTAGTAAGCCTGAGACTGGAGAGCAACTTCTCAGGATTCAGGAAAATGACAGAATTAGAGTTAACTAAGCAATGCTGCATTTGGCACTGGTTTATAAATGGTGAATCTTTAACTTTCTCCTCTCTTAAATCCCTGCCTTACAACACCTAATATGATGGGTCTCATATTAATAAGCAGCTTCTTGACTTTATTTTTGTCTCCCTTCTACTCATCCTGCAGCCCCATGTCTGCGTTCCAGTCATTACATGCTGACAAAAGAATTACCAACTGCCTCAAGGGCGTTTCTACAGTACTCATCTCTATGGTGTCAAACTTCTTCCCAAACACTCATCCATCTTCCCTATCAATCCATGAAATGAGATATTTCCATTTTTGAACAATGGGAAGGTAAAAGAGAAAAAAGAAAATAAGCTTTAACTACGGGTTCTTCAGAGACTTTAGATTCTTATGGTATGTTTTACTTTCCAAAATTTCTGCTGTAGCTACAAGTGATACACCATTTTGCAAGTCGTACCGGAGGATCTGAAGTCAAGCACTCCAAAATTTGTGGGAAGTGGGGGGGTGTGGAATTTACAACTAGATATGAAATGTATCCTTCAAGTAATCTGATTTCAGAAAAGGGCAGATACAGCGCAGCATTCAGTAGCCTTAACTACAATATTCACCCTTTTCCTGGGCTCACATCATTCACTAAGTGCCTTCTAACTTCTGTAACACACAGAGAGCAGAGGCCCCTCTTTACTACGTTAACTCTGACTTACTCCAAGTTGGCCCATCCTGTACAAAAAACAAGGCATGAAATCTATGTTGTTCTTAAGTTTTCTTTAGATGAAAAATGGGGAACAATGAAAGAAAAAAATAAGAAAAAAGACTAAGTGGGAAGAACAATGATCACAACATACTAAATCAGGTTTTGTAAGAGTCGTGAGATTATGTCTGAGTACTATTAAATTCTGAAGAGTGAAAGGTGTTCTCACCAAAGAACAGCAACTTGACAGAAGCAGAAATGAAACTTATGCAATAAATTGTGGTAAATTAAAAATTATGCAGGACTGCTAAAGACAATATAATTGTGTTACTACAATTCAGATCACAATATAGACTGAACCCTGAATGGGGCTTTGGACACTATTACAATTTAAGATCTTTAACTGTTAGAAGGATTAATAAACATTTTCATCAAGTGACTTTGCAATACAAAAGAACAGTATCAGAATCATACCTAGAAGAGAGGTCTCCTTTGCAAATGCTGCAGCAATAGCTGGGTCCAGCGCTGGCTGTCCATCACCAGATGGAAGATCAGGACGAGTGTAGTCCCTGCTTTTATCGTTGTTGTACTTGACATTCAAATTCACCAATTTGGAAAAATCAATCCGTAGGGTACAGCAAGCATTATAAATATTTTGACCATCTAAGGCCTGGAAAAGGGAGTCAATTTATTTAAAAAAAATACACAATACAGGTTGGTTGCACAATTTTTTTTTTTTCCTTCTAAAAACAAGGTCAGCGTATAGAGATTTATCTGTCTTACTGTCTAGCTTAAAACCAATTAAGATTAAAATGCATTAACCTCTCTTAAGATGATTCCAGGAAGCTCGATGTTTACTTCTCTTACCTAGAAACTGTTTATGCACCAAAGTGGCAAGAGACATTTTAATGCAGTCAAACTTAAAAGTTCAGTCTGTTGAATATAGTTAATTAACCTGTATTCCATAGCACAGCTTTAATTCAGACATAATGCCAAATAAATTTCTCAAGGAAAAATAAAAAGAATCAAAAATCACAGAAGTACTCTTTTACACGGAAAGTTGACCTGAGGAAAAAAACCTAAAAATCCAGACTTAAATACCATGTTAGACACCTATCTTTTAAAGCAGAATATTTACATTGTTCTCGCATGTTTTCCTTCTCCCCTTAAAGGTATTTAGTGCCAAAATTGAAAGAAAAGCAACTTTATCTGCTAACCTAATGTTACTAACACTTTAAAAAAAAAAAAATCCTATTCTCACAATTAATTAATACTTCTGAAAGGATGCCTATTAACAGTGAAATCCACACAAACTCTTAACATGACACCACTTAGAACTCTATGAAAACACTCTCTAAAAAGGCCTAATTATATATGTTTTGTCAGTCTTCATTATATACCAGACAAATTGATATACCTGGCTTTTATTCCATTTACATTTTGGGCATACCTTCCTTTCACTTGAAGCACTAACAGCTAAATATGAGAGTTTAAAAAAAATGGAAACTTTTGTAACTAAGTTGGTTTATATTCCTAAGAAATGCTAGGAAGTGAAGATACAGCTCATCTTAAAAATTAATCCATTCAATCAAGTCATTATGTTAAATATACCTTATTAAATAACTACCTTATATATACACATAGTGAAAACAACAAATAAATCACACTTTCAAATACAAAAATCAGGTCTTTTGTTTCTCTTGATTAACGCTGGACTGAAATGTACCACTTCTGGACCTGAGCTAGCTCTTGCACAGCTAGCTTGGTTACATCTGCAATGCACTTTCCAACACATTCAAGTTCTGGTAGGACTTACTATTTTGAGCTAAGCACTGCATGAACCTAGTGTGCCTGCTGGGTATGGAAGCAACATAACTATTTTCATACAGTGATGCATCTGGAAACTGAACATCCTGCAGGCACCCCTCTGCTAGGTCCGGGTCAGCAAGGCTGTCCCTTCCTACAAAATGTATTATCACAGCTGACACCTCCAGACCTCATGAAACCACTTAGAAGTATTACCACCATTAGCAGTGAATGTACAAGAATAAGTCAGTCAGTATTATCAGAACTTCCAAGTAATGGGAAAATAAAATAATAATAAAAAAAAGTATAAAAACCTGACAACCTAGACATCATCTCAACAAATACTTAGCAATTAAAGAGAAACTCCTGTGCTTGAAACTCAGCTTAAACAATGCTTTATACAATATTGGCAAAGCAAAATGTACTGTCCTGATTCACAGAATACAAGCTGAGGATTAATTCTGTATTGTTGGGGTGGTGGCGGGTGTCACCATTAGAGAATACAGAATTTGCTAGGTCTTTTATTCACAGTGGCAAAGCAGAATCCAAGACTCCTAATGTTAGTATTTGGGAAAAGAATCTCACTTGAACACCTACATCTAAAAAAAGTATACACTGAGAATCAGTCATCACTTTTAGACCACTTCTTACCTTCTAAAATCCACTAAGGTATGGATTAAAGGTAGGTCCAGTTTACGCAGCCAAAGCTTACTTATTGTCAGAGACAATGCCATCGCCATCAAGGAAATACCCATTCGTATAATGAAGAAAACGACTGACCTAAAGGTAGTATCATTTAGCTTTGTCCAAATCACAGGACCATGCCACAAAGCTCTAAGTCTTTAAAACACAATCAAGATTCCTACTATACGTCTGTGTGGAGTCCGTAGACACACTGATTTATGGCTGGCAGAAGGCTGTGAAGTTGATGAAGATCCTTTAGTCTTAAAAAGTAGCAAACCAAAATATACCTGTGTTTGTAGTTTCCAGAGTAGTTAATGTTTAAAGGGAGCCGCATAAGTAACTAAAACTTATACTGAAACACCAAACACTCCTCTTTCTGACAAATTCAAAGTGACCAAAAGTACATACAAAAGAATACTGCACAAGAGAAATCCCTTGTAGCTGGGACACAGTCTGAAGGAACATCCTGAATCGGAAAGGAAGGAGACGAACTCTTAATGAGCACTTGTAGTCACACTCTGGGAAAGGCTCCTTGCAACACATCAAACAGAACAACTCACCCCACCCACCTCTACCAGCAGCATCATACACCTCCAACAACAATGCAAGAAAGTTTACCAGCAACAAGGCTTTTTTCAAGATTAACTGTTCACATGTGAAGTCACAACTGTGAACGTGTGTGTCCTGAGCTCCTTCTTATATGGCAATAAAAGAATGTGCAACAAACCCTCAAACCCTGTTCCTCTCACACAGACATCCTGAAAAAAATGAGAAGACAGCAGCCATACTGTTGGTGAATGTACATACATACATCATCCCAAAGAACTCTAGTTACTGCTAAGAAACTTCTCTTTCTTTGAGCACTTTTCTATACATACATTCGCATGTGACACAGTACCACACCACACACATGCCTAACCAAGAAGATCTAAGTATCACGGGCCCTTTCTACAAAATGTGATAATGATTCTTTATCTTGCCTGTGCCAGCAAACCCGTTACTTAAGCCTCAACAACAGAAGTATCAAAACTTACGTCACCACGTGATACTGAGAGTGTAATGATAAGGAATCATTTCCAGGCCCCTGCCTGCCTTCCCTCCCTCCCCCTTGTTACTAAAAAGTAATCTCCTCTTTGACATTCCCAAGGGGGAAAATTATTCTGATGAGTGGCTCACCTCCTGCCAAGAGCTTGTCAGCAGACAGATTCCTGAAAAAACACGTTGTGGTATTTAGGAGCACACAAACAAGACGGCCAGTAAGAATATGCAGAAGACCAACAGAAAACAGTGGTAAAAGAACAAACAAAAACCGCTTTCTCAATTCAGACTGACACATAACCCAAGGAGAGAGGCACATGCCTGAACTGACACAATGACCTCAACTCCACAGTGTACTCCTGTGCATGACCTCAACTCCACAGTGCAAACACACTATCGTCCATACAGGTTTCTCTACGGCCACTCAGACCGTTTTTGGGAGGGGAAAAAACCACCACCACCAAACAAACAAAAAAACCCAAAACCACACCAAATGAACAAAGAAAAAAAGATGACTTCTAATAACTAAGTATGTTGCATGGTTCTACATCAGCTATGGCAGATAATGGAGCAAACCAGAAATAAAGAACATCACAATCCCCAATACTAGTGAAAGTTCCAAAATAGTGGCATTGGCTGGAAAGAAGCTAGAATTCCTAGACAACTACTACAGTAGAAACATTCAAAATATTTAGAAAGGGTCTTAACAACTGGGGTTATAGTCACAAAGTGAATCTCAAGGCAGCACCTTTCACTGAAGGCAAGAATAAGCAAACAAGGCCTAACAACACAGAAAATAGCAGAAACAGCCTGGATAGTCATAAGGATCCAGAACAGAGAGCTATGACTGTCTGTCACAGACAGTAAAAATGACCATACAGGGATGTCGACAAAATGGAGGTCTGCACCACAAAACACAATACTCTCCCATTTCTTAAAAATAATGTCAAACCACCCTCCTTTTTTGCTCACAGCAGCCAGGAGGATGAAGAGATGAAAACTGCTGACTGAGAAAAGATCCCGCAGATTAAGAGGTGAGACAAGAGACTGATCCAATGGAAGGAAAGGGAAAAAGGAGGGGAAGGGGGAAAAAAAAGGGGGGGGAAGGGGGAAAGGGGGAAAAAAGGAGGGGAAGGGGGAAAAAAGGAGGGGAAGGGGGAAAAAAGGAGGGGAAGGGGGAAAAAAGGAGGGGAAGGGGGAAAAAAGGAGGGGAAGGGGGAAAAAAGGAGGGGAAGGGGGAAAAAAGGAGGGGAAGGGGGAAAAAAGGAGGGGAAGGGGGAAAAAAGGAGGGGAAGGGGGAAAAAAGGAGGGGAAGGGGGAAAAAAGGAGGGGAAGGGGGAAAAAAGGAGGGGAAGGGGGAAAAAAGGAGGGGAAGGGGGAAAAAAGGAGGGGAAGGGGGAAAAAAGGAGGGGAAGGGGGAAAAAAGGAGGGGAAGGGGGAAAAAAGGAGGGGAAGGGGGAAAAAAGGAGGGGAAGGGGGAAAAAAGGAGGGGAAGGGGGAAAAAAGGAGGGGAAGGGGGAAAAAAGGAGGGGAAGGGGGAAAAAAGGAGGGGAAGGGGGAAAAAAGGAGGGGAAGGGGGAAAAAAGGAGGGGAAGGGGGAAAAAAGGAGGGGAAGGGGGAAAAAAGGAGGGGAAGGGTTCAATAAACAGTATTTTCTCCTGCTGCTGATGTAATCAACCACATGCAAGCTTTTCTGCAAAAGGACAGTAAGAATTTCTATCCAGTCAACATGGACTCGTGACACTAGGATCTCGTTTCCCAATGTGATTGTGGATGTTGAGAGAAGTGGTAACAGCAGCAAAGGTGATCTCAGATGGCAAAAGTACTCTACAACAGTTACACAATGGTGTAACATCCTGAATGACTGATGCAGCGCTCTGATGCAGCTTCATGCAGATAAGAGCCAGATCTATCGGTGGGCTCTGAAGCAGGGGAAGAACATTCCTAGAATCATTCCTTCGCTCAGGCTTTCCTCACCTGAATGAAGGGCTTTCTGATGTAATGGATAGAATTCACTGTTGTTCTTTTTACTTTCAGGGGTTCAAGATGCCTGAAAATCCTTGTGAAAGAGTCATCCCTTGAAAAGTGCTGTATTCATAGGAACTATGCTTTGATGAGCTTCTCCTAAGGCCTGTATAGACCGTGAATCTGTGGAATGAAACTCCCCTACAGGAGATGGTCAAGGTAGTGCTCTAAAAATCAGGAAGAGATACGCCACTTACAATATTCTTTAGCTAATTCACATAGAGCACCTAGAAGACAGACAAGAACGCAGTTTGGGAGACAGAAAATGTTTTGATGTCTCATTTCCCAGTCCAGAAATAGAGCCCAGAGATTTAGCTAGCAGATTTTCTGGAGACGCATGGCTTCAAGCCACAACAAATAGTGTATCTGCCCCTCTCTTTGTCCAGCACTGTAGGCACCTAAGATGACGATCCAAGACAGGAAATAGACCTCCTGCAGGATGAGGATAGCTTGAAAGCATTTACCAAGGTCCAATAAAGAAAAATCAAATTAGAGTGGAGAGAAAAAAGTGGCAGAGAGGGGCAACGCAACAAAACCATTGCCTTCTCTCCAAACTTGGGGGGGGGGGGAAGAGACATTTAGTCACTACTCTCTCTTTTCCCAAAGGACACAAAGCAGGAGAAACTAGAAACAAGATCTTTAGAAGGGCGTAACTTAAGGCATTAAAAAAAAAAGAAACAATCCTTACAAAACATACCCCAGCTCAAATAAGTACCTCAAAGTACCTGAGGGTCATATGGTAAATATCTCTCGGGAGAGATGTGTCCCAAGTGCATCCTACAGATACGCATTTGAATGAAATTAATTTCTTTTGAGACAAGTGTCTTGGATATGAGAAGTTTCTGTGGCTAAAAAGTGTATGTAAAACACATTCCATTCTCCAAAAATAAGATTTTTTTTTATGTACAGTTCCTTGACTGAAGGTCCAGTTGCATATCTTATTCTTTTCTACAAAATTGGAAAATCCAAGACACAAACACTTGCTGCACTTCCTGGGCTTTCTGATACAATGCATACAATCCAGTGCTCTTCTGTTTACCTGAACACTACTTATCATTTCCGAGCACAAATTGTGCTCTTTAGGATTCAAGACGCCCGAAAATCCTTAATGCAATAATCATGGATAATTGCCCTGAAGCTAAATATCTTATCTGGAGATGTTCTTGCTTTCCATTCTGGCAACAACTACCTGAAGTTCCTATTAGAGATTTTAGGCTAATGTAGCCTAGCAGAGATCTTCTGCAGACTACTACCAGGGCAGAGCCACCCTGAAGCTGTCACTCAAAACAACTGGAAAGAAGACATCTTGAACGTAGAGTCAAACCTCAACAGAATCCCTGTAAGAGTACTCTGAATCACCTATGGGCCAAGTAAAGACCAACTGGCCAGCTATAACAGAAACTCTCAATTAGACTTATAGTATTTTTAACCCATGTTGGGTCAAGATGACTGTCATGTGCTACATATGAGTCTAAGATAATCCTCCATAGATGAGGTATGAATAACTGTCAATATCCAAGATTTGGCAAGAGTACTTTTGGTGCGTTTACACAACGACACCACTCTGGATTAGCCAGCTGTTCAGATAGAAACACTGGCACTCTAATCTTCCTATGGTATACCAGATTACTGGCATTCAAATATTTAAGTTTACTGCTTATGCTGAGGGTACTGATCATTTACTATGAAAATGAACTATTTTTGATGCTTAGAATATCTCCTTATGCATACAGACATCTCCAGGACATCACCTTCTGTTTCACTAGGAGAAGCACAGTAGTTCAATGTGCTCTACTGCCGCACATTCTCAGTACTTTCTCCAACCCATGGCTAGACTGCTGCATTGCACAGAACCTGAAGTTTGCCATCTTCGCCTTTACTTGCCAGTATAACGAACTATAATGATCCAATCTGAGGGTGGCGATGAAACATGAATCAGTGTAGCCATAACCTACTTTTACAGGAAATGAGTTTCTCACAAAGCAAGTGGAGCAGGAATGCAATTTTTCACTACTTGCTCATTCAAATAGCAAAAGTGGTCCCGCAGGGCTAGAGGCTTCGTATTGTACATTCTTGTCAGTGTCACTATTTTCTCAGAACCTTCAAATGAATAGCATCTCTCCTTGGTACTTACATCACTTGAGTTTTTCAAATTGCTCTTTAACTTCCTTAATAAGTCTTCAATTTCTATTAAGGCCACATTCTGATTTCCTGTGAAGAGTGCCAGTGGAAAATTAAATTTCCCCATTATCTTCTACAGTAACAACTGACGGAAAACAAAGTGAAAACTTCTTTACTCTTTCACCATGCTTTTAATTTTGAACTCCATGCAACTTAAGCGTAGCCACCACATCCTCTTGCTTCTACTGTATTTTCAGATGTATTTAAACTGCAGGGGTTTCTCCTATCATCTGATTGTTTCTTTCCTTTAGGTATTTTTGTTTTGGTGGCACTTCATGTTTTACCACAGTAGCTCAACCGTAAAAACTGTACTTATTTTACTCTATTTAGCTTGGGAGGGTAGCGAGGAAATCAAACCTTCCTTCAAATTTAGCATTCTTCAATACTTGCAGTTGATATTACTCAGCATTTTGTCTATTTACGTATAGATTGGTTAAAATATGAAACTATAAACCTAAGACCATATCAATTTGTCACTAAGATAGGCTCCAAGATCACTCTGACAATGACTGTACATGCAGGAGTCACTGTTATTCAATGAAGTTTAGTCATTCACACATGAGCTACCGCTAGTGAACAGCTACCCTAATCAAAACATGCAGAACTGGAGAAACAAATACATGCTGGTTTTTTAAATTATGACCAAAACAGTATCCCACGAGCTAGTATCAGTTTGTCAGAAGTCAACAACAGCAAGAGATTCTTAGGTTCCTTTCATACTTTTACATACCTCATCCTTTTGTTATTTTGTCACTTCTTTATAATATATTCCTAGAATTACACTGACAATTTTCAAATCACTACAGTCCATTTCACAGACGCCATCTTTCCATTAAATCTTCTGACAATATATGTAAGACTCAAAAAACGAAGTCAAAAGATTTATCACTTGATGTCATAATTTGCTTCAAAAATACACTTTAAAAGCAGTATTAACATCTAGTACTGAAAAATAACTTTCCAAACACGAATCAAGACTGAATTACAACATTTTGCAACGAACACATTAGCATCCACCTGTTTATTAAATATTTCAAATATGAATCTAAATAACTACAGTCGATTTCTGCAGCAGTTGTTAAAGATCTAGTTTCTATATTACTATTTTAAACCTACTTAAAACCTGAAAGGTGTATCCCATCTAAGCAAATTTTTATGTATTACAGTTACATATTTGCACCTCCCTCTGCTCTGAGACACAATCTAATACTTGATACTATTCATCTCTGAAAAGGATTTTCCTAATTTAAATTGTACTCCAAGTCTACAAATATTTCCAGACTGCTTTTCAGGAGTAGATTATCTTAAAGTAGACCATCATACATCAAGTTGCAAATCTTCTTGTCTCTGGCTAACTTTACTTTTCTCAATAGCATGAAAACTTACACCCTGCTTTTTGAAAACGTCTCTTATTTTTTGTGATTTCCCGTCTTGACCACCGCACAGTTTTTCAATCAATCCCCAGTATTTCATTTGGTGATGAAGATAAAAATGACCATCCTCCACCACTTAATGAAGGTCTTTATTTCAATGTAGTCATCACTCTTTACAACAGAAAACTAAGCCTATTTTTTCTTTCCTCTACTAAGAGATATTAATTGCCAGCTTAGTCTGAGGTGCAAGCTTTTCACTTTTTCCTCAAGTTCTCAGCTATTCTGTCATCTATGGGCAGTAAGCACTTTCTATGCTGCCAAGCAACACTTAACCAGCATATCAATTTTAATCAGCCTTCCACAAACCCAGACTGCATGTGAAAGTTTAAAAATATAAATTCATTCCATTTATCTCTTGGAAAAAAATAATAAAAAAATCTAGCCTTCCCCTTTGGTTCAACTTTCCTATTGCCACAGATGTGAACATACCCCATTCAATTAATTCAAAACATCTGGTCTAGATCACATGCTGTTGATCTTTGGAATAATTTATCCGTACGCTCTCTCCTGCTATAATGAATAAAACCAGTTACCTGTTCTTGCCTCTCCTACCCAGGATAGGAGACTTTCCAATAAAATAAAAGTAAGATCCTGCTCTCATCTGTCACTGCTGCAAAGCTTCTTCATAGTCTGGTTCCATGAGTAAGACTGCATTCTCTCTTCTGGGCATTTATGGTTATAATGAAGTCTAGGGTGTTTGGCTGGGGTTTTTTTAGGGTACTATAATTAAAATACTTTCACAAACCTATATCGAATCCACAAATGACATCTTTATTTTGATGCTTAGAAAGTATCTACCAACAATAATCCAATGGGCTTACCAAATTTGCTGCTTACAGTGAATTAATTATGCATCAACATTACACCCTACATTTTTACTTCTGGTTGACATTTTCACTGTTGCAGTCTTGCGTATTATTTCAACTCTGTGCCGTCTTATTAAAATATTTGTTCATAATTACAGATGTACACAATTCTTTAGAGATAGTATCCTTAAACACAGTATCTTTAAACACTGATTTTACACAATATAACAACATTATATAATAACTCCCAGTTATTTTTTAGTCTGAAAAAATTCACACAAGCGGTGGAAGAGTATGACACATTATTATGGTCAGTACTCTGTTATATTAACATTTTACAAACATTTAGAGTACAGGAAGGTCTCCAGCCTTAGAAGAGAACTATACTTACTAGTTTTGCTTGCTGTGCATTTACTGGATCACCATACTGCAGTAAAGCTTGAAACTGGTTATTCTTTGTGAATGTGATTATCTTCAATACAGCACCAAATTTAGAGAATATCTGCCAAAAACATTGTAAAGTTTTACACAGAAGTTCCTCCCAATCATAGCTCAAGTTAAAATGAAATTTGGCTTACCTGATGAAGAACATCCAGGGTTACCGGGTAGTACATATTGTCAATAATTATTCTAAGTACTGGACTCTGAGCTGGAGTCACTGCACTCTCACTAACAGTGGTCCCGCTAATGGGAGCATTTGTCGCCTGAAAAAAAAAAAAAAAAAAAAAAAAAAAAAAAAAAAAAAAAAA
>NW_008794451.1:1292226-1307046 GCF_000699145.1 Aptenodytes forsteri
GGGCCCCCTTTAAAAAAAAAAAAAAAAAAAAAAAGATAGAAGACAGATTTTTTTAACATTAAGATGATAGCTAGAAATTAATTAGCAGTATTAATACAGTTAACTTCAGAAACAAAATAGTCTACTTATTTAAAACTCAGTGCTACAGACATAACACAATGTAAGTGCAATGCAGTCCAACTCTGTGAGAAGAGACAAGAAAAATGAAAACGTCAATTAATCCCTGTGTCACAGCAAGGAGGGGCTTCAAAAGGCACCAATATCAATCTTCCCAGTAGCAAGCTTATCGTTCTACTAGTAAGGATAAAGAAACTGAGGATTTTGTAGGTTTCAAGACTCTTTACAGACTTTTTTTCTTTCCTTTAAAGAAAAAAAACAAAAACCAACCAACCAACAAAAAAACCCAAGCCTACAGAAACCAGAAGTATATATCCTATTTTTCAAGAGATCGTATTACAGTTAACATTTCACTGCCATTCTAATTACGTAGAAGGCTCTGATAGGAAGGGATAATGCTAAACTAACACTTCCAAACTTCTCAGTTTTAACACGATGAAATAACACACAAGACTGACAAGTGTCGGAAAGTAGTATCCACAGAAAGGTAAACAAACATTATCCACCCTCTCATAAAAAGAAAAACAAAATCATCTCCATGTGTGGGAATTTTTTGATTTTTAAACACAAGAAGGGTTTTAGAAATTCAAAGGTAACAACATGATGACATCACAAGATCACACATCTATGTAACTACTTCCACTGCCAAAACTGACAGTATCAGAAAGATTAGATGTCCTTTTCTGAGAAAGAAAAAGTGCAGAAAAAAGGATTTCCATTTAATACTTTCATTACAGTAGCCTTATGAAGCAAAACGATACAAAACAGAGAGACAAGTACGCATGCCAGGTAAAAATAATAACCACCATATTAACGCATACTGCATATTTTAAAGGTATTAGAGCTACTACACAATTTCATGTCTCACAACTTACATGATATTCCTCATACTGAAACGAATCAATGAGTAAGGAAAGTGGGGGGAAAAAAAAAAAGACCTGGTGAACACTAGTTGGGAAAACAAAAAATTTACCTCTACGTTTAACATTAATTACTGTAACTCTGTAAAAACATCTTTTGATAACAACACTTCTTTTTTTTCCCCTAATGTATGAAATACACAACTTCCAAGCTGGCCAGGTATTTGGCTGAGTTGCAAAAATACTTCCTACTCCTTCTGTAAGTACAGAAGTAGTACACATCAATTAAAACTCACTTCTTAAAGCAACTGGAAAAGTTTAGACTGCATAACCCAAAGAACCAAAACTTGTGAAGTCAATTTTAACATATGACCCTTGTTAGCACTATCCATCTATGCTTATACATCGTATTTCATTCCACTAATTTTAATGTGAATACATGAAGGAGTACAGGACTTAACATCGGCAAATAAGGATAAAATCTATACCATTATTATGACAGTGAGTATTTTGTCAAAACAAGTTCAAAATAATATTTAGTATCATATATAAATAGCCACTTTTGAAGACATCTGAGTAGTATGTAAAGCTTTTTTCTTATTTTTGCAAAATTGAAATGAATTTTAAAAGATCAGCTGCACCATTCGAAGTATAACATTTATTTATTTCTAAATGTTGCAATGTCTGTGCAGAAATACTAAAACCACGTATCTATGACAGGCTGATGATTAAGGAGAATTACAGTTACAGAGGTCATTCTATTCTCAATTCTTCTGAGACTAGATACTGCATGAAACAAGGTAAGAGATGTTTGTTTTAAATCTGAGTTTAAATGCTCCTCTCACAGTGTTTTGATGTCTCACAGGAAAAGGATTTTCATAGAATTATAAAGCTGAGATGAAAACTTAAATCGTCCCTTTTGAATCTGTTTATTCAGAGCCAAGTCATTCTGAGTACATAATTAAAAATAATCTTGGAAGCTACTATTATTGGAAAATTCAGAATAGCATGTCTTAATGGAACTTTTCCTACTTTCATTATTTCTAATAGTCCTGGCTGTTTAAAGTACCCCTTGGTTAAATACATTTTTTTCCTCTCTTCTTTTAAGTAAGATACTTGCACCTTTCTCCAATTTTTTATCCCATCTTTCCAGTTACATGTACTAATATCCTGACTTCTTCATATCTTCCTGCTTGAACATCCAGAAAAAGACAATTTCAAAATTAATTTGGCTGGATGAGAAAGCTTTCAAATACAGATTAAAAATCTAAGTTTTGAATTTCAAAAAAGAAAAAAAAGCAGCAGACTACAAGCCATCTCTGCACTGCCTTTATTCTTCCTTACAGAAAAAAGAATATCCAACCGTCTTGTGTTTTATAGAATGCCTCACAAGATACTAGTTACAGAATACTTACTGCCAAGTACCTATTTATATTATTTAGTTCTAAATTAAAGAAATGGAGACCTGAAAGACTGGGAATATGTTAAAATTGGGTATTAATGCATATGATGGCATAAAAGCTGCTGAAAAGTCAGCACATCCTATACGTTGAAAAGGTGGACACATGAAGTACAAAAACAGTTTTACAAACACCACAGAAGCCAGAGGACAATGTAAGAGAAAGCTTCTTAAGGGAGTATGTCCACCTACTATATGTGCAGACAGAATTCATCCTCTATTCTCTTTTTTCAGAAGTAAATGAAGGTATTTATTTTTCTTTATAACTGACTTTTCGGGGGGGGGGTGGAACGTTTAGAAATATCAACAGGAAAATCAACACTATACTTGATCTGAACCAAGATGTCTTTCAACAGATTAGCCTGAAATTGTTTTTAAAAGGTCACAGCTGTAGTTTTATTATTTACATACCTTAACTAAAATAGGACACAAACAACAGAAACTGTAACTTGGTACTTACACTGTCTTTTGTAACATCAAAAAGAAAACATAAGAAATTAACATTAAAATAATCATCTGACTTGTGGTAAATTGATGCCTCTTTTCTTCCCCTATAATTTGTATGAAATGGTCACCACGTTACTTTTGCTAACTTTCCTGTTCTACTCAACACAGACACATGTATCTATATTTATTGTGAAATAGGCTCTGCAGAGGCAAGAGCAAAACGTTTTTTTGTTATTAAGTATATTTGTCTCTACAGCGATCATTAAGGTATGGTTCTCCAGGAACAGCAGATCACATAAACTGAGGTTACCAGTGTTACCAGAGCGATCATTCAAAGCGCTGAAACGTAGGCACTGGCATTAGTCACTATCACTAGGGAAATTCAAATTGGCATTAGAATCTCAGGTGTCAGACTTAGAAAGTTAATTCTTTCATCCTACAGTCTCCAAGATGAAAACTTATTTTATGAAAAAAATTAAAGTTAAAAGACACTTCAGAATCTTATTCTTTTTACATTAAGAAAATTTATCGTAATGGATAGCACACACAGAAAGGAAATCCCCTTCAATGTCACAAAATGGAATGATCGTAGGTAAGACTACAGCAGTGTTCGAATGTGGACAAAACCAAACGGTTTCAACATATGCCACATGAGCCACGAATACATGCCATGCCTCATTTTGTACTGTCTGCATTTGTAACACTACATAACAGTAAATATACCTGGTTAAGTGTGTTATCAGTCTTTAGTTCTTTATGATTGGAATACTGGATATAGATAGGTTGGTTACGAAGATGAGGCGTCACAGCAGAGTAGTAATTAACCATAGTGATAGCTGCTTCTTCTGTAGCAAGTTCCAAAAATGCCTGTAATTAAACAGTTAATGTTCAGTATTTACAAAGCAGATAATCGTCATATAAAAACACTTAAAGGGTTTGATAACACATTTTAACAAATCATCAGTCTTCAGAAGATGTCATTCTCTACATACCAACTTTATTTGCCAGCCTACTTCATCTCCAAAAATTCATCTGTGAAGATGCAGGACTATTTAACTTACAGCTAACTTTTCGCTTTATGTAGCTGCCAACCATCCCGTTTCCCCAAAAAAATTTACTAAAACAGTGTAAGTTCATAAACAAAATGAAAGGAACAAAGGCTCTTTTTTTTTTCCTAATACTTACTGTTATATGACTTATTTCAATAGTATTTTAACAGCATATTTTGAAATTAGACAGTAAGCACACTAAAAAATGGAAAGCAACAAATTACCTGATTTTTCCCTTTCAGCATCAGGATGTTGGTTACCTTACCAAAAGGTAAACCTAAAGCAATAACTTCTGTTTCTGTCACTTCCCCAGGCAATTTCCTGATATGAAGAACACGAGAAGGAGCCCCATCCATTTTATCGTCACCTTTGAATTTCTTGTTGTCATTACCATTGGCTGAAAGACATATTCAGACTCTATTTGAAAAGTTTACTGGTATTATTTGTGCTTTATTAAAAAATGCTTTTAATTATAAATATGAGATAATTTTTAAATAAGCCATCTCTGTGTTTGATCTAAATAAAATCCAAGGGTTCAGAAGGAATTCTGAAGAGACAAATGTTACATAGTTTCATGAAAGGTGGACTGTTCAAGACTAACTCAATAGCCCTCTGCGATAACTCATTTTCTAAACAGGACAAAAACCACAGCAAATCCTTTTCATCTCACTTTCGGTGAAGTATCTCATATAATAACATGTAAGGGTATTAACTAAGACTCAGAAGGGCTCACATAAGAACTCTTAAAGTACATTAAAAAAATGATTAGAGGTTACCCAGAATTTTTTTGAAAGGAGAAAGATGGTGGTGCATTTTTACTAGAAGAAGTCTTAAAGGAAAGCTTTAAGGACTGTTGGCACTAAGGAACCAGGCAGAAAAAGTGGAAGAGTATCAAAGCAAGACAGGAAGCTTTATTAATGCTGAGAAGGATCACACTGGAGAAAGGGGATGACCCAGAGGACCGACATCACAAAAGTCTGATGAAATCCACAACCTCAGAATTTAAGGACCAAGTACAAAAATGTCCATTATGAACTACGAGCTCACCCACAGAAAAGGAAAAACCAACTAATAAACACGATGCAGCCAACATGGATGGGCGGGTGGAAGGGGGAAGAGCCAGACAAGATTTTCCTCGCAGAAGCAGGGAAGCGTTAACATCATTGTACAAAGCACCAGAAAGACACTATTCGGAATATTGTCTAGAATTCTTGTACAGAATTCCAGCAAAATTCCAGCTTGAGTTCCTTTTTCTTGAACGTGTGCAATGAAGAGCTAGCCAGCTGGATGGAAGAAGTCTTGCTTTGGAAAGAAGGCCAGAAAAAAATTATTTACTTTGGTTAACAGGTAAGACAACTGCTGCCTACAAATATGTCAGCGGAGTAAACATCAGAGTCAAGGGCTAAAGAACAACACTGTCAAAGGTAATACAACCACTGCCTACAAATATGTCAGCAAACATCAGAAAGAGTCAAGGGCTAAAGAACAACACTGTCATAAGATATATGGATATTAATGAATTAATCAATGCTGGAAATCAGAATGCATTTAGATATGAGAGAAGCAAGTGTTAAGACTTCCTTTTTTTCTACTTCTGGATATAAAACATGCAAGTCAGTGTGTGAGCTATTCAGCCTCTAATTTCATGTTAGAAGAGCAGTTCAATAGCTACCTGTATTTCCAAAAGACACACAAATTGTGACTAGTAGAAAAATACTTTTAATTATTAGGGTTCAAATTCATGGGTTGAGGGTTTATACCAAGGAGGATTTAAAAAAAAAAAAAAAATATGAACAAGACTACTTTTATTTACTCACTAAAAAAGTAGAAACAATAAATGGGGGGGGGGGGAAACAACAGGAAGCATTTCTGTATGTTAAATCCTCCAAGCCTCATCTTTGTAAGAAAGTTGATGGCTGCGATTTCCAGAGGGAAGAGAATAAAGAAGTCCTCAATTATCACTCTGCTGTAACTACAGAATATAATTCTGAATTTGTGCCAGTAAAGTCATTTACACCTAATCTGATTCCCTGCAGAAAAATATTGCATTCATTTATGACCGACTTGAGCACAGAAAGTTTTGCTAAGGGTATGTCTAAATCATAATCAAGAATTCAAGTTCTTAATTCAGTTTGCCTAAACCAAGGCAACTTACTCAAGATTAAAAACACAGAATGAAACAGACTCTTATTTTTACAAGTCAAGAACATCCACACTCCATATCTGGATTTGAAAAGCCAAACCAGGTACGACATTTAACTACCTTTTCAATGCTACTAGGAAAATTGGCAAACTCAGGGTCTCTGACCAAACCTATAAACATACTTTTTACTTTTTCAAGAATAAGGTCATTCTCCATACTTCCATTAAAAGAACTGATGGAAAAAGGATAAACCTATACATCAGGAACTGTTTCCATCACTCCCGTATATCTTTTTCTAACAGCTAAACCTCTTCATTCTAATTTGAATGTTTCTACCTTCCACTTCAGCTATCTATCTTCAGATTTAGCTAAATCTAAAATTCAAGATATTCTCTTAGTTAAAAATAGTATGCCTTAGAAGCAGGTCATCCCTTAACTCCCCACCCCCACCCCCCCAAAAAAAGGAGGACTGAGCTTTTTATGAAGTTCTTGCACTGCGGAACACTTTCCAGTCTTTTCCAACTTACTATAGCAGACAAAACAACAAAAACTTAACAACATCAGAACTGGTCAAAATTCAGCTAGCAGTATCTCCAACTGGCAATGCTAGAAGGGGTTGAATCGTAATTCAAGCAAGACAATGTATTTAGTTTAGTCTGCTGCACAGAAAGACAAATTTTGATGGAACACAGCAGAGTAAAATTTCAAAAATACACACTGAACTAGGATCTGAAGTCCATCCTTAGTCTACACAAGGCTCTAACCTGTACCATTTTGGAAAATGTGGCGAGACTGGGCTTCCAGGTAGCCAGATTTCACCTGTTCAAAATTACACAATATAGCGCTTTATCCTCAAAGCGACAGACAGCCAAAGTTTATGGAAAAAGTACTTTTATTTTTCACCCAAAGCTCATTACACAAGTCTTCCCTAGTTCTCAATTTAAATTTCTACAGAAAACTAGAAGAAAACATTGTAAAGTGTGACAGGCTTAACAATGTATTACAAACAACACATTACAAACTTGCAAAGAATAAGAGAATTACAGTGATACTGAAACTACGTTTTCAATGCCTTTCATACTTAGGCTTTCTAAATAATTTGAATTCCTTACAAGTTTCAAAAATTAAATATGAAACATTAACAATGAGAAATGAGAAAGTGAAAATAAAGTTTTTAAACTAAAAGGTTTTCTGATACTGGTAAAAAACCTCTGTTTTTATTACATCACCAGAAAAGTATATACCATGAATGCTCAGATCAGTATTTACAGAGCTGTTTTGCCTTTTGTGTGGTTTTCAACATATAATTTTGTACCATGAATTCAGATCAGTATTTACAGAGCTGTTTTGTCTTTTGTGTGGTTTTCAACATATAATTTTGACATATTAACTTTTCCACAGAATAATGGCCAAGAATTTTTTTTTTTTTTTAAACAAAAGCTTGTATTTGGATTAGGCTTTAAGTAATCCCAACGTTACCAGTAAAAAATATCACTGACCAATATATAATCATTCATATGTATGTATGTGCAAAGAAATGTTCCTTTAATAATTATTGTATTACCTGGATAAATTGTTTTTCCACCTATTAGCATTGCTATCTAACATCTGCATTTTATCCAGTTTTTCAACTTTTGCTGCAGTAGGTTTAAAGAACAGATTTAAAGAAATATTTTAGTGTACTATCTCTCTCTCTCTTTTCCTAAAGAGCAGTCAACAGCTTTAACTTAACTCGTGTATACAAGTCTCTCACATGGTTTTATTTTTTAAACTATCTTAAACTAAACATCTACTAAAATATTCTTTAAACTTTACTTACTGTCAAAAAGAGCTACATAGACAAGTGCCTGTGCTAAAATGTTTAAGTGAAAAAGTAGATATATAACACAAAAAGATACAGAATTATGCACTAAAGACTGTATGGCAATCAGAAAAATGGGGGGGGGGGAAGGAAAGGGGGGGCGGGAGGGCGCATGACACAGGGCAGGGGGCACTGGCAACAAGCATTCTCAGTGCTATGTAAATGCCCAAAGAAAGTTTTCAGCAGTAGGGCAAGCAACCATGACAAAAGCCGTTTATTACTTATTGGCAGAAGCAGACCTTGCACAATGAAAGCTGAACCGGTAACAGTCATAAAAAATGAAGCCCACCTTCTTAAAGTAAAATTTACCCCAAAACATTTAACACTGGATTTTAAGAAGATGGAAGAAATTAACACACCATCGGTTATTACTGCTTTTCGTGAAAGCCAAGAGAACATGTACTGTTTCTACTTTTGATTATCCAGCCAGCATAGCCTAACGCTAATTTACTATTTCAATAATGGCAGTAATAAAGTGTATGTGTCCTATACTAAATATGCATGCACATACACAAGTGAATTTTTTCAAAACATTTGTGGAACAAATGAAATTTAGCTTTTAAGGGGTTTTGGCACCGTATGAAACCTTTCTCCCTAACTTTAGTCTCTCATTTGCCATTTTAAATGGTACTTCTCAGCTGGAGACACATCATTAAACTGCACTTGGGAACAGAAAACCACAACGTTTAAAACACGGAAACGCAACTTGTTCAGAGCCACTGAAAGGTGAATTCAGCTACTGTTAAAAACAACAACTTCATTCTCTAACAAATTGTATCAGCATAATCGGTGTCCATAAGTCAGGAAGAGCAAGGTACTAAAAGAATAACATTGTCTTGGGATAGAAATGGAGTCTATGGAGATAAACATGCAACCCAAAAGATCCTTCCCTATGCAGCAGGAGAAAGACAAAACTGCAGAAAACTGGGGGGGGGCAAGATGATGTTGGAGGGGGAAACCTCACAAGCCAACTACTGACTACTGCTGAGGAACTGCTATTAAACTGGAAGCTTACTGGCAAGTAGCTATTTCATCACATAGTTTGGCTTTCACTAGACTTGAAAAGCCTGATCCAATTCAAACCTCTTGCCGCTAACACTTTAACAAATATAAAGATGCATTGAAGAGCATTAATATGCCACAATAGCTACACTGGAGTAAAAAAACAAAACAAAACAAAACCAAAAACCATCACCGTGAGAATAGCATGACTGAAACACAGTGTTAGTATTAGTTCATTTACTAATCAAGTTACAGCCTTAAATCTATAGTTAAAAAAAATAATTAAAAAAATCAGAAGTCTAATCCTAAATATTCATTATATTCAATTCAGACTACCAAAAAAACCCCCTGTTCTGTAACAGCCATTGCATTGATGTAAGCCTTCTTTGGCTCTCCACCAAGGAGGGGAAAAAAAAAAAAAAATCTAGTTTCCATATGACATCAGTTGTCTATTTCTAAAGAAAATCTCATCTCTACAAACGGCATTCAAAGCATTATTCTCCCACCTAAGTAGGATACTACAGTCTGAACATAACTGATACATAAGCCACATCCCTGTTGCACAGAGTTCCTTCAATTTAGCATAAATCAAGTTGTTGAAATGGAATGCTTAAAAGTTGACAAGGCCTATAAATGGCCATTATCTAAACAACTTGGGTCCCTGGCATTTTTAGTTAGAAACTCCTATTTTGTTAAACACAGAAATAGAAACCTATATATATAAGCAACAGAATGAAGTGCAATGTACACAAGGCATACCTTAAGTCCGTGGCATTCAATCGTTCAAGCTATGAAGATTCAATGCTCCCAAGCAGTTTTTGCAGAAAAACTGATCTTAAAGTTCAGCATAACTGCTAGCAAACAGTGAGTAACTTACTTCCTGCTGATAACTATTTTTGAAAACGTATTTTAATAAGATTTCATCCTAGAGGATTTTTTCTCTGCACACAATTTTTTATTTTTCAAGAAATACATAAATACGACAAAGTGTTCCGAGGCCAAAAATACATAATTTACCTTGAAAATACATGAAGCCTTTATTTTGGATGTGTAATTTTCCTTTACAATAACCTTCTTTCATATTCAGACAATGTCCTAATATAGAAATGTAACTATGTGCCTACGGGCAAAGATTTTGCATACAATAAAAAGTTGCTTTCACCTATTATTTCCTGGAAAGAAGGGGAAAAAATGTTAAAAATTCATCACAAGATGCTGATTATAAATCCCTGCGTATCTGCAGTAGTGCAATAATTGATAAATAAGCATCCTTTTTACAGGAGTCAATCTCTGGTTCACAACTGTCAGTACACACCAACAGCCAACTACAGAAAAAAAAAAATGTCAATACTTAGGCTTTCCTGAAACACTTACATCATCCTCCAATACCATCAGTTTATACATTAAAGACAAGAAGCTTACTAACAGTATTATTCATTGTTGTTGCTAATGTAGAAAGTACTTCTTGTTTCACATTAGCTAAATATATGAAATTTAAGGTTATCAACAAGTAGAACATATCCACACAGGAAATATCTGACCAAGAGAAAGGCAATGGAATTATGAAGATACCTAGTTTACAATTGTGGATTATGACCAGACAGAAAGATTAAATATTACTGAACACAACTATCTGCATAAAACAACCAGCTAAGGAAACCACAGACAACCACAAATTGGGAGCGTGTAACAGAGACCATTATGGTTTCGTTTCTGAGGTTCCTTCCCTAAATATATACACCCAGCCTGATGTCACAGATAGAATGTAGGATGAGGAGACCTTTGATCTCATCCAGTGACAAGCTTTTCCTCAAGAGCCAACAGGTTCCCAAAACAAGAAAAAAGGATCTTTGTTTTAGTACAGACATCTTCAAAAGTTCAAGCTAAAGATAAAATCTGGAATTTAAAATCTTTGAGAGAAAGAGCAAAAAAGGAGACACCACCCTCAAAATTAAGATAAAAACATGAAGAATGTGAAGTTCTCTGAAGTCTGCATTTATTAACCTTAAAATTAAAGGTTACATGTCCAGTGTTAATTATGCTTGTTTGGTTGGGGGGGGGGGGGTGTGGTTGTTGTTTTGGGGCTTGGGGGGGAGCGTGTTCTGCAAGACTTAGTACTTCAAAGTACTTTATACTCCATGATCCTTGCCTCGCTACGCCACTACTACATTGTGGAAGTCTTACCACTTGAACTAAAGCATTAACCAGTGGATTTTTACCACAGACATGGGCCATGTGCAAAGGAAAATCTCGACCAATCAATAATTAAACTATCTTATAGTACAAAGAATACTGCCTATCAGGAATTTGAGCTTAAGTAAACATGGTCAAGCAATCAAAAAATTAACTACACAGCTTTTAACTGGCACATCTGCACATAGGCTGCACCTCTGTTTCAAACCTGCTGAGCACTGAGTAAGTTTTCTAAGCAACTATGATAACACACTTACCACATGGTATTGTGGCTGTTCAATGTTGCACAGTCTAAAACTAATGCACCTCCCTTTCGCCCTTAAAATATTTAAAAATATTACGGCTAGAGTGAAATGCAATTAAAGTGGAACAAAACTGAATTACCAGGGCATAGTGATGCAGACAGAAGTGAACTAAATTAATAATAATAGCCACATTTTATTTCTCCCATCATAGGGTTTTTTGAGGGTTTGTTTTGTTTTGGTTTTTTTTTTAAAGTTTCTTAATTTACAAAAAGATATATTGTTCAGGCATTCAGAGCATTAAAATTTAGGTCATCCATATGCACACGCCCATGTATATATGTAGAAAAATGTAAATTATAGCCTATTATTAAACTATTATACTTTCCAATCACACGTGCTGTACTACTTCAAATTTTTCCAATTACTATTAATTGTAATCTATTTGCAAACTTCAGAAGTAAATTACCTATGTTTAGGCATCATTAATGTTAACTAATAACCAATTTTACTTAATGTGCCATCAAAAACCAGAACATCTACGTTTATTCCCCAAGTTAAACAAGCACTTGAAATACTATTAGCTTGTATACCTCAGTGCGAAGGATTCCGTTACTACAATGAATTACCTACCAAAGTCACTGTTAACATTCTCTGCTAACGAAGTAAGAACAAGATCAAGATTAATAGTATCATTTAAAGCTCCAGGAGCTTGGTGAGCTCAGTTGCAAAATGATTTTTGAAATGTTTTTAGTGATTGAACTTAAACACACAGATATGAACAATGAAATTGGTGGTAGCTATAGTAAAAAAACCCACCAATTCTTCTTGTTCTCTTGTCTTTGACAAGCCAATTTTCATAAAACTTAAGGGATCTACATCCTTTAAAAATTTTTATTTTTTTGTGTGGATTTCAGAAATACAGTTCATGGCATGAGCATCTTCATACATCTAACTGTTCCTAAAACTTCCATTAAGCCATCCTCCACCTGAAAAGAGAAAAGCCTCACAAGAAGTCCGGCATAAAAGTAACCCATCACAGACGCAATGCCTTTTCTAGTTCTTAAAGAGAAGGGACTTTTTTCTTAATTTAAAAGCTGCAGAATAAGCAACTGCAGTTAGGTATTTACTGAACATACAGCACTGAAAGGTGAAAAAAATTATTTATATACAATCATTTACAATGTGCATAACTAATGTCTTTAAAAACATCCGGAGTCAAAAAATATTTTTTAAATATCCTGGCTTCAGCTCTGGTTTCTCAGAATCCTGTTACGAAACCGTATTTTAGTTTACCTAAACTGCCTTTCTAGTCATTGTCTGCTGTGCATCAACACGAAAAAAATGAATTCACAGATCTTTATGAGAGGGTTATGCTCTCCAAAGAGATCGGAACCAAGTAAGATCATGATAGAAAATAAGAGTAGACTTTGACAATATTTTCAGAAAAGCTGAAGGAAAACAGTGGCAGTAGTTCAAGCAGTAGTAGAAGGCCTGTGGTTGACAATACAACTTCAACATTTCAATGTCAGGTGGTGCTAAAAAGCTCAGAAACTTAAACATCTAACATCAAAAAGAACTTCTTCGAAAAGCTTAGATATTTGCTGACCTGGAACCTTACGAGCTGTCCTCCCTTGCAACAAATTCTGATCTAGTAGATGGGATTCTTCCCTCAATGTTTACAGAATGATGTTCTGCCATACTGCTCATAAACTAATTCGGGGGGGAAAAAATTCTTGTATATTTACATATAAACGCCTAACTGAAATGAAATTCCACAACAATAAGGACAGCAATCAAGCTATGTCCAAAACAAGAGATACAAGGGTTCAGAATTAAGTGGCAAAAGAACTCACACAGAAGTCATCCTCAATTATCCAAGTCTAATTTTCTTTTACGGCTGTTCTTTTACAGAAGACACACGAAGTACTTAAGACAGTAACTTGACTTCTCGTGAATGTTCATATACCATCGATTTCCTCTCACCTATACAGTCTTGAAGATGGATACTGGTGACAAAGCTCTTTAGAAAATGCTCAAGGATCAGGCCTTGTATTTTGAGCAATGTCCTTTGGACAACAGTCCAACATGCTAGCATTTTCCTTAATTCTATATTGTTCATCAAATTACCAGTGGTTCAAATAATGAATAAGAATGCAAACCAAACGTTTGTCCAAAAATTTTGCAAGTTTCTTTCACAAAAAAATAAGGAGGGATTCATATGTAAGACTGCCTATAGGGCAGAGAAAGCATGCATTTTTCACGCCTTTCTCTAAGAAAGAGAATTAGAGCAACAGTATTCATAAAAGCATTAAAGTACTACAGTAATCTAGCTGAATGGCAGCTGAATACCAAAAAAACCTAATGGAACTGTTACCACAATAAAAGGGGAGGATGATCAGTTTTAAAAACCTCATCTCCAATCTCACCCCTAAAGACGTAGCCCCCAGTTCTACCAAAAACACACACTTCCATGAAAAGGTCATTTTTTTGACAACTTGGGCAATGTGTTCTATGCTAATATTTCTATAGCAGAGATCTAGAAAGAAAGGAGGCTGTGATTCACAAGTTTTTGCTCTAAGTTTAGGCCTGCTAGGGCACTGCTAGTGACAACTGGTTTTTTGATTGTGTATACTTTTACCAATAAGGCTCAGAGGATTACAAAGACAAATTGTCTCTTCTGTTCATCTAGGTATCTGTTTAGAAAAATATCATGGGATCAGATGTTGAAAATACCAAAGTCAAAACCAGAATATGTTTCTACGTATTCCAGAAAACAATGACCAGGTCTCATAAAATCACGACACTTCCAAACTCTAAGAATGAAAGGGCAAGAACAAGTGTTAGTTTTAAGAGTTAGAGTAGGCCAATTTCTACGTCGTCTCCTTTACAAAGAACTTAATCAATGATTACAGACTCTCTTAAGTCCTAGAAAATCTGAGGAAGATTCATCGCTAACATGCCTTGGCTACAGCAAAAAAAAACTTTGTTCACAAAAGTTTTAAATACTTCTAAAGAGAAGGGCCAGAAGGAGGCTCTGGGGAACTACAGGCCTGTCAGTCTGGCCTCGGTGCCGGGGAAGGTTATGGAACAGATCGTCTTGAGTGCCATCATGCGGCACGTACAGGACAATGAGGAGATCAGGCCCAGTCAGCATGGGTTTATGAAAGGCAGGTCCTGCTTGACTAACCTGATCTGCTTCTATGACAAGGTGACCCGCTTAGTGGATGAGGGAAAGGCTGTGGATGTGGTCTACCTAGACTTTAGTAAAGCCTTTGACACCGTTTCCCACAGCATTCTCCTGGAGAAACTGGCTGCCCATGGCTTGGACAGGTGTACTCTTCTCTGGGTAAAAAACTGGCTGGATAGCCAGGCCCAAAGAGTTGTGGTGAACAAATTTAAATATAGTTGGCAGCCGGTCACAAGCGGTGTTCCCCAGGGCTCAGT
>NW_008794451.1:1307415-1325274 GCF_000699145.1 Aptenodytes forsteri
AGTGGTGGACTTGGCAGTGCTAGGTTAACGGTTGGACTCGATGATCTTAAAGGTCTTTTCCAACCTAAATGATTCTGTGACTCTATGAAAAGTAACAACAGAACCGAAGCAAGAGGAGGACATTAATTCGGACATAAAGAATACTTGAACTCATTTGGCTTCAGGAGATGGGTAGAGAAAAATTAACATATGGGTTTCCGTTTCAGATCTAATTACTTCTGAGTCTACAATCTGAACTTGTAAACCATGCAAGTCTAGAAAGAGTACTTCCAGGCTCACGATAAAGACGACAGCTATAGGAGGATGTATTCAGAAATAACACTGGACTGTGGATTTAGCCTATTCTACAGGGGTTTTTATGCTATTTAACAAAGGCAGGCAGGCAGAAGAGAAATTTGAACACAGTCCCAAGAAACTGCTTAAAAACAAAAAAACCCAAACCAAACCAGCCTCCTTTCCACTGACCTCTGTAGAGAATGGCTTGAATTATTGTACCGCATTCAGATTGGGTTTTTTTTGTTTGGGATTATTTTTCTGCTAACCTCCTTTATATATTACTCAATTCATATGAAAACTTTTATAACAGGCAATTGATACTACAGGAACCAGGCCACTACTCGGACCACTGTTGCCTGTTAGTAAGATCGTTTCTGAGAAGTCATTTATGGTTCTGGATGCCTAGAGACATATCAAGAGGTCTTACTTATATAAAATGTCAAGAATCAATTCATTTGAAAACTCTCACAAATGCTTATTCTTTTGTAACAATAAAGAAAAAAAAAGAAAAACCAAACCCCAAACCCTAGATCAGCTTAAAAAGGGGGGAAACAAAAGGTGGGCAGGAGAATCTGTATTTGTTAAATACATCAACCTCCCAAGTCCACGTAATGGAATCAAAGCACTCTCTTCCATTTTAAGAACTTTTCGAGGCGAAAAGAATTTCTATTTAAAGTTTGAGGCTCCTTAGACAAGCTTCTGTATTTTTTCTTCTGAAAACTGAAAATTATAATAATTCTTATTTCAATTTTTTTCCCTTTAGCTTTTAACTTTTTTTTCCTTTGATAAATTAACTTGCACTCAGTTTTCCTGAACTAAAAGTTTCTCTGAAAATATATGGAAAATTTGGTAACATTCAAGACTTTGTCCTAGTAACAGGGCTCTCCCTCCCCCTCCCACTGCCCAAATCCAAACCCTCACACATACACAACCCAAACTCCTTTTCATTCTAGTTTCTCATTTAAGTAAAGCAAACTGCTGAAGCACTAATATCCAGGACATCAAGAAAATGGAAACAAGAAGAGGGACCTCTTTCAGAACCAGAAGGAAGTAAGAAAAGCAGAGGAGATAAACAAGGGTTCTGGGGTTCTAAAATGGCTATGAATGCACTACACTGCATTTTTGATCTATTCCAAAGAAGTATCACCTCTTCACCTTTGGTTATAGAACCGCCAATGGAAGTGGTTCTCCTCTCTTCTGCTGCCACACTCCTCCACCCCACATTGCACTTAATCTAGCAATTGTGCAGCCACATGACTGATCAGTAAGTTGCTCCAAGGGAAAACTACACTTTTTGGCAGTACAGTTTCATGTGGATTAGCTCATTCTGCAAGTGTATGAGCACTCCAACATAGAGTGGAGCAGAAGCATGTGGAGTTGGGGGGGGGGGTGTCTCTGCTTGTGCTAAGGATGTAGGATAAGAAAGCACAGAACTACCCATTTTGGCAACAGCTGCCACCACAGCACCCTAAACGTAACATGAAATTGCACCCTGAATCCCAATCTTTTACTACTAGATTAAAAGGAAAGTCTGCTCCTAATATCAGTGACTATACTGCTCAGCACATAAATATGGAAAAATTGATCAGGCTCTTTAAAGCAGTGAACCAGGCAACTATTTGGAAAGCCCAGCAACACTGATGCCATGAAGCAATTCCTCCACATCTCTGAGAAAAGGAAAAAAAAACGCATGGGGAAAAAAAAAGGAAAAAGAAAAAGCAAGACCTCTGAAGTGAGCCCTCCAAGGGAACTCAATGCACGTTCAACATACAGAAGCATTAACTGCAATAAAAGGCCTTTTAGTATGTGCCAATTCACGAAAAGCCTTTCTATCCAGCATCACCAGAGATTTGACTAAAGAACAACCACGCTCACTTTGCACTGACATTCTGAGATTCTACTGCTGCAATCTGAGACTGAAGTAGCAAAGGAAGTTTCCTGCTTTAGCAGTCTAAACCAGAACAGAGCAAAACTCCGTTTTCCTGAATCCATACTATATTATGAAACTGGCACAGTGTCCTTCCTTATAACGTCCAGACTTGCAGATGTCTGAAAAAGCTCATGTCATACAGGAGTTGTTAAGCTGTTTACCTTTGCCTGGTAGTTGTGATTCCTTACTTTGAAGGCAGCTGTACAATACAAGTGTAATTTTTCTTCCCATCACCCACCAACAATTTAGTGTACAGACATCTGAAAGTTGCCTCTTGTTTTATAGGATTATTCTTATCAGATACCCAAGGTTTGTGAGTATATACAAGGTCACTACAGTCTAATGTACGTCAAATGTCATACAAAAATGTATGTCAACAGTTTATCCCTCTATAGCACAGCGGATTCTTGTTTCAGTGTTCTCCCCTTGTAAACAGGAAATGAGTCCAAGTATAAATGATAGATTTCTCCTTTGAAAGGGCATCACTTACCAGTAACTACCATGCTGCTCATGTTAGAGTTCGGGCTATTGAGTACACTGCCTGAAAGAAGTTCGTCAGATCCTCTCTAAAAAGAAAGAGACAGTAAGAGATTTTTTTTCCTCTATTTTGTGATTTTTAAAGATGATATTAAAAATGTCAGTTTGACAGGGAAAACCTTTAGAAGAACTTAAGCAAGCATAACCAAACCCATTCAGATTTGGCAGACTTCCTCTTTTCAGATAAGTGCAACAACTTGAAATCTAAGTAAAGCAGTATATTTACATGGCAATCTTGGAAATGAGAGCAGCTTAAGCACAGTTGTTTCACCCACCACTGAAATGTAGCCACCTCCAGACACAATGAGAACTGCTGAACAATAACTTCGTCCAGCATTTCAAATTAAAATATTATTATAATTAAATATATTTAGTCTATTTCAATAACATTTAAATTCACTTATTTTAATATTTTAATATACATATATATTAAATTATTATATCTCGCTGAAACTACAAATGACTTGTCTTCATAGAAAATGATCTATTTTCATTTTGGGGACATCCATTTGTCCTGCAAAACACAATTTAGGGCGGGGAATTACATCTTCACTGTAATTCTTAAAACATGACAAATATAAAATAAATGGTCATTTTGAAAATGACTCGAAAGTGGGCTGCAAAAATCAGAGGAGGGTTTATATTGAAAACGTACAAGATAATCTTTTCCTCTCAAATTATTTGCAAGATGGGCATTTGACACAGCTGAAGAGGCTTTTGCTTCTTTTCACACCTTTTTTTTTCTTTTTTCTTTTACCCCCCAACCCCCTCCATCCCTCAAGACTTCATCTTTCAAAAAGCCCCCAAAATATTTAGGTGATCTTTCATTAAAAAAAAAATTTAAAAGGGAATAAACCTGACATCCTTTGAAGATTATCTTTAATTTCTTATTGGTTCTTTCCCCACTTCAAAAGTATTTCCCCAGCACCCTTAACACTAATCCAGGTCACTGCTAAAATGGAAATGAGGAAAGAAAACAGTTACTACCCACCTTTATAAAAATATGTGTTTTTAATTCTGTTGTGGACACTACAATAGCATCTCAAGAACAGTTAGTGAATATGTTTTACAGGGCACCTCAATACTGCATACTAAATTACCCTGAGGATATCACCTTTCTAGGCAGCACGGTTGCAAGATGCATAAAAATCAAACCTTTACCATTTTATCATAGTGCACTGTATGTGTGTCCATACACAGAACAGTATGTTAAAGTTTGTTTAATCCACACCTGAAATCCAGAAGCTCTTAAAAATAGTGTATATATATATGTGTATGCACACATAGAGCCATTAAAGTTTACTTCATTTTCAACATCAGCTCTGAAGAATCTTTATATACAGTTTATTGAATACTCTAAGCTCTTAAGGGTACATAGCAATCAACAAAGCTGTGCCTATCAATTCAACAACAGATTTCCTTTAAAATTGAGTAATGCCTAACACCAAGGTTAGGTAGGACCATGAGAAGGACCAGGTCTTGTCCTTCTCCATGTAAGAACAGATCTCTAATCAGATATAACTAAGGAAAAATTTAGCTGGACAAAACTGAGAAACAAGTTAGAGAAGTTATGGCAACTCTCCATTATTCAAACCACATTGCTTTCTACTGTAAATATAATACATAACCCAGGCACTCAGTGTAAGTTGAAACATAAACATTCCTTCTTTCTCCTTAATGTTCTATTTTTTCTAACATAACATTTACACGGGTAGAATATTGCAAAGTTCAAGACTACCAGCAGTATTAGCTCACTCGGTCATAACTGCAGTTATTTCTGCTCGCAGCTATCCACCTAGCCTTGCTTGGAAGCCCTTGGCTGTAGCCTGGACAGCTCAAATGAAGAGGCAGAAGTAGCAGCAGAGACTGAATCAGTTCATAGTCAAGACATATAAAATATCATATAAGATAATTCAGCAGCAATTTTTTTTTTTCCTTAATATGCCAGGCATTGATTTGCAACAGTACAGCAGTTACTATGTAAACAGCTGAAGCATCCCCAGTACCAAATGAATGCTCTTCCCAAAACCTGCAGGAACTTTACAATTCTGAAATATCTCAAATTTGAGTTCTCTTCAGCTTCAAAAAGTTACTTACATCAGCAACTGCTGACTAGCAGAATGCAAGAGTGATTACATAAACTTCTCGTTCCTAGTAAATCAGGCTTTCAAAAAGCTGTTAATTTCTTAATCCACAGCAGAAAAATCCAAAAGGAGCACAAATTACTCAATAGAGTGGATATTCAGTTACTGTATTTGTGTTTCATGAACAGTTAAAAGAGTTTTCTCTTCATTTTGAAACATATCATTTTGCATTTCATGAATACATTCAGAGACAAGATTTTGTCATTACACTTGAAAAAGTTTTAGCAGTTTTGCTTCAGAAGAATAAGTAAATGTGAATTCCTTATATTGGCATGTATCATAAATTCTACATTTGTTTCTTCTCATAAATCAGTGTTCACAAGTCTGATTCACAGATGTACAGGTTCGTGTGGAATGTTCTTCCAGTTCACCATGAAATCACAAATGTCTAGCAAACCTCTGCTAACTCACTCCCCGTACATACTTGCCAAGCTTTTGGTAAAAGACAAAGATATCTCTTACCGTGTGAGTAATCATCATATTAGAAATACATGGTTATTTTTCCTTACGGGTTCTTAAGCAGCCTAGACACCTCTGCACTTCATTTGGTATGTAACTTTAAAACCAGCTATGCAGCAGAAGACACATCATGTACTTGGACACAGAGCAGTTAAATTACAAAATCAAAAGCAGTAACTGCCTGGTAATTGCCGATTACTTCAAAAGGGTTATCTTAAGATGACAGTTGTCTAGTAAAGCAATTTAATATAAGCATTTCAAGTAAGCCAATGCGTACTCTTAGACTGGCACTACTATGTGACACAAGCACCTCCTCCTGAATTACAGCATAGACATAAAGACTTATGTTACTTACATTTATTCAGCAGAGGTAAGACTTTATTCAATTTGTGGTTTGGGGTGCTTGGCTTTGTTTTTTATGTGCATCTTCTTTCAGAGGGTGCTAAGCCAAAAAGGGCTGGCATCTTGCTCCAAAGGCAAAGCTCTTCATCACTCCGCTATCTCTCACACAAATTTCAGAATCATAACTCATTTCCCAAGCTTCTTGAACATTCGCTAGTCTTATTCTCAAGCACGCCAGTTCTGCTAGTCAAATCAGGCAAAGCAAAGAAACCTTTAAACTAATTTAGGTAAATCCTATCGAGTGTTTCAGAGATAAGGAAACTGAACTCAGATCTTTGAAAAACATAGTGAATCAGATTCAGTGAAGAATGGAAGATCCAAGAGCAATGTTCACTTAACACTTTTCCCCATCTGTGCAAACTGCTGTGTTCTAAAGAATCAAAGCAAGTTTGAGATTGTATAACAAGACTGAAGATGAAACACACAAATCACAAAAATGTCCAAATCTAAGTTAAAATAACAAACACACACCACAATGATTTTATTTCATCATAGACTGCAAAGGAAGTTCCTATAATAGCAACATGGTAGAGACTAATTGAATATCCATTTTAGCATGAGGGAAGGAGATTATAAAGGACAAAATAAGAAGTACAAACTGCTATTATACTATTAATAGGTCATCTTCTGACAGCTAGTCCTCCACAGCACAAGTTTTCAATGCCATATTTCTATTCCTACCAATGTCAAGAACATTAATCTATATTAATCTTCCATAAAAGCTAAGCCACTATTCCGATCAGAGCTATCTAGAACATTTCTTCATGAAACCAGCATCTGCCAAAATACTATTACACAAAAAACCCAAGGGAATTGCCAAACTAACTTCTTGCAGTGAGTGAACCTTAAATTTGTTGCAAAGTCAATACTGTCCTTTCAATGAAGCCCATGGTATCACACCCTTGCCCCCATGAGAGCATTTCCATCCGTGGTGTGAAAACAGCATGTTAGTGTATGGCTTCAACCAATGGAATTACGTAAAACTGACACGTAGGATCACTTTCAGAAAAAGATGAAGAATATACCAACCTAGACTTTGAATAGGTATTTCGAGAAACTTAAAAATTATACATACAAAAATTATTTTATATATTGTAAATTGGAGATACCACTTCCATATTTCAGTTAATTTCTACAAGTAAATACAGTTATTGTATATACTCTGTCTCTTCTACAATTTATGAAATCAATTACACAAAGAGAAAGAAAAAGCCCCTAGCTTGGCAAATTAATCTCCTAGCTCCTTGATTTAACAGTCATGCCTAAACTCAGAATCCCTCACCCCCAATAACAGACTACTATAAAGCTTCATGCTATCACAGGTTATATTAAGTAGCTATGTAATTTCAGGAAGTCATTACAGTCATACCACCCTTCCAGGCTAATCAAAAATATACTATTTAGAAGTCTCTGCCAACTATTTTCCTCACATTCCAGATAGGGCTTTAAATATTTCAAACATTCCCCAGATTTTATTACATCCAAGGTTAAAAAAAACAACCCAAAGAGTCACAACTTTGGCTTGAGACTTACCAAAGAGGTTTAGTCTTTTAAGCATCAAAGGACTTTTTGACAATTGTTTATGAAAGAGAAACATTATCAGCTCTTTTCCCAATTATTCAGGGCTATGGAGGATCTGATCAGAAGTTATGGCTGAACCTAAGGTAACAAACTGAGTGTATTACAGAAGGCTTTTTAGAAGCACTACAATACTACAAGAACACAAAACCAATACTACTAGAAACAGTAAACAAGTGACAAAACTGCACTTTGTTAAAAAGTCAACAGCCTCATCTAAAATAATTTCTTAAATTCCCACTAGAAAAGATAAAGAATACACTCAAAGATATTGAAAAATACATTTTCTGATAAATCCTCTCATTTGTGGTATTCAAAAGCACTGATATTACAAACCTCTCTCAAGAACAGGATGCTTTTGCCCCCCCTTCTTTCCCCTCTCCCCCCTCCCTCCCCCAGATGAAGAGAAAAGGAGAACTTTAGCTGCACTGCGCATTTACCACAGTCATTCTCAGCCTACAGGCATGAATTTCCCAAGGGGTATGACAAGCCAGGAGACAGATCTCATGATTCAAAGAAATCTAACGGCATTGTAAAACACTTCATTTCTAACAACATCTGGGAACAATTTAAAAGAAAAAGCCAGAAACCTGATGGTATGGGAGAGGAATAAAAGCATAGGAGAATTCCAACCCAGACATTAAACATTCCCCTCTAACAGATACACACTTGTAAACACACTGCTTCAATATTCAATGTCTGAATTAACTTTGAGGACTGGATGTTGGAAACAACAGGACAACCCACCGTAAACCCCCAAACACAGCATTTATAAACTTCGTTCAGTTTACATGCGATGGATCAGAATTTAATGAATGCTTCATTTTTAACAGGTTACATTTTTAATGAAACACTGCATAAATACACCCTCACACACTCTTTAGTGAAGAAGAAACACTGATCTGCCTTACGCTCTGATTAGACACACTACTGTCATAACACATAATCCAAACTACCTAATGAATAGACTGTTACACCTCTCATACATACAGGATCACAGAAGCCTCATTCAGGACAGGACAAGCCAAGTCCAAAGATACAATCCAAAAGAAATTCCATGCAGGTTCATAGGTATTTTACAAAGCATACAGTTTAAACTATAAGCTCGTCATCACTTCATCAGAACCTTGAATACAAGGAGCAGATCTACTTGATTTTTTTTTTTTTTTAAAGACTACACTACTTGACTGTATTAGCATGAAGTCTTATCAAATAAGGCCATGAACTCCATGGGTGCTTAATAACTCACTTATAACATCACTTGCTTTTAATCCAGTATGAAGTTAACTGGACACAGTATGACCACCTTTCCATAGTTATTCTCTGTATTCTCTTTTTTCCCCGCTTCTAGTCTTTTTCATGCTGTCCTCAGCCAACCATATATTGTTTATAAATCCTAATAACTAACTTCACCATTTTTACACTCATATTTTTTCAGTAAGGAAGGATCTAGGAGAAAATTAAGCTTTTATTCTTTTTTCTTCCAATTGTACGCATATGCCATGTACGTATATGCCATGTACCTAATGTATGAAAACACACAAAGTTTGTAGAAATTGAGAGAGCGTGATCAAGGGAATCTGAAAAGTCTTTAAGACTGAAAGGAGACAAGTCTTAATTCCTCTGAAAAGCCTCCAGGTTCTCAAAATACAATGGGGAAAAGAGCCAAATTTCTCGAAGCATCTGAAGAGCAAGAGGGACTATTAAACCAGAAAGCTGAAGAGTAAAGAATCAAACCTCCACTTAAAGCATGCCACCCAGGCTCATTTGGAAACCTTCAAACTTTCAATTGTAATGAAAGACTGCAGGCAAGAAGTACACAAACAAGATAATTTATTCCAGCATTTCAGACTTTCTATTCCACTTTTACCAGGAAAGAAAGTGTTACTCTGCAGCAGCTGTACATAACAGGTAGTAAATTAGAATAGGTGAGAACAACTTGCTAGAGCTACCACCTAGATGTGTTCTTAGCTTTCTGGTTAGGGAATGATGGCACCTGTATGTCCAGATTTGGTCCTTCAGCAGCAGTTTCTACATCTCAAGATCCACGAGGAAGGTATTTTCTACTTGATTCTCTGCTATTTGGCAATAATAAATTAAAAGTGCTAGTGCTATTTTGTCTATAACTCGATACTCATGTTACACATTCATAGAAAAACTGATTTTACGAAAAGCTAAAAACAGCTATATGTACTTGCAGCTATAAAAAACACCCAAGCCCCTAAATCAAACATCACAGTCCCATTAACAGCTTGTGAAACCACAACCTCATTTGAACCAACTACCACCAAAAGCAACAGTCCTACCTTCTCCCTGGCCCCAGCAACTTGTTCCTATTCTGTCCTCCCCAATTCTATATTGCTACAAGCATTTATGCAACCACATGCTTTTGTACAAATCTGATGAAAAAGATGAAACGCACTGTTGTGTCAGCTTAGCTTTATCCTGGTTAAGTTCCCAAGAGAGGTTTGTGAACTGGCTACCCAAACATTTGTTGCACAAGTATTGGTGACAGAGAAAACTGGAATGCGGCTTGATTTGCTTATGAAAACATGGCCCAAAGCTCTAAGAAATGGGAAAGGTATTTTCATGCTGGTATTGGCTCATATTTTTCAGATGGTGCAGGTGATCACATTTCTCTTCCTACAACCCCCTCAATTAAGATGCAAATATAGGTGTTCTGTTACAAATGAAAAATAGGTGATTCCCAATTAGTGACAGACATCAAAACGTATCAAATAGGTATACTAAGCCTTCCTTGCATTGATGCATACTTGCGACAGAGAACAAACTACTTTTCAACATTTTTCCTTTCTCTCCATTTTCAGCTGTCCTTATTTTCCCACAGATAGTACGGTGGCAGAATGAGCATTAAGGAAAGAAACCAAAGTTACAAAGAAGAAAGAATTGGAGTAGACTGTTCCAGGAATAAATATGAAAGTCATTTCAAACAGGGTCAATTTACAGAAGTTACTGCTAAAAAGAGAGCAGATGTTTTTCATTGTAAGAAGTTATTTTTTGTCACCAAGGACATGTTCCCCGTACCACTGCTGAAAAGGCCAATCCAGATGCCAGTTCTAAACTTCTGAACATGGTCACACTTCATTCTTACTTCACTGCTAGAACGTTCTGCACATTTTCTGCTGTCTACTGTTGCTACGACTAAGTATTATTGAACACAAAAGCTGATTTAAAAAATTATCCTAGCTAACAAAATCAAAACAGGTCCTCCAATTCACAAACAACCTATTTTTGTCGTATCACTGCCCTTAGCAGACTCTTTGTCTAATCTACTAGCAATCTACTACTAATTATATGAGACATGCAAAGATAGCTCAAAACTATCATTCTGATATTTTAAATACAATAAAACAGACCATCACATGGCATGTGTCTGTATGAATGAGTCAAACGTTTTTTTTTTTTTTTTTTTTTTTGAGAGGTTTGTGAACTGGCTACCCAAACATTTGTTGCACAAGTATTGGTGACAGAGAAAACTGGAATGCGGCTTGATTTGCTTATGAAAACATGGCCCAAAGCTCTAAGAAATGGGAAAGGTATTTTCATGCTGGTATTGGCTCATATTTTTCAGATGGTGCAGGTGATCACATTTCTCTTCCTACAACCCCCTCAATTAAGATGCAAATATAGGTGTTCTGTTACAAATGAAAAATAGGTGATTCCCAATTAGTGACAGACATCAAAACGTATCAAATAGGTATACTAAGCCTTCCTTGCATTGATGCATACTTGCGACAGAGAACAAACTACTTTTCAACATTTTTCCTTTCTCTCCATTTTCAGCTGTCCTTATTTTCCCACAGATAGTACGGTGGCAGAATGAGCATTAAGGAAAGAAACCAAAGTTACAAAGAAGAAAGAATTGGAGTAGACTGTTCCAGGAATAAATATGAAAGTCATTTCAAACAGGGTCAATTTACAGAAGTTACTGCTAAAAAGAGAGCAGATGTTTTTCATTGTAAGAAGTTATTTTTTGTCACCAAGGACATGTTCCCCGTACCACTGCTGAAAAGGCCAATCCAGATGCCAGTTCTAAACTTCTGAACATGGTCACACTTCATTCTTACTTCACTGCTAGAACGTTCTGCACATTTTCTGCTGTCTACTGTTGCTACGACTAAGTATTATTGAACACAAAAGCTGATTTAAAAAATTATCCTAGCTAACAAAATTAAAACAGGTCCTCCAATTCACAAACAACCCATTTTTCTCATATCACTGCCCTTAGCAGACACTTTGTCTAATCTACTAGCAATCTGCTACTAATTATATGAGACATGCAAAGATAGCTCAAAACTATCATTCTGATATTTTAAATACAATAAAACAGACCATCACATGGCATGTGTCTGTATGAATGAGTCAAACGTTTTTTTTATCCTACTGCTCCCTCCCTTTTATTTAAGTATCTAGAATGACGACAGTGAAGACAACATAGATTTCGGAATAAAGAAGAAGAAACTGAAAGGAAAAAGCTATTTAAATGCGTTTTCACATTTCTTAAGTTTAGTCTAAACTTATCTTCTGACGTCTTGCTAGAATTTCTAACTGACTTTTTTCTACACATATTTTCATTATACAGTGTACAGTTCAAATAAAAAGTCACAATATATCCACAATATTTGTTTCCACCACAAGGAAAGTCTCAGCTATTACTAGCAAAAAAGGGTCAGTGTTCTGTAATTTTTTAAGAGAAGAGATTACCCCTCAGAACTTGAGTTAAAAAAAAAAAAAAAAGAGTGGACAATGCTTCAAGAGTACTTACAGACAATACTACTTTATGCTCTCTTCCTTTTCTCCATGAGCTCGTATCTCTGCCGGTTTTAGCTACTGCCCTTCTCCCATACTATTATATTCCCCCATGTTAAATTTCAGCAACCAGGAAAAAGGGGGACTTTGTGACACATCGCTGTTCGGGAAACTATTAGAAGGTACTAGGACAGTGCTTCTTAGCATCTTCTACCCAACCCTAACGTGACCAACTAAAAACACACCAAGAATTCCTTCTTTTCTTAAGCATACTGCAAAGGCTGATGCCCTGACTTTTGGGGGAAAAGGCCGTTCCCACATCTTTAAACATTACAAAGCTATGTTTACAGGAATATACGAGTTTTCCCCCCTAGGCATAACTGGGGCTGTCTGCACTTGGCAGCTGAAGCTCAGTTTTTAGCCAGCGTAGCCCAAAGCAGTGTCAATGTCACAAATTACCAAATGCTATGTACCAAATATTGCATCCATGAAGGAGTGACTGCTTCTTTTCTCCTGTCAGGTAGAAGTACACCTCAGCCATTCTGAAACGTGCAAGGCACATACACAAAATCAGTCACTCAATTATTCAGGCCCCATTTACTGCACAGCTATGCATGCCATCCAGGAGAAAGATGATACACTAGACTGAAGTGGCACACACTGAAATACAGTAAGAGAACTCTCATCTTCAATATGCACCAAAAGTTCACCTAAGTTATTCCCTGCACCTGTGATGTATATTCTTTACATCACATTTTATACCCCTCCGAAGACTCTTTTAATTACTCCAGAGAAAAGATACATTAGATACTTCATACATTCACTTCAACAGTTGAAAAAGGCTCTAACACTCCGAGTGCCAAATCAGTTTACTTATCCAGATTAAAGCATCACAACTGTAAGGAGAACACAAGACAGCGATTCAAACTACAGTTATTAGATTATGATACTCAAACCTATATAGCCAGTGAGCAATGAGAAGTTTGCGACTAGAAGCTAACTAGCAGGCCATTTCATTTTCAGTGACTAAGGACCTCATGTAATAAAAACAGAGCAACTGAGATGTACCTTTTTAAAACAAAAAAGCAAACATTTTATATAATATGGCAATTTTTAAAACTATGCATGAAGAAATCTATAAATTTAAAATGTATAGAATTTCTTTAAGAAACTGAAAATTTAAAAAATTCATGAACTATGTAATATACTATCATTATCGGAATCCTTAGCTCTGTTCTATTAAAAAAAACTTTACAAAAATACTTTACACAAACTGCTTATATACAACAGGAGTTCACAAAGTAACATCAGACACAGAGTTAAAGCTCATTCTTTTCATATTATTTTGTAAATTGTAACGTAAGGGGTGAACTGTGTGCAGAGTGACATTTCCTTGCCTCCATGAATTCTAGGTAAGCAAAACAAGACGTTACAGACCAAATCAAATATGAATTATTTCATACATACTTACAAGATGACTGGGTTTTGACATGTTCTAATGCTTTCAGAAATTAAAGCACACTGCTCCTCTGACAGATTCTAGCTGGGCAGCGTGCTCCCACTGCATACTTTGAGTTGCGCAAATCCCTGCATTTACTCTACGTAAACCAAGTTTTCAAATAGTATTTGTCATTTTTTCCACCTCCGTTTTGAGTTTTATATTTTCCTCAGCTTTTGGTGTTAATTTCTGGTGACTCAACACATAAATAAAATCAAGATTGAACATTCGACAGTTTGATGAACAAAAATGTTTTAAATCAAATCAAAGCACACAGCACAAATACATGGTAATAGCTTCAAATTTAGCAGTCTTATTGGCAGGTAACTCTGAGAATATAAAAATGTTAATAAAACATTATAAGCAAGTATTCCTTTTACTTTATACTTGCCTTGCCCACATGCAGTCCCCAAAGCTCAAAAGCCCTTTCTTAATTCAGAGACAATTCCCAGACTACAGTAGTTAACTTCTACTATTACTCCTTTACGAATGGGTTTAAACAATATAACTAACGTTCACTTTTCTGTCAAAGAGATAAACCAGCCAGACAATAGTTAATATAATTTTCAAATTTGTATCAACATGACTGATGATGATAAAATAGAGCAAATTGTCCAAACAGAAGGGTCATACGTCACAATCCCGGCCGTATGTCACAATCCCTTTCTCCAGGTATAATTGAATGTATCACAAACATGCTGTATAACTGATCAGCATATATACAGTAGGTGCAAAATATTAAGAAAGCATCAGGTCAAATAAATATCCTGGATAAGTTCTTTTCACACAGGTAAATCCCTGCCCAATTCCCACGGCCATCCAGTCACAATAAAAGCAGTGTCGAAAGAGCATTAAAACTGCTGATGCAACTCCCTGGGCTCAAAACTTGCTCCCTACACATTCCCAAGCACTTCAAAGAAAAGGTAACAGCCAAGGAAAGGCAAGATGAACGTTCCCAGTTGTTTATATACCACCTAGAGGTAAAGCACTCCTCAACTTTAAAACATCAGTTCATCAAGAGCAATGAACAGTCACCAGAGAACATAAAGGACAAATGTTCCACATGGCCTTCCAGAAAACACGACTGATGCTAGCATTAGACTGCTACCCAAACTGCATATATCAACTAGCGAGAAGTTCCATTTTCCATTCTTATTAGTATCTTGAGATAATTAGAGAAGCTCCAGAATACAATCCAGTTTACTCCTCCCGTATTTAACAGCTTTCTTCAGAAAACCATCATCCTTTTTATTTTATTCCCACTACTTCTGTGCACAAATGGATTGTTTCCTTTTAAAATCCAGAGAGTAAGCCCATTTTTACACGGCAAAGAACACACCTTTTTGACACTTCTGTGCCCTTCCTTGTATTTATTTTAATCACTACCTCTGATACACCTGTCTTGCCTTCTTTCTTATATTATATTCATAATATAACTTCTACAATCAACAGAAAGAAGCAGTTACGTCATCTGAAGTGTCTTTATTTCATTGCCTGGCTAGTATCTGAAAATATGGTTCCAAAATCGCACTACATTCTTACAATATAGTTCATGAACGCTCAAATTCTCCTAAGATTCTCAGTCACTCATAGTTAAGAATGAAAAGGATACTGAATCCATTTACTTCTCCTGAAGTGAGAATGTCAGAATTTGAGGTTCAAGCAACACATGGTCTTCCTGAAATTGCTTCTTCAGTAGACATGATTAAGGGCAATTTATAAATTGTTCTGCCCCAAAGCTATTCACGTGGGGCAGTTTACTTCCAAAAGACTTGAACTTCCTTAGGTATTCCTCCAAACTATTAAATACATTCCTAAAGTTTTAATCAATTAACACTTTTTCCTCCCAGACAACAGAGAGACAATCATGCCAGTTCGTACTTCTGACTGGGATTAGCTCCCACAGAAGTACTTTAATAACTACACTTTCCTCTTGATTCAGGGAGTGATTTTAAGCCTGTATCCAATACTGCACAAACATGTGGAGCCAGATGGGTCCAGAACCTATATAACTGACTTCTTATAGCTCCTCCTAGAAGCAAGCTTGCTCAGAAACATAATACAGGTAGATCTGACAAAATAGCTGCCGTATCTACAGGCTAGCTGTATTATATAAGAACTAGTCCAAATCCAGCAGGACCAATACTGGATCTGAGCCAAAGAGCTTTACTAGACAAAACCTGGCTTACCAAGCAGTTAACATAGATCAGCTTCAGGTGAAAAGGCAGCTACATAGTATAGCTACAAAGTCCCTGGACAAAATGGAGACTTAACTGTATGCACTAGAAAACTTCTACGTTTCTACCACTGAAATAGAATTGCTTGCATGCATTCATTAACATAACCTAAAGTTCCCGTGTCCCATATATCTTTGCATTCTCATTATTTCTCAGTCTGCTTCTACGAAGTACTGATCTAATTCCTGCAACAGATTTGAATACGAAAGTGAAATAAATAGTAAATTAACAACCATTTGGAAGCTCTTTCCTTGTTATAACAAATGATAAATTCATAACTGAGCTTGAGAAATAAAAAGTAAAGCAAAGCGAACGCCCACTTCTCTGTCTACATAACAAATTCTATCTCCCATATTTTTGTGTCCTATTACAGACAGTCACTTCTTTTTGAAACTTCAGTGGTAACTGTTTTGAAAAAAGGAGCGGGGCGGGGGAGAAAAGAAAACGTGTCTTTTACAGTCACCATGCAACAATGAGAAAGCGTTGTTTTGAAAAAAATCTGCAAAATTAAGCTTTAAAGTAAGAAGGTGACACCACTACATTAATCTAGAACCACTGTTTACAGTTCAGTGCCTAGAAAAGTCTTTTGTGTAGAGCCTCCAATTTACCTCCAGGGATTTTTGGTTAATAAAGCATATACTGCTGACTAAATATCAGCTGACAATGACTAGTTAAAATCTTACAACTTGCAATTACTGATGCTTAAAGTAGTTCATTTTGTATCAACAATTTGCCCCCTTATTTGCTAAGCGTACATCCTACCTTCACACCAACTGCAACATCAGTGACAATGCTGTAAAAAAAGAAAAAAACAAGAACACAAGTCAACCAATTTATCCTCATAAAACCAACTTTTCAATGTATTGCAATGCCAAAATAACGAGGAATTGGAATAGCCAACAACCTCCCCAATCAAGAAAATATGTTCTAAGAACACAGCAGGACTGAGGGGAAGCACAAAAGAAACCTACAAAAGCCACTGAGCTCCCCCAGCTTATAGGCTTCTTCAAAAGAGTCCAAAGTTTCAAGTAAACATTACTCCAAAGCAGGACTGCCAGGAAATTTATTTAGGAAACTCGGGTTTCTGGACTACATGAGATCATAGGGTGAAAATAAAAGAATTTAAAAGTACAGAACTTTTCTTACACACCCCTATTAACTAGACAGCTAGTTCAGCAACATAGCCTACCCTACAGATCTTACAGCAGGAAGCAATTAACACATTTTTTGAAATTAGCTTGGAAAAAAGAACGCATTGGCAGGTACACCTATATGAAATTTAATGCAATTTAATCAGGTACACCTATACTAAACTCTACAACAGGTATGTCAAGGTACATCTTTTTCTTAGAGGTTGTGACATCATAACTCTCAGCATGTGACACAATCCCAAAAATTCACACCAAAATAAATGAAAGCAAAACGTGAATATGTGAAAGCATTCCACAATGTAATACTCATTAATGACAAGACTTCTCAGACAGAATTTGTAACTCCCAACATTATAATCGCAACTAACCATAAAAAGCCTTTAAAACTCTCACAGTTGAAAGGTTATATGCTTAAATCAAAGCAAAGAGATTGCTTCTCTGTTGGAAGCAGAGTAAACAATTTAATAGGAAATTTGGAAGCTGGAAGATGTTGTATTTACACTGACGAAGGCTACAACCACCAGCCTCATTTTCCAGGTCCAAGAGAAAGGCGGCCTTGTGCATGGTGACTGCCCACCCCAGCTCCCGGCCAGGACCGAGGGCCCTCGCTGTCCCGTATGGCTGACTCCTTCAAAACCTTCCCTTCTTTGGCTTTCACAGGCAGTCTCCAGCATACACAAAGGCATCTTTCTACCTGGGGACGGGGGGGATGCCAGAGGGCTTATTAGGCAGTTTCTGAAAACAAAAGAGCTCGACATCTGGCTCCTGCTGGTATTGCTCCTCCCCTCCAGCCAGCTCCAAAACAAACCCGAGCCCTACGGAGCGCCCCTCCTCACCCCACGGCTGGGGGGGGGGGGTGGGGGGGGGGTGGAGGAAG
>NW_008794451.1:1326074-1354304 GCF_000699145.1 Aptenodytes forsteri
CCCGGCCCACCGCGGGTCTCTCCCGCCCCGCCCGGGGCCGCGACTGACCCGCCGGACCGCGCTTGTTGCGCGGGGAGACTTTTACGCGCTTGGTGCCAGCGCTTCCCAGCGCCGGGAGCCCGTCCCTTCTCCTCGTGGAAAGCGTTCGGAGGGGCCGCGCCAGGCCCGGGCACCCCCGCGCAGCCCGTCCCTTCAGAGGGCCCAACCCTGACAGGGAGCCCCGTCCTCCTCTCTCGGGGCCTTCGGCTACACAGTCATTTATAAGGAAACAACCTGTTGACTCTATAGCTGACCACTAATACTATTTCGAAAAATAATTAGGATGAATGTACAAATTAACTATTGCAGTGAGGCTGTTTCTTCACAGAAGTTGGTGTAGCCGTGGTTCTCTGTAAACTGCCATATCAGGGTACAAACTATTTGCTCTACGTGGCCATTAGGAAACACTTTTTCTCCCCATTATTTTTTGCCAGGTCTCAATATTTCATCACAAATCTTGAGATGTTTGGTACAGAGTTTTTAGAAAGAGCTGTTGTGGGACAATCCTGGATTACATTCAAACAAAAAGTCAAACTAAAGGTTTTGTACCTGTGAAGGAAAAATTGAAAATGTGATCCCAATGTTCCTAAAAGATCCCAAACCCAGAAGGATATTAAAAAGTATTCAAATCATCTTCTGTATTTTCTGTTTTGATCTGGCAATACCGTTTTCAAAAATATGTTTTGAGGCGGTAGCGCAATTACTTGATGCACTTTAATTTTTTCAGGTTAGTGTAAGTCCCTTGGAGTCTGTCACTGAAACTATTGCAGTGAAGCCTGATAAGGAATTTAAGAGCCAAAAAACTATGCTTATCTCCATAACTAGAAAATGTTCATTATGCTTTACTACCCCTGTCTCCCTCCCCTCTAACTGACCCCATGAGTAGCCCAGTAACTTAACAATTAGGAGTACATGCAAATTCTCATTCTACCCTGTGACTTTTTGTTCTGTTCTGGAAAAGTCACTGTGGTTTTCTGCAGCAATCAATTTCCTAGGTGGAAAATAACAAATACTGCTTCTCCTAAATTCCAGTATCATTTGGATATCTGCAACTACCTTCTCTTCCAGCAACTGTCTTCAGTACTCACCACTGACCACTTGACGAGATTATTTATTATTCTCATTCTTATAAAATCCCTCGTAAACGTTTCATTTGCTTAGATTCTATATACAGTTCATCATGCCAAATGCTATTCTTTACTTTTTTGCTTTCAACGTTATTGTGGGGTTTTTTTTTTAAAAAAGTATCTGGTTGTAGCATTCTTTACCAATTGCATGTGTTAAAGAAGTAGTATGCTTTAAAGTAACATCTTGGACTTCAGAGATTTAGAATTGCCTATATCCATCTCTATAAATCCAGTACATTTTTATATATTTACTTCATATATATATCAGTCCTGTAGATTCTGGCATGTTTAGTAGGCTTTTTTTTTTTTTTAAAAAAGTATCTGGTTGTAGCATTCTTTACCAATTGCATGTGTTAAAGAAGTAGTATGGTTTAAAGTAACATCTTGGACTTCAGAGATTTAGAATTGCCTATATCCATCTCTATAAATCCAGTACATTTTTATATATTTACTTCATATATATATCAGTCCTGTAGATTCTGGCATGTTTAGTAGGCTTTGCACCATTGGGGGGTGGGATTATAGTTGGTTTCTCTCATTTGCCACTGCCTTCGCTCCTGTTTGTTGCCACATTGTATGGGGGATTTTTTTGTCTTCTTTTCCCCCCTTATAAATCTAAATACATCTCGTCCAGTTTTGTATTGGTAGAAGTACTGATCCTTCTACTTCTTAGCAATCAGTAGAAAATCTGCCTTTCCATCTGACTTACCTATCTCACTGCCTGTCTTGCTTACCTCCTTTGCCTTTATAGTAATGCCATCTTCGAACCCGTGTTTCTCACCTCTTTTGTAATATTCCTGTTTTCTCCTTCTTTCATGACACCTACCAGAATCCAGCTGATTAAGTGAGCTAATAATCATTCGGTTTATCCTCTGAGTTAGATGCTCTTCCATATAAGGGAGACTGAAGAGCGCATGTTGAGTGTGTTTATAGCAGAAAAGATGCTGGAACCGAGTTTGCAAATCTTGGTGAAATAATGGATGTGACTTTATAGAGCAAAACTCTGGTCCCCCTGAAACCATCGATAAAAGTGATAATTAATCAATCAGGCTTTTACCTAGAGCATTTAATTTTAGAAGGGAAAAAAAGATACCAACAATCAGCGTGTTACTAATAAAATGCCACAGCATCCTCTTGCTCATTTGTTCAGTGTGGTATTCCACTTTCCTCTTCATGTAGCTTTGCCTTTTTATACTATTAGATTATTTTTAGTATGCTTTTGGATGCCTTGTAAAATGTCTACCACATTTTGGACATTGTGGTAGTATAAACAATGACTCGGTCATCTGTTTTCTCTGTTGCTAGAGTATGTCTTTACTTTGTCTTTCTCATGTTTTAGAAGGTCAGAAAAAAATCGTTGCCAAAAACACCCCCTTGTCCTTAGGACCTGTCAACTTTCTGCTGAAGTCCTGCACCAGATATTTCAGAAGGCGGCTAAAATGTCCAGTAATGGACAACCATTCAGTAAAACACCTCCAGCAAAACCCTCCGCATTCGGTTGTTATATTATGAAATGTGAGGGCTTATATCCTCTCTCCATTTTATTCTAACCAAAATTTAAGTGTAGGTGTTACTATTAGCTGTACAAATGTTCCGTACTTTTTAAATCCTAGTAATTTTACTGCTGCGATAATATTTTGTTTTCCGAAATAATTTCCTTTGATCATTGATATATTTAGATATTTCACTTTCATTGGTTGTTTCCTTTTTATTTCAAGAACAGCTAATAAATAATAGTCTGTGTAGTTCAGCAGCAGTATGAGTAGTCAGTGGTGTATACTTAGTGAAAGATTGTAGGAATTGGGAAGCACACAAAGATATTTTCTGCAGTACATTGTCCCAAATTGAGTCCCTGGAGTTGCTGGGGAAAAAAATAGCATCCACACTCTCAGAAAATATCTTGTCCAAGAATTTGCCTGAGCGCTTTTTGACATCCGCAGCGTTCTAGGGCAACAAGTTACGCAATTTAAGAAATCATTGTGTGAAAAAAATTTTCTTTTGTTTGTTTCAAGCCTGCTGCCTGATAATTTCCGTCAACGTCCATCAGTTCTTTTCTTAAAGACAACAGATGGATAATTTTCCCTGTTCACCTTACCGTGCTGTTCGTGAATGCATACACCTTCATCATATCATCTTCAGTTACATTTCAAGAGTCCTAGTAAATTTACTGTCTCCTCTATTAGAAGCCATTCCGTATTTTCAATAATTTGTTTTGCCTTTTCCTACACCTTTCCTAATCCTATTCTAGAAGACTGTAATGGTCCTCATTATTCAAGTTACAAATGCAATGGCTTTATATAGGTGCCTAACAAATGCTTTCCGGTTTATTTCTGGTTTTATATTCTTTTTTTTTCTGATAATACCAATCTCATTTGCATGTTTGAATGCTGCTAAGCCGTGAGCTGATGTTTTCACAGAACCCCCCCCCGACTCAAGCACTCTTTGCTGTGTGGAAGTCAGTCATTTAGATTCCAGGATTTTGCATGTATAGTTTGGCTTGTTTTGTCCCTTGCATATTACTTCCATTTTTCAGCACAGAATTTAACTTGCCATTTTATCATTCAGTCACACAGTATCATGAGAGCTTTCCACAATTCTTCACGGTCAGCTTTTGTTTTTATTACCATGAATAATTCAGCATCGTCAGCAAACTTGGTCGCCTCGATAATCACTCTTTTTTCCAGATCATTTAAGAATATGCTGAACAGCGCAGGTCCCTGTGGTACACTACCAGTGACCTCCCTCAACTGTAAAAAATAGACCTTTTTTTCTTGCCCTTCATTTAATATCTTTTAATAATCTAGAATTAATAACTAATAATTAATAAGTTCTTAATATATCAAAGAATGTAGCGGTTAATCCTGTATCAGCTTAGTTTCTCTCAAGAGCTTTGGTCAGAGAATTTCAACAAATTCTTTTTTTGAAATTAGATCATGTTGTTTCTATCGGACTATGCTAAAACTCAAACATAGTGACTCCTTCAAAGAATATGGTACTTTTTGCTATTAGGTGCACTTAAACAGTAACAACTCTTCATTTGTCGCTATCATCATGAAACTGAATAGCCCTGTCTCTTTAGTTTCCTCGTATTATTAGCAGCAGTGTCATTGAATGGTGTTGCTTAGTACAACAGATCCTCTGGATATTATGGGAAAGGTTGATCATTCAGTTTACCAGTCTTTGTTATATTAAACCACATTATTCTAGCTTAAGCCAGTTCTTATCAACTTCATAAATTCCCCAGATGCCTTTGAGCAAAGTCCCAACGTTTATTAGTAGCTATTCGTCTTTTTGTGCTCCTGTAAACAATATCCTTAATCAACATTTCTTCCCAGCAGTCTGTGTTGATTTACTTTGTTTTATTGAACTAAGTTTCGAAGCTATCGAGTAGCTCTTACAAGCACAGTGCCCTAAATAAATGTCTCTTTTTCAAGTTCAGGTCAGAACTTGCCTTGCTGGTCTGAATCCCACAGGCTGCTCTCCAGCATTCTATTTCTAGCATCCTTGCTAGAAAGACGGCTTATCTTGGGCGGGCTGGGAGTGTTACTGCTCTCTACCATCTCAAACACCAAAACGTGTGACATAGCTCATACTGTACTTCTGTAAACATTCGTATGGGTCCAAAGGTCCATTCTCAACAAGTAGATTAGTATTTGCCTGCCCGCTTTCCCGCTCTTGCTTGCACTATATCCACCTGGTAATTTATTTTCCAGAGCAAATGCACCTTTTTCTACCACTGTGATTAAATACACGTACATTTGCTTTCTTCAGGGCTGGGGATCAGTTTTACTTTTTATTACAACCATTAGATGCCAGTGATGATTGCAAACATCTTTCATACTACAGGGCTTTCTTGTTTTTTTGCCTCAGCTGATCGGTAGCGGAGTGAGGATCATGTTGTGGGTCGTGCACAGCCAGGGCTGCAGCTCTGGGAAGAGAGTGCTGTATTCTGTCATGGAAAAGAAGTGAAATGAATCTTTTTTTTTCCTGAATGTGAAGATGTCTGTTGAAGTTATGAGACAAAGGGTAGGAAGTTCTCTGCTTCTTGACCTAAAAAAATGTCTAGATCCTTCTGTGGTCACAAACAGGTGTCTAAGTGCTGGCCTGGCACTCTACAAGACACAGGGGAAATATTCCAACGCTAAAGCTATGATTGCTCTCCAGGTATGTTGGTAAAGTAATTTAATCAGTTGTGAGAACCTAGTTTGCACCTGACTGTAATATGGCTGACCAGTACTGATGAGGACTGCTCCCTTAATGATGTGTGCTTTTACCAGCCTAGATCTTCACGTTGCAGAGAGCAGAGCTGTCCTACCTACCGGGCAGTCATACAACCCATGAAAAAAATCTCTAAGCACAATACTTTTTAAATCATTATTTAACGTTTATTTTTATGTGTGGGTTACATTAAAGACCCACAATCAGAAAAGACTGGCTTTAATTCTTAGAGACTCCCTCATTATTACAATAGCTTTTGCCAATCAGTGTTGCAGGTAATAAAGGTTATCCATTTGAGGATCTGCCAAAGTATAAATTTAGGGACTTCAAGATGATTTTTACTTTTGAGCTGAAGTGAAGGTGTCTGAATTTTGGCTAATGGTACTCCTCTGTAAGGGTGTGGTTAACTTAACTGAGCTCAAGCATTTAGCCCAGTGGCTCCCTGGCAAGCTGTTGCTTTGTGCAAATTAGTGCCGTCTGGCACAACGTCTCAGCAGGTAGGTGGTGACTGGTGGCTGAGAGGTGGCAATGATTAACCGCCTCATCCGATATGCCTGCTTTGGCGGGGAGGACTTTTCTTCTGTTCCAGTGCAAAATCAAGCAATTCCACTGCTGCAGGTGATCTAAACTCACCTGGTTTGACTTTGCGCTGAAGCTATCTAGACGGACTCACAGTCATCTTTATCAGAGGAGAGCCCCGAGACTCCAACCCTCCTGCCTCCAGCTGCTCATTTGCAGCCTGAGAGCCCTCGCTGCTCTGCGCCCTGCAGGCGGGGGCGAGCTCAGGCCAGAGGTTTAAGCCACAGCCTGAGTAAATATCCACCAAACTAGGCTCAGATGTAAGCTTAAGGGGCTGCTTAGATGTGTTTTGAGTCACTCTCTGTCTAACTCACAGACCAACATCGGACAGAAGACTTTGTGTAACACACACAGTGAGCCCAGTGTTGTACAAGGTCTGAGGTTGCCCAGTTTTACAGACATGATAATTATGTTTACTAAAAAGGTGACAAACAAGAAATGGAGAAAACATACATTTTTTTAAAAAACTCAACACCAGCAAGGAAAAGAGTCCAAATCCCCAATAACATAGTAAATTAAAGCAATACGTTCTCAAACAAAGAAAGAAAACTCACAGCAATTTCAAAGAATGTTCTTTGCACAGCTGGACTGAAATGGGACTTCTGCTATTGATTTCAGGAATACCAGAACTTGAACTCTGAACTCAAATAATTTAAAAGGAGTAAAAAGTGTCTCACAGTAATTTTAAAAGGTCATGTAAGTGACAGATGAGCTCACCTTTCCACTTTAGTCTTTGATGTTAGAAAATGGTATTATTTGTGTGCAATTTTTCCAAAACTGTGCTCTTTTAACATCCCATCCTACAGAAGTTCTTCCAAACCCTTTTGCACGTTATGTAGGAAAAGCATTATGTTCCTGGGCTTTTTAAATAGGGATTACTTTATGGACTCCTGCAAGAATGTATAAGTTATCAAAAAGAATATCATAGAGGAAAAATATTTTCAAATGGATGCTGTCCATGGTGGCGAAAGATACTCAAAATGGAAACCTTTTAAGTGTTACAGAAAAATGTCTTCAAAGAGGACACCCCAGAAATGTGACTGTTTTTTAAAAAATGAAAATCTTCAAAGCAGGCACCTCTTTCTGTGAGGAAATCCTCAAAGGAGCATTCCTCCAGAGTGAGAATCTCTGAAAATGAAATCTCTTAACTGATATGAAAACTTTGAAAGCAATAAACCATTCCTAAAATTGAAGGCAGTATTTCCTTGGCAGAGTATAGAGTGTTCTTAAAGGGAGAAATGACTGCACCATTGTTAACTATAGAGGTGATCAAGCCCTACTTCTCTTACAAGAAGGAATAAAGATTTTTTTAAAACCTTTTATCATAATCACAAAGTTATTAAACTGCATCATTACAATATTTTTAACAATAAAAAGTATTGGTGGCAGTGTACTCTTTCATCACTGCACAGGCAATTTTAGACACACTGGTGACTTGAAAACAGCTTCTTCATTTTTAAAGATGTAAGTGAAAAAGTTCATGGAGTGGAGCTTGTTGGAAATATTGCTGTGAATTATATTCCCATGGAGTAACACTTTTTTTTGGAAAAGTAAGACTTTTCACAGAAAATGGCAGCTTTGCAGTATATTTTCCAGTTCAGAATAGCATGTTTTTTGGAATCTGGACTATTTTTCCAGGATGGAAATCCATTTCCAAATTTTTTCCAACTAGCACAGTCCATGGAGTCATTTCTGGTTAAAAGCTTTACAGGGAAGCGATGCAGAAGCATGGATGTGACAACAAAGCAAAGTAAATAGCCTCTATATAGGTTAGAAAGGAAACAATGAAAAGACAATTTGTTCATTGTGCCACGCTGAAACGTCACGGCCTTTAAGATGACTGCTGTTGAGGCATTTCTTTGAGCAATGCAAGGAGATGGGTCTATAGAATCATTTAAAGAGGCTGACTGCTGTGGCACTAGACTAGCTATTGGAGTGTGAGTGAACTGCAGCTGACCCAAAGCCAAGGGCAAGCCAAAATGATTTTCGGGGCAAGACATTGGCGTTTAAAGCAGCCTGGAGAGACACGGTCTCTTTTGAATTGAGAAATTCAGAAATTAGAAGATAAAATACGTATTTGCCCGCCTGAGTGGCCACTTTCTCTCTTACCTATGAGGCTCATGGAAGCAGCATTCTAGCCAGCTTCTGCTCCTGGCTGCGTGAACCTACAACGGTGCCAACTACCTTCACACAGTTCCTACACTCAAAAATACAGTGGTTATCGAACACCATAGCGTCTCCCCTGCTCTTCCTTACTATCTTCTCATGCTGTCCTCACACGCTCCTCACTTCAGGATTTGGGTATCATAAACACCCTTAGGAAAATGCAGCTAAGGTGACGCATTGTGGCAATCTGGTTTTTAATTGCTTTACTGTACATACGCTTCCCACTTGTCTGTTTGTCTAGCAGCAGTTTAACTGGGATCACTTAAACATCTTTCTGTATTAAATATTCTAGATAAAATTATTCTTTCAGATCTACTCAGCTGAAATACTTTTTAGCATATCAGTTTCACAGAACTGTGATTCCTGTAGCGTGCAGTAGTGGGAGATTCAATACGTATACATAGGAGGCAAATTTGACCCAAATGGCATACCCTATACGACAGAGTTCTTTAGTAATAGCTTATAACCAGGATCTGGTTTTGAGTTTTAGAAAAACAGACAACCACAGAAAGTAGAAGTTTCTGGCATGCTAGAAGGTAGACGTGAATAGTGTTTTTGCTAATATCAGGAAAAAAAATCTAGATTAGGAGGACCAATTGCAGTGTTCAGTTGCTATTATAGTCTTTTCAGTCACTGAATAGAATCACAGAATCATAGAATAGTTCGGTTTGGAAGGGACCTCTAAAGGTCATCTAGTCCAACCCCCCTGCTGTGGGCAGGGACATATATACGTAATAATAAATACAGTCAATGCAGCTGGCAACACCTAGAGAATTTAAGTAAAAGCTACAAATACATTGTGAGACCATTTGAAGACAATCTGCCCAAAATAGCTGCACATAAAAACCTTTCTGTAGCACTGCCTCCCAAAACACCAAAACTCCTGAACTAGGCTGCAGGCTTCCTCCGCCGCCCGTGAAGCCAGCGTAGGCGCAGCACCCTGCCTTTGTGGGCACCGAAGCGGAGAGCAGCCCGTGCTGCGGGCGCCGGCAGCCTTCTCCCACCTCCTGCAGCCACCACGCAGCCCCCAGAGCTGCTGTAGTCTGGGTCCTTAACTGCAGCCACTGTCGAGCTTTTCTGCATCTAACGCTCTCCCAGCGTTGTACCCGGTGCTTTACATCGATCCATGAGAAAATACCAAAGCCCCTTCCCAGGCTCTTGCTCAAACTCGGACTAGTAAATTTACTCCCACCTTCCAAACAAGATTTTTGGAAAGGTGGGTACCCCTGCAGCTCTGGTATGGCACGGCTGGTCTGGTGAGCGTGGAGCTGTGGTGTCATGAGCACGAATGCCTGAGTGATCTTAAGACGAGACTTCTCTATCACAAGTAGAACTAGTGACTTCTGCTGTGCCTTAGGCTACAAAGCTAAAAAAGCACCAGAAAGCAATCCATAAGCTAATGTTTTGGGTTTTTTTTTCTATTCCTCATGCTCCACAGGAATTTCATGCTATGTTAGCTGTAATTTAAAGCTGACCTGCTACAGCAAACAAAAATCTCACTTATGGTGAAGTAGGGGCAACAGATCAGGGGCACCTCAGTAACTTTCCTCGTCAAACCTAACTCTTCTTGTCTTTGTTAATTTGGAAATAATAGAAAAATCCAAATGTTTCTGAGGTCGCAAATATTCCTCTCAAGACTAAATGGTATTTTCCATTTGAAAATTGTAATTTGTTCGATCAACCATACAAAGCAGATAAGTTTTCTTTCTTACATAGCACAAACAGTTTCAGAAACGTTATGTGGTAAAAGGCACATCAACTCACTCTGGAAATCTGAAAATGGGTCCTGAATAGAAGAGCAACAGATTAGTGACAGAAGTCGGAAATAATCCTGTTCTTAGATTCACTATGTTTCCAGAATGGGTATTATTTTTTTTTTAAAAAAAACTTCAATTTGCCATCCCCAAAACTAACGTACTTGATAATTTTGAGAGTAATCTTCTGTGTAGTCTGCTGTCCTTTAGGAGTGCTGATGTAGCTGGAGAACAAGAGCTGCTTGTCACACTGCATTACTAACCGTCTGCTTGCAAACTTCAGAGAATTTCTGGCCACGTGTGACATAACATCTCATTAACCTTTTGCAATATCTGAACCCAACAGAGATATCTGCATCTGGAGGATAAACAGCAGCTATCATCTCAACTCCCCCCATGAACAGCAGCAACTTTTAACAAATACCGTCAGCAGTATGAGATGCAGTCCAGTGATATGTTGACTCTTCACGACTGGGACCATAGCAATTGTCTTTTTGTCAAATTTACATGTCTATAGTTCTTATTTTTTAGTTCAGATACCAGTCCAATAGTTCAGATATCAGTCCAATATTGTGCTTGCTGTCTAATGTGGTGACTTAGCAGATGTAAAATGCGATTTCATAAAGGGCAAAACTGATAATTTACAACCATTATAGGCACGGCGCGTGTGAAGTGGAAGTCATCATCCTGTGATAAGTAATCAAAATACTGCATTGCTGCAGCCCTGGTGCAGGTTTTCAAAGGGATTGGAGTGTCAGGGTAGTCATATCCCTCCTGCTTTCTGCACAAGGGCAGGCAAAGTTAAGCCTTAGCCTCTGGGCACAGGAACTTGCTGTCATGAGTGAGAAGGGATCAGGGCCACTGACACATACAAGTGCTCGTCAGGGTGAACGGGGTATTCGGAGGCATAAAACATCTCACAGCTCCAACCCAACCCAAGGCAATGCAGCTCCCTCCAATTAAAGACACGCACTGCTGAACAAAATATGGCTCTGCACAAACATGGTCCTAAAAGCTGTAGAGACTCTGTTTACCTATCTCTAGACTCCTTTTTCAGCTCTGTATTATTATTTTAGTTCAGACACAAATTGCCCTGCACTGATTTTTCATTCTTAGTTGTATTTATATTTCAAAATGTTGCTGAGATCATCCCAGACTTAAAGCTTAGGGACCACCAGACGTAAACCTTAAAAGCTCTGGCTTTTGATTATCTAACAGTGCTAAAGGCATGTTCTTAATGGTAGAGAAACAGCAGGTATACATGCTCAGTTGAAAAGGAAAAGTTTTAGTATACAACATATTCTCATTCAGACACCGCATATTTTTATTACTGGTAAACAGTAGAATAAACCACCAGGCTATCATTACAGTGTCCAAGGTACGTCTGCTCCTCAGCTTGCTCCTTACTTGCAGCATGCTTCCTCAGCCTGCCACTTTTGGAATTAGATGCGACACCCTATGCAGTGCCCTGTTAAAACCATACTCAGCTGGACAACGCATTAATAGTGCAGGTTGAGAGTAACAAAAATACAAAGCCGACAACAACTTCAGGACTGATTTTCACACTTTTCTGCCTTCTTCACTTTCAGTTGGTTTTGCTCTATTTTTCTCGTAAGGACACAAGTAAAACAAAGCAGGCTGGGGTTCCCCAGAATTAACAAGTTAATAGCATTCATGTGTTAGGGCTTATTCGTCTTGAAGCAGACTAGTCTGAGTATAAGCTAAAGTTGAGGTGCTCAGGCAACGTACAGTGAAGGCTTGACGGGAGCACTCTTTTCTGGAGAGGTCTGCAACAAGATGTGGAGATTTAATAACGCGTTGCACTTAGATGTCGTAAGCACCTTTCGTCCAAAGATCACAAATGCTGTACCAGCATCAATTAAGTCTCACAAGTCCTCTGTAAGGCATAGAATAATAAGTAGTATTATATGGTTTTATTGTTGAACAAACTGATTCATTTCAAGTCACAGAGCAGCAGCGTGGTAGCAGAGGAAGAAAACGAGATTTAGGGTTGAGTCCTGAGTCTCTCATTGTAACCACAACGGTACTTTCCAAACTGTAATACTCAGTGGGATTCTTTGGTAACAGGACAGTCATACCTTTGAATTTCATATCTGCAACAATAAAATACTCCGTAAAGAAACAAATTAAAATGTAAATTTTATGGGACTTACAAAAATTGTATTTTGAACTCCCAAGTATTCAAGAATGCCTAGATTCTCATCAGCTACAGACTCCTTCCTCTGTGGTGGTGTTACACTGTATGTGCTCAGCTTTCAGTGAAAAATACAGTCATCCCAACTGTTATGGTCAGAAAGATAATTTTTAAACCATTTCACTCCTGGAGGTACAGACAGCCTGACGTATTAGCTGTCTGAGGTGTGTGAGCTGCCTTACTAAACTGAAGCTGAAACACCAGCTTAGCGATACACGTATCAAGATTTTCAACTGTTTTAGAGACCATCAGAGTATCTCTAAAAGGTAGGATGTGAATTCAAACACCCCAAATCTATTATCGTCCTAAAATGGTTGATTACTATCATGCATAGTGTCTATCGAGAGCCAATAATAAGCCACAAGCATTAATCTCCATTATAGGCTTGTATAAAGTATGACACATTTATAGATTCAGTGCAGATTTGGACATTGTCTTACCAAGAAATTATATCACTTCTCAATGGTCAATGATTTTTCAGTAGTGTCATTAAGTACAGGGGATTTTGGTGCCAAGTCTACCAGAGGGAAATAAGCATCTCCGAAAAAGTAGGGGCCCTTAGTCATCCAGAAGGAGAACTTTGAAATTGCCTCCTAAATTAGCTAAGAATCAATAATGCATGAGGCAAAGCAGAGGGGAGAGAAGATGTGGTTTCGAATGACCTGCTGAGCAATCCACAAGACAGGGAAGAGGGAAGAAAAGGGAGCCAGCTGGCGGGTGTCTCAGCTGGTGGCTCTCTGCCGTCCCGCAGCCTGGGGACTGAGGGAGGGCATTTCCTTCCAGCATGGATTCGTTAGCCACCCACAGCCTATCAGCTGCCTATAGAGAAGAGAGGATAAGAAGGACAAGCTATTAAACCTGATTTTCAGGTAAGTGTACTTCTCTATATACATTTGCCATTGTAACTTGGTCTATTTTGGATTTTGTAAAGAAATACTTCACCTTTACTTTAACATGGCTTCAGTTAAGAGTAAGATTTCAAGGTTAGTGGCTAAAATCACACCATTCCATCTCCGTAGCTGTAATGATCCATAAATCCAGGTTCCTGGAACCCTTTTGCAGTGCCCACTCTCCATTTCCCTAGGTACTGAAAGGCGAGCTGCACAGTTTAGGCGATGGTGATGCAAGAAGTACCTTTGAATGACCTGCATGAGCCATGCAGACAGCAGAACATGCAGAAAGGAGAGAGAAGAGTACTGGAAAAGAGCTATCTTCTGGTTTATTCTCTACATTTGCAATTGCCATAGCTTATTAATAAAAGCATGCAGATTTTAATTAAGCTGAACGTGGTGTAGAATTTCCAGCAGAGCAGCACCGACTCCACAGATCTGGCTGCAGAATTTAAGTTGTTCTTAATTCTGGATACATAGGACCATTATTAAATGTCACAAGAGTAAACATAGTTTGAAGACGCAGAGCTGCTCTTATGTCCAGGTTTTTACTTAATTTAAATGTAATTGGACTAGCAGAAATTCTAACATGACTTGCAACTGAAAAACATTACACACTGTATTAATTCACCCTTCATTAAAATTTTAACAAAAACTAGAAAACGGCACTCCTGAGAAGACCAAGAAGGAAAGCGACTACAGAAGCCCCTCTGTGAAACTCTTACATTTATGCGATGGGATTTCTGATCAGATGAGAGAAAAAGCTGGGGAGCGGAAACTTTCCACAATATTTTTCTTTCACAACCTGGTAGAGCTGCCAGAAGAAATTCCTGGCGGGTGTAATGCTGACCATAGCTGTGATGCAGCAAGCTTTTAGTTACATACTTATCCCCTGAGTCGCACTCTGTGGCAGTCTTTCACATTACTGCCTTGCCCCAGCCTACATCCTTATAAAGAAAGAAGCAGTACTTAAGTATATCATCAATAGCAGCGTGACATTAAGAGGATCAATCCCTGGCTTGTTGTGCACCACCTTCCTCCCAGACCAGCACAGGTCTTTTTCTCTGAGCACCCTTCATTTAATGTGATATAAAAAAAAAAGGAAATAGCTTGTATAAATACTGTATCAGAGTTATCAGAATGAGTGTGCATGGATGAGGACATAAGCAAATAGATAAAAAATTATTTTGCCTTTTTTCTGCCTATTTTTAAACACATCGGTGCTGATAACATAATAGCCAGGATATTAGAAGCCAGGGTCTAGAATACCATTTTTATGTGAGGAAGAAAGACAAGAAAAATATTTTTTCAAAGTCAAACAGGGCAGTTAGTGACCTGCAAAAAATTCAAATATTTACAAATAAGCATAGGTCAAGAGTGTATATTACCCATCTTTGCATTAGCGACAGCAGCTGAAGCTGCAGCGACAGTACTGGGCGCAGTCCAGGCTCGCAGTCGAGGGGGGGGGGGGTCCTTCCAAAGCCCTTGGCACAGGAGAGAACCAGTCAGGCTTGGAGAGTTGAAGTGACTCATGCAGCAAGTGGTAACGCAGGCGAGACTGGAGCCCAGCTGTGGTGACACTCAGTCCAAAGCTCTGAGGAGAAGAGAGGTTCCCTGGCTAGGAGTAAACAAGCTACTTAATTAGTATCTGAACGCTCCCCAAACGGTGGAGAACCTGCCTTCCCTACTGCTGCTGCCCCTGCTCCGCGGCCGAGGTTTTGCATATCGAGCCGTCTTTATTTGAGGTTTATTTCGACGTTCTGCCAAGAGAGATTCTCATGTCTCTCAACGAGCTGCAACAATGCATATTACAAGCTTTTAAAATGTAGAAAGTGTGATTTACTGGTAGCGTATGTCAGGCCATGGTGTATTTCTTTAAACATTGTTTATTCCAGCTTCCGTAGTACCTGAAAATAAACAGTGAGCTTTTTTCCCTTTAACCAAATTAAAGGATGGCAAAATTTTAATGACTGTTGAGATGAGTACTTCATTACTGAACCTCCAGCCGGTTCACCGAGGACACAGTTTTTGTCTGAAACGGCAGCTTGCTGGAGCTGTGCTGTGGTACTTGCTTTGAGAGATCTAGCTTGCAGACAACTGCTCCTTCCTTTAAGTAGCAGTAACTTTCTCATCTGCCTCAAGCAATTCTTTGGGATGTCACACATCAAAACACAGCTTTTCTTCGTTCGTCCTAATAGGTAGCAAAGAGTTCAGAGTTTTTAGGTTCAGAAGCTGATGTAGTCTTGTTTTGACCTTTCTCAACACGCTGAATGCCCTCCAGTGCTCTGCGCTGGAGTGTGGCAAGCACAGCAGAATCCCCATCAATCTCATGAAGAGAGGCAGCACGGCTGAGCTACGCCACAGTTTAAGAGCATTGCCCCTATATGTTAAAATCTGATGTTGCAGCCCATTTGCTGCAACGGTAGGTGCCTCGATAGCTGCAGTTAGCCTTGCTGAATATTCAGCAGCAGCTCTGTGTTCCTCAGCACTGCCAGTTAACTGGCAGCATTTAATATCTTTTAATTAAAAGCGAGCGGTAATAACAATATACCTTAACCAAATGTTATCAATAAAAAAAATGTTTGATTTTCTTTTTTCCTTGGAGTGAGAAAGCCATCGCCATCCCTATGGCATGAAGTATCTTTTCTAGCTATTGTTTTCTCTGGTGAGGATGTAGATCTTGCCAGAGTGACACATAGCATTACACTTCCAAGCCTGCATAGCCAACAGCTTCTCGCTTCCCTGGGGTTAGAAACTTCAACTAATGCTGGGTGCTAAATCTATGTAATAGATCATTGTAATGCTTTGTTTTTATTTATAACGCTGCTGTTCTCCTAGCACTTGACAGAGGTACATATCATTACCATCATTTGGTAGCTGAAGGAGTTGAGACAGGGTAAGCTATTGTGACTGGCCCACTGTCACAGCACAGGGATTTGGAGGAGCGGAGCTTTCCTCATACCATCTCAAGCTTCTTGGAGCCAAAATCAAAATCAAGACAAAACATACGTTATACTTCCAACTCACTGGGAGAGTTTTCAGTGGCCTGCCCCTTTGAGGTATGACAAACCTCAGACAGAAGAATAAGAAGTGAGAAGGCAAATGAAGGGTATATGAAGTGAAGCAAAATGTGAATAACAAACAGAAAGTGTCCATAGATTTACAAATGAGTTAGAAGACCTCTAAGAAGGGTACTCACATCATCTGTTTTAGACAACTTCTGGCATCCAAATTAAGTGCGATGCAGATTGTTTCACCCCTCATCTACTGTTGGCCTCTTATCTAAGCAGTGGAGCACACCCCTTTCCCTCATCCACCAGGTAATGAGAAATATCCCTCATGATGGGAAAGACATTTGGTCACATGATAGGACATACGTGGAGTCCTGGTTACGTGATCAGGCGTGCAATCATCATGCAGTAACACATGGCATTTTTGCCAGGAGCAAAGAGGGCAAGCAACTCGCAAGCAAGATAAGTTGTTCTGGAAGACCCTGAGGTAGGGTTTTTCCCTGCTTTTTAAAAGTTAGGAGCATAAGTTTCCTATACCACCCGTAGATGGTAATGAAAGGGCAATCTGAGTTATACATCTGATGTCAGACACTTCGGTATTAACTAGAGAATGCAAAAATACTTCTGTAAATCTCTGACTTGCTGCTTGCTATGCAATCACATCAATCATTTTGATTTACACGCGAGCTGCGCAAGGTTAAGGCATGCTTCATCTGCTGCGCACTGGCCATTCAGACAGCGAGCATGTGGGGACACTTCCACAGTTTCTTACGTTTAAGGAGTCTCGGCTACAAGCAAAGGAGAGAGAACGTGAATCTCCGAGCTCGCACTGGACAGAGAACTGATCTGAGCCGGGCTCCAGCGCACCGGGCTGCCGGAGCCGCTGGGCTGCTCTCGTTTCTGCCATGCAGCAAAGAGCCCAGGGCCTGAAAATGCAGTCCGGGACCAGCCAGGAATAAGACCACGCCAGGCTGACCGAACAGCTGGATGACTCTTGCAGCAGGGCTCAGATATCACAACCACAGACATTGCTGCTAAACAGTCAACAAAACACAATTTGCGGTGCAAAGTAGCTGATAGTTACTGTTTCAGAGCTGTATATTGTTGCACGAAGAGAAGCTAAAATTACTCTTTGTGATAAAGTTAATGGTGTACAGTTTGTAAGTTAGTTATAACAACACCTCAAGCATTTCTACAAAACAATTTAATATTCTGACTCATTAAAAACCTTATTATAGAAACCACTTACAGGCTTTATAAACGCATTTTCATATTATTAGGGAAGGATCTTAATAAAGAACAATTTGAATGCAAAATGCACACGCAGAGTAAGTTGCTTATAGTAAAACTAGCTAAATGAAATTTGCTGTCAGCAAACCTCCTGACTAGTTTCTTCATCTGAGTTACAAATGGACTGTGTTTCTGCGTACCTAGACCTTTTTCTAATAGAAAGAATGTGCCAGAGAATTCAAGCAATTGAGATAACAGTGCGAGCATTGGCCATAATCCCCCTCTGAGGACCAAAATATCCCAGAGCAGGCAGTGACGAGCATGTGCAGTTGATTATAACAAGTGATGTAACTCACAACCGCAGAAATTTCTCTCTCAAGCTGTAACAATTCTTTAATAGTGAAAATGAGGAACAATATTGAATCTTAGGACAAGGCTTTACTGTAGCTCTGGTGGAAATGAAGTTTTGATCTACTTAGAATGATGTTTGTTATGTTTGGCTAGTAAATAAGCCAGCGTTTTATTATTTTTATTGATTACCATATTGTGACACTATGTGGTGATATACCAGTGAAATTATTCATTAAAAGAATGACCTAAAAGTGAGCATGTTTCATCTCCATAACTGATTTTTAAATGAGGCAATAGACTAACAGTGATTAATGAATGATTTATCATCAGAATAGAAACCAATAACGGTTTACATAATCTGTATTCTTCACCGACATTATTTGTTGTTGCTATGCATAGCATGTAAATTTTAGAAGCCTATAATATTTGAATCTTATATGACATATTTTTATACTTGTGTTTTAAATTTTGTGCACTAGCAGGTTCAAGTAGGTAGCATTTTAAATCTTTATAAATAACAGAATTTGTTGTTTGCAATAACACTTAAAATGTTAATCTGCAGATCCCTGTCTTAATGAATTAGTACTGTTTTCTATGTACAAAATAAATGCAAAAGGTCAGCTTATTATCCCCAAAACCTACTGTGAAGTCATCAGAGAGTTAATTTTGTTATTCTGCTGAAGCTGCATGCAATCACCGAGGATCATACGGGTGAAGTATCATTAAGTTCTGCTCACTGACACATACCGCAATACACAAAATAAAAGCTAAGAAGTGCAGGCCACTCACATTACTCCTACATGCAATCAGATTGTTTTTTAAAACAAACTTTTCAGATACTTGGACAGCAGCCCTGTAGATGCAGCTAATCCTCCATTGCTGCTCCCTGTTTTTTCTCGCACCTCTCTCCAGAAGTGCCCCTGCGAGCGCAGCGGAGCCAGCGCACGCTCCCCGTAGCCCACAGGTAGCCCCGTACGGCAGGATCCACATTGGTATTTCACACTTGGCTGTGAACAGGCCATCTGGGCCGGAGAGAGGGAAGGAGAACCTGCTCCATCTCCCACGGCAGCAGGAGGGGGTGGGAAAGGATGGGAAGGGGTGGGGAGCCAGGGCTGCAAGGCCCCAGGGTAGGGCAGGCGGTGAGATATGTAGTGATTAATACACGGTTGATTATGAAAATACCATACCAGACGGCAAGACCTGCCAAGCTGCTCAGGGCAGTGTGGTAGGCACCCTTTCCCTCGGTAAACTCTGGGCAAAGCCAGACCAGGGTGGGCAGGCTGCACTGGTTTTAAACAAACTTTGGAAAGTCAGTATTGTATTTCGTACACCTACGCTATTTCATCATCCTCTAGTGCATTTGCTCACGACCCTTTCATTTATCGCAGCAATAGGTCTCACATTTACAAGTATGGAGGACTTAAAAAGAACGCGGTCTTTTTGTTCTTTTCAATATCTGTTCCATTGATGCTGCCCTTGAGGGCTTTCTGCTGCTGTACCTCACTCCCAATGCAAATGTCATCATCAGGTAAAAATAAACTTTAAGACTACCTAACAAAGTAGCTTTGTTTGCCTTTAGCAATTTAATATAGCTTCAGCATAAAAGTTTGCCCACATGTGGATGAAAAAGCTTCAGTGCATCTGTGTGCACTCCGGAGCTGACTTTTCTCTCCTCTGGGCCCGTGGGCTGAACTGATTTAAAGGCGCCTGATCATCTTTTAAGTACATAGCCACAAAGTTCAGCTGGTGCTTTCTGATTAAACCTTAGCTCCAAAGCCAGAAAGCTGAAGTGGCGGCACTGAGCCTCCAACCAAAGTGCCTTCAGCACTGCTTTTGTACGGAGACCATTGACGCAGCGTCCAAGAAAAGATGGTAGAAAAATATGGTTATAATGTCATTATCACCACGCTCCTACATTTTTGTAAATGCCTGATATTTAAGCAAAATAATGAATATTCATTCATTACCAGGACTTACTGATGTAAGCCAAAAGCAGATTGAAATGTCGGGGTTTTCTTCAAGGCGCAGATGTTAGGTTATCTCAGGAAAACGACAGCAGGTTCTGAGGCAGAATGCTGAACTTTTCCACCGTATCTGCTGTGCTATCAAATAGGCTGTCGTGATCCCGGTTCTTACCGCGACGTGCCAACAAAACTGGTTTTACATCGCTTCTAAGAGTTCCATAACAGGATGTTATTCACTGCTAATGTATTTTGGTTCATATAAATGCAGAAAGAATCTGTGACAGGTCATAGTGTATCACCCTGTTATTTTTAGTCCATGTACATAATTTACCTTATTCATTGCTACAGGGGCTCCACAACTGATTCAGGGCTGTGATAGAGGCTCAAATCAAGTTAGAAAAAGAGCATTAGCATTACAATCTGTACAAAGGACGAACCAGAAAACTCAGATTCAATTTAGGGGATGAGAGTAGGCTGGAGATGCTTCACCTGCTCCTAATAATGTCATGAGTGCTACGCAGCCAGATACGTTAGATAAGGATTTCCTGGTTTAATGGTGAGCATAAATAAAGAGGAACAGTGCTCCGATGATGCAAAATTACATAGCTCTGTTGAAATAATGGAGCTACAATGATCTAGCAGAGTGTCTGGAGACAGTTTAAAGATACCGTTTTCATGAAACTTGGCAGGACCGCTCAAATCAGTGAGATGAGAAAGAGCTGGCAAATAATCAGAAAACATTCCCCCTGTCAAAATTCAAAGGTTCCATTTCTGGGTTTTCTGAAAAGCAAAGGGTGGGCAGATGGATTCTGTTTGCTCCTCCTTTAATTCTACCAGTTAAATAGCCAACCAGTGGACTTACAGTTACCGCATCTTGACATGACGGTTAATCTTTTCTTCTTTCATGACACTGATATATTAAATATTGGGGATCAGGTTTTATTGACTGCTCTCACTTTCTGTAATCCAATCAAATGAGTCTTCCCGGCTGCCCTTAAAGCAAAGTAAATCTTCTTTTCTAAACCATTCGTAAACAAATCCTTAGTGTTCATTGTCAGATCTAAGCTAGGAGGTATTTTATGTGACCACAGATCACTGTCAACAGAAAAATTAGATGTTACATCACAAAATACTTTCAAGCATATTTCAACAGACAAGTGTATATGAACATTACATGTTTTGAAACAGAGGAATCCTCGCATAAAGTCCTACGATTCAGTCCATGTAGCGTATTCCAGGTATGCGGATGAAATGATGTGCTAGGGAAGCTACAATATATAATTAATAACTACCACATTTCTCTCCTCCTCAAAATCATGTTCCTTCCCATGAAATCAGAACTATTTCCTGATCAAGCTACTGTTCTGCTTGAAAAAATAAGATGCAAAGTATCATAAATAGTAATGAATAACTTAAAGTCTTGCTTTGCATATCCATGATGCTCTGGCTCCAAGGATCTCAGCTCACGCTTCATAAATTTTAATTGAGCTGCCTATATCCCTATGACATAGGAAAAGATTACTTCCTGTGTTTTACAGCTAAATGCTAGCAAGAGAAATACAGAGGCAAATCCTGCCCTCAAGCAAATGGTCCCAGAGATTCTCCTCGTTGCCTTACCAGTACAGTGCTACTCTGCAAGCAGTACTCTCAATTTATTTTATAGGTAAGGAACAAGAGGGAGATGCTCTAGCTTTCAATCCTGAGGAGCCGGGCTCTTCTCTGAGGCACCCAGGGGAAGCAAACAGGAGCCTGGTAAAGCAGGAGGCAGAGGTTCTGCAGCTGCGTCCTCTCCTGCACTGCCAGCGGGCAGGACACCCACGCAGTTGTGGTACCCGCCTCAGCAACTCCGCAGTCTGAAGGCTAGGATTTTCCCCCCTGCTTCTCCATGCGTATTATCAGACAGCATGCTAGCGGCTACAAACGCATCTCTGGTCTTAAGTAACTTAAAAATTCCCATTTCCGTATTTTTAGAGTTCTCCCCAACACAAGTGAAATAAGGAATATGCATGGAAGCTAATTCTACTGTCTTAATTTCTGGGGTGAGCCAAAGATTACAGCTTTTCTTTTAAATAGCTTCACATTTCACATGTCTTAAGTGGTTTCAGAGACTGTACCATAAGCACAGGCAAACAACAAGTTCACGGTTTTCCAGTTTTCTAGTTAACTCCTTACTTACGTTGTTCTTATTGTTGTACTTGTTCTCACTGCTCTGCTTTGTGGCACCTCCGGGCGACCTACAGACACCCACTCCAGAGCCCTCTGTCATTCTGCATGTGCAAAAGTGCAGTAGACATGTGAAATACAGCCACTGCAAATGGAGAAGTCATTTGCATGAAAAAAGAAGCAGGTAGCACAATCAGCTGCTGACAGAGGCTAACTTTTCAAATGCACACAAAGTAGAAACCCATTGGAGATAAGTTGAACAACTGGTGTTAGCATGGTTCTCCCAGCGGTCACCCTCCTCTCTGCTCTCCAAGACGTGGTTATCAACCAAGTCCTACCTGCACTTCATGAATACTCCTGTCATTGCCGGGAGGACAGGACAAGGCTGTATATGAAACAGGATGCCCGAGTCATCATTTCTTATTCAGATTTCAGTACCACATAAGCTGAGCTGAGCGACGTACAAACAAAAGAATAATCTTGCACCACAGGATGGCATTAAGTGGCCATAAGAAACAAGTAACAGCTTCACTGAGACAACAGCATTGTTCTATTTAAGTCAAAGCATAAGTCTCAAATAGGTATAATCAAGAGTAACAAGACAAGTGTGACAAACAGCAGGACGCAAAGCATTTTACTGGGGAAAAATAGGGCATGATTTGATTAGTAGTAATTTTCAAGACATATGACTGTCAGTGGTTTTAGCTGCCTCTCATAGAAAGGCATTTAAAAACATTTTTTACTAAATTAACATTGGTTTTGCTTCCTAGTGAACGCTCTATTTTGTATTTCTGTTTCCAAATGTGCGGGGCAACATCCTTGCTTCTCCAGCAAGTACTTTTGCTTCCTTTTGGTTAAGCTGTGGAGAAACAAAAGCTCCCGACCTCACCAGGAGAAATCGCCTGCCTTTCCTGTTCTGCTCGCAACAAAATCATCTCCTGTTCAGGCACTTGTTCCTTAACAGAGATGCGACTAATGCGATCACATTATTTTGAGCCTCTCCTTAGAGACGGCTGCTCCTCGAGCTCCTCGCAGTTCCTACCCTGCCAAGCCACCTGTGGTGCAGGGGCCCAGCGGGGCAGAGTGGTGGCAGTGAGCTCGCAGGCTGCTCCCCGCTTTTCCACAGCATCAGTGCCTGTTGCCGGGACAGGGTGTTTAGGCTATATGTACCGGTTAGATGGAGCTCTCTGGAGATGCTGCCTCAGGGATGAATAGACTAAATTTCAACAGAAGAGCTGTAAAAAACCAGTGTCTACCTGGAGGTTTCAGCCCTTGCCCTACAGCCGACTTCAGCTGCCCAGCTACGTGACTTCACTCGACCACCATTGTCCGAGACCAACGGATCCAGCTCCCCCCGGGGTTGGTTGGTGCTGCATCTAAGGACGGACTGAACTGGCCCCACTCCTCCTCCATTACAAAGAGGAAGCAGGAGTCCTCTGCCCCGAGGCACCATGCGGGGACCGCTACCGGCGGAGGTTTGCCCAGGGCTGCTGGTGCCCGGAGCACCAGCCGGCCCCCTGGCTTGCCAGGACCTTTGCGAGAGCCACCCTCGTGTCAGCTAAAAGGCCAAACACTCTCCATTTACAGCGTTGCTTTCGCTTGCATTCATTGCTAGTCTAGAACTGCGTTGAACTGTCTCTCTCTGTGGGCTTTGGGAGTGTTCCCACAATAGAAACAGCAGCGACGTAACACGTTTTTGTGCAGTGCGATTATACCCAGTAGCATCCCCAAATTGCTGTGTGACAAGCATAGCCCAGCCTCCCCACACAGAGGTGATTCAGAAGAGGCTCCTGAATGAGCATAAACTTACCGTATCTCCCCATTCCTAGGGAAGAACTACATTTGAAACTGGCTTTCTAGGATTCTTGTTCAACTGTTTATTCTGCCATTATTGGAGATCAATACCTCTTCAAAAGGAAGAATTCTATGAGCAGCCAGAGTAATATTTTAACTCCAAATAAATGACTTGGAATCCCAATTCGTCCTGAATTCTCCGGCGTTCCCCAAGGTCACATACTGTCAGGCTGGAGCAATATCTCTGGCTGAATCTGTCTGAAAAAGCAGAAGGCAGGGCAGCAGGTCAGGTATGATCTCCAGGTCGCTCTTGTTCATTACGGCAGAAGGCTTCTCAACCTGGGGAAACAGGCGTTTCTTGTTGCTGCTGATCTCATTTTCTCGGCATGTGCATGATAAGCAGCAAAGCAGATGAACTCTTAAGAAACAAAGATACTTTTTTAATGCAAATGCTTCCAGTAACTCAGAATAATGATAAGGAAATACGGAAAATATAGGCTATATAAGCAGAATTGTTCTGACACAAAGAAACATTTAGCAAGACTTTCCATAAGGCAGCTGCAGCTCTGTGAAGTCAGCAGAATTGTAAAATGACAACATCCAGTGTTTATTGTTTATAATTAGTGATTTATCGCTCCACTTCGACTTCAGTGGCCATATTACTGTGTAGGAACCCAGCACAATAATCCTCATTTATGGATATTTTGAAAACTATCTTCTCCTAGAGATTATAATTCAAAATGATTTTGAGTGTATATGTATATTTAAAGGTGGTAATGTTACGGGTAGGATATATACAATTTAAAAATAACAGCCCTTCCCTGAAGGTGTAACTAAACTTTTTATGGAAAGAAAGTTTCTCGTTCTTTGTATTTTTAAAGAATAGATTACGTAGCTTCTCAATGATGTGAAATGCAGAACTGAGCATGCAACCTTCTGATGGGCCCATCAAGTAGGAGGCCAGATTAGTCTGGCAATTAAAGATGACACACCAAGAAACATCTGGCCACCTCTGTACCTCTTTTGGAGAGAGAAAGAGCTCAGAAATCGCTCACGGTTGACTGGAAAAATTGGCATGGTAGAGCGTGACACCACGTAGAGTTGAGACGGTTCGGCCTCGGAGACAGGAGCACAACATGCTGCACCTCTGCACGAGGCAGCAGGTTTCATCCCAAGCTGGGGAGCCCAGTTGTGACACTGGCGTGACACCGCTGCCAGGAAAACGCTCAGCAAACCAGTTTTGTTTCATACAAAGTTCTGCTTTTCAGTCTCTCTTTTTTCATTTCAGAATGCTTCAAAACATAAAACTTAAAAATTCCCTATGAAATGAAGCGGCCGGGAGAAATGCTTTGCACATGAACAAGACGTTTCGTTTCACTGAAGACAAGTTGTCTTCTGGTTTTGACCTTTCTAGCCTTTTACCATAGGAAACCATTCCATGCTGAGAAAAGTCACTTCATAGCTGGAAAATAAAATTAAGAAGCTTTTCCTTTGAAATATCAAAACAGGCTGAGGGGTTTTTTTTGTTGTTTTTGTCAGCTTTTTTAGCCACAAAGAAGGTCAGGTTCTGCCCACTAGGAGATCCTTTCTGGTTTGATGACAAGTCGGGCTGGGACCGGGAGGCTGTGCCGGCTGGATGTCCCCGGTACCGGCGGTGGGAATTGCTCCCACACGCCGTGCCAAGCCTCTGCAGCTGACACTGAACATCATGAAACGGTTGTGCTCCTTTTCGACAGCGATTCCTGCGCTTAGTTAGAAAACATCTGAGATGGCGTGTGATGAAAGGCCGTGATCTCGTGACAGATAGATCATTATTGCAGCGGCTAATTACCCTTTGCTGATTCCTGGACAAAGAGATTAGCATCAGTGAGGCTGGGGAAATCCATCAGGAACAAAACAGGACGCAAAAGACAAACAATGGAAATTAAATCCCTTGGTTACACAGAGCAGTGAGACACTCTTCCTGAGGCAGACTGAAGTCAGGGTGCTTCTTCTGCCTCCCCACCGCGGGGCAGAGATGGGGGGGAAAGATATCAATAAATAACAGCTCCTTTGGCACTGGGTACTGTGCAGACAAGATTCCTAAAGAGCCGCTGTCAGTCTGGGCCGAGCTGCATGTGCTGTATCCTGACTACAGACGTGACTTGGGGACAGCCCAGCAACTTCGCTTGGGACAGACCTTCACTGGAGCGACACTGAAATAACCAACCGGGTGTCTGGGGATTGGCATATCACAGTCAACAATGTCTCCCAGGCTCCTGAAGCTAGAAGATTTTGAGCCTATACGCTTAAAGATAATGATATGCCTACAAATTCAGGTCTTAAGACAGAAAAATGGGGTGGCATTTTTAGAAGCGCTCGGCAGGGATAAACTTCGCTTGTATTGAGGTCAACGGGATCTCTTTCTACAAGTGGGAACTGAATCAGGTCAGCGCCAAAGTGCTTTTGTAGATCAGACCTGTGTGGTAAGCAAGCAGGTACAGCGTGTTCCTTGCCTTTAATGACAGCTTAGGGACATCTCCTCCGATGCAGTGCAGCGCAGCATGAAGTCCCTCTTGATGACAAAGACGCTATTGTTTACGTCCAAAACCCCAAGGGAATTGTGTATGTGAGTGCAAAAACACCCATTTGAAGTGTTCTTAATAGGTTACAAAATTACATATTTGAAATCTTAAGAAAAGATGGAATGTATCTATTTCAGTCTCCTCTTTAGAAGTTCCCCGCTCAATTGGGGAAAAAAGTGCACCTTGTGCTAAGAACGAGAATGAAACAGCCATCTTTCAGGAGAGCAGTCCATTTGCAGTGGAGAATTATTAACCGCTAAAGAGTCAGGAAGGTTTGGAACAGAAAAGTTTCCGAATCCTTACCCCTAGCAATAATGTCCCAGTAACGCTACATCAGAGTAACGGATAGGGAATGAGAAAAATCCTCAGAAAAAAAGAATGATTTATGAAAAGATTAGACACACAAGTGTGTGTTGAATATGCATGCACAATTGCATGCTTAATTTGCACACCCAATTATTGCCATTGTGCATAAAATTGAATAATTACCCATGAACATAACTGATTATGGTTATTTACTTCCATAATTACTTGATTTGCACATACAATCATGGTAATTAGGCACACAAATTAGTCATCACACAATTGCATGCCTAACCTTATTAAGAATCAGAATCAATGCATTTATTTTAACTTTGTCCAATTCTGTTGTACTACGATTTTTGTTATAGCTGGGTTTGGAAGCGATGTACGTAGCGGGGACCAGCTCCCCAGCGTGCCTCTGTCCCGCTGCCGCCCTCCAGGCACCAGCAGAGCCCGCAGAATGCCCCCACGCGCAGCGCTTGGCTCCTACACAATCGATGAAGGAAATGCCATAAAAAGGGAAAAAACTCAGTCAAAACGCGGCAAGAATTTGGGGACAGCATACGGTTTCCAAGTAGTTACTTTCAGTTCAGGAATGAGGTAAATAAAAAAAGTCTCAAGCATTTGTGGGGAGGAAATTGAAAGTAATATAGAGGAAACAATGCTTTAATGATGCTTTTCAGCATTAAAACTTTAAAAAAATTTAAGTACTCTACAGTCAGTTAGCATAATGTTTCTGAAAATCCAGAGAAACTATTACTTTCATTTTATAGGCAAAGCCAGTCAAGAACGGAGATGTTAAGTGCCCAAGCCTGCATCAGTCCTCCGCTGCACTCCCAGAAATAAAATCCAATTTCAGCTCCCAGATTTGTGATTTCACTTATTAGTCTAAATGTCTTCCCCTTGTAGATGTCCTGTCTCCAGGTGCAGTAGGTGAGGATACCTTTATTAACTTTCCTATAAATCACATTTTGCTAGGAAACATAATAAAAGCCGGGGGAATTAGTCAATAAAATAGTGCTGCTTCTCTATCACTTAATAAATGCCTGGGTCCTGCGGTTGGAACTTGGTATGCTCTCTAATTAAAAAGAACAAATATGAGAAAAATACTGGCAACTTGAAATATTGAGCTGTTTCATGTTTGTTATCGGAGCCTTCTCGAGTACAATTTTCTAATAATTGGACCAGATGGACAGGAAAAAAAATTAGCATGACAGTTTAAACTGAATATATTACTATATAGAAAGGATCACGTGTGACAGATCTGTGAAGTTCCCTACATAAATCACTAAAAGCCCTACTGCCTCTGTGCGTATGATCTATATTTTTTTCCCCTACCAGTTTTGAGTTAATGCCAAGGTAGTTAACGCTGGAAGAAATACAGGGGTTAAAACATTTTGTCCTGAACGTATCTTGTTGTTGTTGTTGTTGTTGTTAATTATGTGCCTTAATGTAGTTCTTGCTTGATGCACTTCATAATGAATTGTATTTCTTATAATTGCTTTATTATTACTTGACATTAGACCTTATGCTAAGCAATCAAAATGGTACGGCAGGATGAAAAGGAGGGAAGACGATCAAGATACAGTGAAGATGAGCTTGCGTCTTTAAAGCAGTCACATAGTCCCCGACAGCCAGAAACGTTATAAGATTAACGTTACACTTTCTCTAGATTACATCCTATCAAAGAAAAGAAGAAAGAAAGAAATCCCTGAGCGAGCGGCTATTTGGTTTCTGATAGCTTGCGACAAAAGTTTTGCTTTGAGGAATCGCAGGTGGGATCTGCCGTCAGCCTGACTCTTCTCTGCTGCTTTGCAATGAAACCCACCGCGTCTGGGGAGACGCGGCCCAGGGCCAGGGGG
>NW_008794451.1:1354532-1364218 GCF_000699145.1 Aptenodytes forsteri
CCGGGGCCGGGGGGCGGGGGGGGGGCACGCGGTACCGCAAAAGCCACGTGCTTCTGTGTGTGCACGTGCGCGTTTGAAATGCCCTCAGAAATCAGTGGCAAAAATACCTTAATAAAACTGGTTAATGCCATGATACAAGAGCTCTCTCCAAATCCCTTAAAATATTAGGTGTCAAAACGTGCCGGAAAAATACCGTACCCTTGCAACACAGGCCCGTTAGTATTTTATAGGCAGTGAAAACCTTAAGACTCCCCTATCTTAAATCCTAGGGAAAGCCATTTAATAGAAATAACTCAGGACTTCCAAAGTAAATGTTAACACCTCTTGTTAGTTTTAATTCTTTCACAAGGCCATTTTTATAAATCACAAGTAAACGATGGTTTATAATGTAATTGCAACCAGTCTGAAGTTAAGACACGAAAGACAAACCCAACCCCAGGAGGTGTTTTAACTTTAAACCGTTCATTCTGCAGCACGCGGTCCTGCTGTAGCCTGACAGCATACTGATTTGATATGCTGATCAAGTGCTAGTCCCACGCAGAAAAAAAATTATTTATTTACATGCATGAGGCTACTTTTAAAAAAAAAAAATAATCTGTATATTTCACGCTGCTGAGGGGGTATTTGTTTAGTTGATGTAATATTTTCCATAATGATTTCTGATTACCAAAATGCATAGTACAAATGGTAATCAGTGCCCCTTTCACAGCAAACGCTGCTGCTGAGTACCTCCTATGAGTTTAATCACAGTGTGCAATTCACACCGTAATGCGTTGTAATTGCCCCCTACAAAGTTGGTCCTGTTTCATTTTAATATCACCGGACTAACTACTGAAACTCAACATGAATTCCTTGAATGCTGCATTTTTCATTGAGAATTTTACGTACATAATTAATCTCAAATAAGGGTACCATAAAAAACATGAGGGTTTTTTAAGAAACGCCTTGGGTTTTAATAGCTGTAAAATCAGTAGCGGTACTTTGAAAAGTTCACCCTGTTGGACACTTTACTCTGAGATCCAGTCTGATTGCCGTTTCCTTCAGATAATTTTACCCATTCTTTTGGCAAGGGAAAGGTACATACTGATGCAGTAGAAAGCTTTGTATTTTGTTGTTTTCTAACATCAGGCAGTTTATCCTCATTTTCGTGCACCTACGAACGTCATTCACACTGAGATGAGATGATAACTCTTGTGTTACTTTTTAAAAGAACTGTTGAAAGTACCCAGGGATATAAGCTGCAGAAGAACATAATGCTGCACAGTATTTTGAGTCAAAGATCTGAAAGAGCAACCGGAGACGGAGCACGCAACTCACCTGCTCTCAAAGTCTATGCAATCCGCCTCTGATTTTTATAGCGAATAGCGTTATTTGCATGGTCGCACAGCTAATGGAATTATTCATTAAGAATACCTTTTTGGCTACTTGTGACCTATTTGTCAGCCGGCCTTTGGATTCTCCTAGTTAATGCGCGCGCCATTCAGAATATTTGAGCAGTCCCCCAGTGGTTCCCATTAGCCAAAGTGCCTGATCAGCCGCCCGCTTTGCCTGCCCACGACGCGAGACGCGTTTGGGGTGACCCAGCCCTGCCGCAGCCAAGGGGAGCCCCGCTTCGTCGCAGCCCGCGGGGAGACGCTCCCGGGAGCCATCTCCTCCAGGGCCTGCCGTGGGGAGGTGCCACCGGGGGTTAACGAGAGCGCCGGGGGGAGGACGGGTCAAAACCAACTTAACCTTCCCGGCTGTTTGCGACTGGCATTTTCGCTTTTCCTTCGCTGGGTGAGTGAAGGTTTTAACCTGAGGAGAAGCAAATGACGGAGCATCCTCATCAAGACGGGTCACCGGAGCACAAAACGCTGCCTATTTAACTGCCTTCATGACTGAAACCCGGCGTAAGGCGTCGCATCAGCTTTCCACCGGCTGCCAGTTCAGCTCGGGTGGTCAAAGGCACCGCGAGGCACAGGTCACGGCGCTGGAAACGCCTCTCGCCCTGCTGACACCGGGCCTGCTACGAGTGATACGATCACTTTAATTATACTGATTGCATCAATCAGAGCTGCCAGCTAAATTACCGAGTGGAGCCGTGGCCTGGGACTGAAACATTTTTTAATAAAACTGATGAACTGTTCCCTTACTTTAAGTCTGTCCCTGACCTCCCGAAGGGAATTATCCACACGCTGCCTTCTTTCACAGCAGACGCGCTGCCGAGCCGGGAGCTCCCACCTTCTCATTAACTGCAGCTCCTGTTGCTCCCCTAATGAGGGCTGGCTCAAGGGCCCCGCCAGCCCCCGGCTGCTCAACGCTGCCAAGCATCCCACGCCGGCCCCGAACCTGGAGTGTTTCCAGCCTCTCTTGGCTTCTGGAACCAGAACTCGGTCCCTTTTTCTTGAATGCGGTGCACAAGGGTAACCTAGCACGTGCAGAGAGGAGAGGAACAAAAAATATCCCCAAACTTTTGAGTAGCCGATGTTAACGGTGCGTGGCTGGTGACAACTTGTTTGGCCGCGGTGCCTGGAGTGATGGCTAGAAGGGGTAGCACATCGGAAGCACAGACGTTATTTTTTGCTTGCCTGTCTGCTACCTCCGTCGTTTTCTTGAAGCCTAAAAAACGCACCATCAGGCATTTCTTTGAGCCTTCGTTGTTCAGCTTCTAAGAGGCAAAATGACCAGATGGTGGTGACCGATGGTACCCGAAAGTGGGCTGACCCCAAAGTCAGCCTGGAACGCGTGACAAGGGTCCTTGCTACTTGCCCTGCCCCTCACGTGATGTTTTCCTTCTATCAGCTTATGTGTCCTCTCTTCTCCTTCTCTCCTTTTTAGCCACATGTCCTTACCTCCTTGCCCTGCAGCACTGAGCAACCAGAAAGGGCAGTTAGAAGCAACAAACTCAACAGTCCAACACTAATACATCTTTCCTAGGTCTTAGACTAGTGCTAAAATTGCATGCAGTATCTGGCCTTTTTTCTTTCTTTCCCCCCACCAGATTTATCCCACAGACAGCAAATTCCTTCTAATATTTTTCTGTTTCCTCCCTATCTTCATTCTGGATTTTTGTTGTATAAAGAGGAAAAAAAAAAAACAAGACGGAACTTGTACAACAAACCTCCCGCTCCAAACCATTTCAATCAGTTAACGCTATCTTGAAAAGCATTTGCTCATGTCAAACCCAACTGAAAATATTCTATGCAGCTCAATGAATAGGAAACAAGATATCCATTTATTTTAAAAGTTAAAAATTAATCTGATATGTAAAATACCGTGTACTTTTTCTAACCTTTAACAGGAAATGAAAATAACAGCATTTATCAAAAAGGAGATGCGGCACTGATAAAGCACAGAACTGCCCTTGACTGTGTCATGCTGTGCCATTAATCGTTACCAGGGTTTTTTCCTGGGGCCAACCCCAGCCCTCCATTGTACCAGCACGCCACGCTCCGCCCTGGTGTAAAACGCAGAGTTTAGGCTTTTCCTTCTTTCGTGGAAGCCGTGTCGACGCCTCAGGTGTGCTCAGGGTGGGAGGGGGCTGCGGGGGACTGAGCAGCACACCGTAGACACGCGAGGAAAGCGGGTAAAGAGGATGTGTACGTGAGCGCTGAGTCCGAGACCTTTCATTCCTGAAGCCTCTAATAGCCTGGAACCACACACAAACACGCCAGTTTTCTATTTTAAGAAAGCACTAATTCAATATGTAACTCTGCAAATTTCAGACCCAAAGACTATTTCAAATGTGAACTTCATAACAGATCTTCCAAAGCTATTATAACCATTGTCAGGGAGCATTCGTATTTTCAGGAGTAATTAAGGCAGAAATTCTTGGGTATATCTTGCCAAGGTCCTCTGGAGATTATTCCCTGAGCTGCACTGTTTGAGAGGGGGGAGAAAAAACAGGAAGAAAAAACAAGCAGCGTGAATTGTAATTACTCAAAAGCAGTGCAGAATAAAGCTACAGTAAATTCCTTCACAGTTGAACTCAACTGTTTAACACGTGAAAACTCTAATTGAGAATTCTGTACCAAAGTGTAAATTTGTCAGGGAAGGATACGCAACAAGTTTTTTGGGCTTTGTTTCTTTTTCTCCTTGTACATCATAGTGAGTGCTGTTGTGTTTTGGATCTATTACTTCTGAATATTGCATGAAGCTGACAAGCACTTGTCATTTAAAGACCACATGGAGGCATTTAGTTTTCCATTTAGACATAATAACACATTATGCAAATAAGCTTGCCAAGGAAAGCTGGAGGCTTACATGAAATAAACTGTCAAACACCAGTTGCTAATAAATGAACATTTCTTTATAGATTGTCTTAATTTGGGCAACTGGAAAATAAGCATGGCTGCACAGATAGACAATCTTTCAATATGAAATTCTGTGGATCGTGCGGAGCAGAAATCTTCCCAGAAAATTAATGTTCCTCGCCTTGACGAAGTCAAACAAACACGGGGAACTTTAAGCAACCCTGTAAAATATTTACACTATACTGCACAAAACAAGAAAGGTTTTGAAATCGGCTCCCCGCATCGCAGACGCCGACAGGAGCTTTGCCGTGCCCGGGGCAAGAGCAGGGTGCCTCCCGCCCGGCGCTCGCCCTGCGGCTGCCTGGCACTTCCCCGGGGTTGCTGGCACCTCCTGGCAGCATCCTCCCGCTTCGCCCCGAAGGGAGCCCTCGCAGCCCCGCGGCGCTGCCCGGGGCTGGTACGCCGCCTTTCAAACAGCCTACGCAGAATTCAAGAGTGCTTGCAAGGAGACCTCAGGCTAACGTGGTAATGGGGGAGCAAAGTAGAGTATTTAAAATAAACAAACCGAAACACAGGCAGCTCGGGTCAGTAACGGTCCCAGTCTTTCATATGCAGGTAAGTAGACAGCTCAGAGATGCGCACATGCACGCCCACCAAAATTAAGCACGGACAGACCTCTTAAAACAGCTCTCATCAACAAACGGACCGCTATAGCAGCAAAACCAAATTAATACGTAAGAACTAGCGGTTACCAGGGTCAAACGAGGGGTTTTGTTCGAGCGAACTGTTTCCCCTTGGCCTGATAACATCATATTAGAAATCGCGTATTTCTTTATTGTGATGAGAGAAGGGCTCTAGCTTTGAGCTGTTCTGTGCCGTGTTGCGATATTCCGTCGTTCAAGGAGGAAAACGTGTTTCTGAATGCCAGAGCCTGCTGGGGAAGGATGTGCCGGGAGGGAAGGGTCGCCCACTCCGCCCACGCTCCAAGCAGAACGTGCTTAGAGGTGGTCTTAAATGGAAGCGGTAAAAAACAAACCAACCAACCCGCCCACCACCAAACCAACCAAAATACGACGTCAGCGATCATGCTCTACTTGTGCAAATTAAAAGCTTAGTGGAGGATATTGATTTACCAATTTACTGTGTAAAAATAGCCTAATTGCTCTACATCTTTAATATTGCTTTGAAGGGAAACTCAAGCCAGCATAATTCCAGTGGTTAATTTACTATGTCGCCCTTTGTTTCTATTTTTTAATAACGTGAGTAACATACAGTTGTTTCTAAATTGGCGCCTTTTCATCCTTTAGGAAACTATACCCTAAAGTAATATTCTGTCAGAAATCCGCTCTTAATTGGGCTAATCAAGTAGTATTTCCACTTTAGAAAGGAGGGATTATAGTCTCATTTACTGAGAAGTTCATATGACAGTTGCAGACATTTGTATTTGAGTAGCTGGTTTGGGATTTGTCCAAATCTTTCTTTTTTTTTTTTGCTTCTTTTTAATTAATATTTCAGGCATACAGGAAAAATTCTTCTTTTTTGGAAACTGAACTGAAGGATTTGTTTTGCGCTGGGCATCTTGCCATTGGGGGGGGGGGAGAGAAAAAAAACCAAACCAAAACCTAAGGAGGAATTCATGAAGTTTTGCTTTGTAACTAACCCAAAGTTTTTCACATATAAGGGAAACTTCACCTGATGAAACCACACTGTCTCTCTGCCATACAGCATGACTGAAGAGACAACAGACTTGCCAGTTACTTTAAGACAAAGTAAAATTAGGAAGCCCGTGCTTTGTGTGATCTGAGCAACCCTCCCAAAATGACCAAAAGAACCTCTATTCAGCCATTTGAAACTGAAAATTTATATGTGGTTTAAGAGCTTTTGCAAAACTTCCTGACAGCTCAAAACCTCCCCGTCTTTCACCACTCTGCGCAAGCCTCGCTGTACCTTCACTCTCCACAGGGCTGTAAGATTTAAATTTGGTTTTTAATAAAGCCTGTCAACTGCTTGTGGGTGGAACAAGTGCAAAGCAGGATCCTGGTTTTGTTCGGAATTTATCCCTGCGGTGCGAGAACGAGGAGGCACCTGGTGGGAGATAAAGAAGGTCACTTAAAAGAGGTGGGAAAAAGTGCTTCTTTACAGGGCGAGCGGCAAACCTCTGGAAGCTGCTGCCACAGGAGCTTGGAGAAGGACCGTGTCAGCAGATACAAGAAGCGTTCAAACAAATTCATGGACAACGCGGTCCATGAACAGCTATGTCGGAGCCCAGACAGAAGATCGTAGCTCTTCAATCAAGAAACTTGTGAGAGAAGCGTACAGCACCGATGGGGTTAGGAGCGAAAACAAAACCTAAGCCCAAAGTAAACCCGCTTTCCTAGCGTGTATTCCCCTGTTCGTTTTATTCATGTGACAGCTGATTTCGGACAACTACCAGCGGCTCCACTAACCCTAATCCTCCGTATTGTGTAAATACTGCAGCATTGCCACGGGCTTATATGCAGAGCAGCGCTAATGTTATCAACTCTGATCAATTAACAGAAAGAGGATCCTGATAGCAGGCATGTTTTGGTATAGTCTTAGCACTGCTGAACAAAACTGCTTTTGAATTCAGGAATTAGCTGACGCAACGTGGTAAAAAACAGAACTACTGACTCTCATATTGGGATCAGACACGGGCATCAGGGTAGAATTTTATTAGATTATTATTTCCTTGCGCTCCTCTTGACACAGTCACTCTCTCTTGCAGGGCTGACATTAATAAATAATTACCTACGGCAAAAGACAGAGATGCATAAAAAGGCCATACAAGCACTCTCGTACAGCAGGCAGCCTTTTAAAAAACAAAGATGGAGTTGAAAAGTTTCACTAATCCAAGCCTTGTCATCTACAATGCTGTTGAAATAACCCCCCAAAGCACTGTTGAAAGGCACGACAGAGCGGCGCATAAAGCGAGGATCGGTCGACTTCTAGATGATACTGTCTCAACTACTAGGGCGTCTCTTTGTAGCACAGATTAAAGGGAGAGCGCCTTTTCCTGAGCGCTGTTGACTTATACAACTACCATTCAGCAATTTGACTTTCTTTTTGCGGTCGAGAATGTATTATTAATGTGCAGTCCTTTAAAGAACGTGTTAAATTCCTTCTGCGTTTAGCACTTATAAAACATACAGAGGGGAAAAAAAAAAATAAAAAAATCCTGCCAGTGGTTTTCAGTCTAAACAATAACAAAGTGCCTCCAGGATTCATTTTAATGAGAAACGCCAGTGTTGCACTGCGGAAGTCTTGAGATGGGCAACGCGCAGATTAATTATCATTTAGGAGGCAAGAACTATGTGGGTTTTATAACACTGCTTGTAGAAAATAAATATTCTGTTAATCACTGCAAGAGTTGCATTTCCTCAAAGGTACCATTAACCTATAAATATACGTGCCACATACATTTAGAAGGAATAGGAAATGAAAGAGCCCTTCCTCTCTCCCCTCTCCAAAACTACAAGCTAGGAGATTTTTTTCCCTTATAGCTAACAGTGGCTTTTTTATTTCTCTTTTTTTTTTTTTTTTTACTTCAGCAGGCGTGCAGCGTGACACCCACTAGTCCTGCGCCCGTCTGCGGGACGGATTTATCACCGTTGGCATGCCATGTAAACGATGGCTTCAATCCCTGCCGGAATAGTCATTGACTTTCATGAAGGTTTTATGGATCACCGAGTCCAGGGGCGTCTCCCGATATCTTTTCTGGACTTCTGGATGACATTTGCAAGGCAAAGCCCTCTCTCTGCCCTCACGCAGAAATTCTCTGCTGGAAAAGGTACTTTCTTGCCTCCAGCAAATCCAGTTGGCAGCTGACGCTCCAATGGCTGCAGCCTTCAAAATGGGAGGCGATAAGAGACGGGAATTTTAACAATGTGGTGACTTGATTCATAACCTCACTGAGCATATTTGATAACTACGGTCTAATTTCTGGTTGTAATTCAGAGGAGGACTACATTGTTTTACAAGATAAATGTATTAATCCCTATTCTTCTGTGGTGGGTATCTAGGAGATTAACTACATTGCTGAATGTGTGAATTTGTCTGTGACCAAAACCTGACATGAATACAAACTGTATGAATGATTTCTAAGACTCTTTTGTTAGGGAATAATCTCCAGACAGATGTCCGCGATATTCAAACAGTCAGTCCCACGCTGTATCATTTATTTGGAATTCGTCCCCCAAATAAAAAACTGACTTTACTACAACTTGTTTAATTTCTGGCATCTGCATACTTTAGCCATTTTTACGTTCTAGCCTGCCCCGATTCACAGCGTCTGGAGGGCTCGGGCTTACGGTCAGGCCCTTCGGAAACCGCACACTCACGATGAAACAGGTTTGGTACAGTCCTTCGAATAAGAAAGTTTGTTTAAAGTAATACTTCGATAGCTTTCTCCAGGAAAGCAGCTCTCGAAGTGGAAACGTTTTCCATGTACCGGTCACGAGAGCGCAGAAATGTACTCTTTTCACCTACTACGTCAAATCCTACCATTGCTACTGATCTTACTCTCCCACCGAAACCTTCATCTTGGCCCCAAGCAGTGACAGTCTCACTCTGGCGCGGTCCAGCTGCGTGCAGGCTGGATCTCTCTCTCGCGCCGAGCCGAGCACCTGATGGCTGGGACTTTGGCATGGGCACTGCCGGGCCCCGGGTGCGTGGGTACACGCATGTGTGCTGGAGCTGCTGGCACCGAGAAACCCCCTCAACCTTGTTGTCGCTGCTTCGTGACCCAGCTATTAATGCCAATGAATATTAACATTAAGAAGAGTAGGGCTTGTTGTGCTGCACACATACCAACTGCAGCGTCCCCGCTGAGCAAGTGCTTTCGATATCCCAGTATTATATACAAGGTGACAAAGTCTTTTTTTCCTGGGACTAGCGGTGTGATGCTACTGGAGAGTCATTAATTCTATCACAAATTGTATTTTGCAACTTCTGCATTTTTCATGTATGCAGGCTGATTCTGGTTCCTCTGAACAGATTAGTTACTTCTAAGTGTTCAGGTAATCCATGCAAATAGACTGCAATAAGGTTATTATATTTTTTTTCCCCCCCACCTGCGGGTACATGGCGCGATTTCTCATTTCTGAACAAGTTTTACAAGCAAGTGGAAAAAGTGAATAAAAATAAGTATTGCATATTTAAATTAAATTTTTGGATCCATGTTAAAATTTGTGAAGCTTTTAGAATAAACGAGCATCCGCCCCCCCCCCCCCGATTACTTTCAGAGAAAGAACTCTCTCTGCATTTATAATTCAAAATACCCTAGCTGGATCCCAGGACAGAGTACAGAGGACACTGCATACAGATAAGGTCTTCAGAGGAGCTGAAACATTACTGTCTTCTGAAAAACGAAGGGAACAAAGCCTCCATCCCCAAGGCGTCCCTCCCAGGTATCCCTCTCCCTGGCTCACATGTGGG
>NW_008794451.1:1364299-1381572 GCF_000699145.1 Aptenodytes forsteri
CCCCAGCCCCGACCCGGGGCAGCAGCAGCAGCAGCCTGGCTTTCCATCTCCAACTGCCCAGGTGAGGGAGAGACAGAGCGTCTATCTCTCACCGACGCTTGGTTTCCCCAAGCAAATTTTCCACCATTTGTTTATGCCTAAAGCCAGCTCTGCAGAGAGGAGCGGGCTGGATGGGCAGCGGCGCTTATCTACTTCTTTATATGCATGCGGGCCCCGCTGTTCGGGGCTTGCCAATGTCCTCAAAACAGTTACCGAGCCACTGCCTGCCCCGACAGGTACCTGCACGTCTCCTGCCGGGCAGAGCTGGACCGTGCAGCCACGCTGAGCTGCGGCTAACGAGCAGCCCGGAGCAAGACTCACCAACACAGAAACATCACCCTCACCATCCAGGCCCTGGTATTTATGCACCCACAGCCAAGGCACAAAGCCAGCTTCGAAAACCGTATAAACCTACAGCCTCGTGGGCGCTGCTGCGGCACGGGGGAGCCCCTGCTCAGATCCCTGCTCTTGAGCAGTGACTTCAACTGAAGATCCTGTGCCCTGACTGCACGGGGACTGGATTACTAGTGTGGATTTCCCTCCTCTTGCAGCTACTTGATTTTGTACAACTAACTTCAAATTACTGGAATAAAGCCCCAGACATATTTCCCCATTCCAGGGAAGCAACCTAAATATGCGGCATCCCAGCCTGTCCCCATCCCAGAGTAATTTGCCGACAGCACGCTTCCAGCAGTGGAGAATGCAGCAAAGCACGACAGACCTGGCAGCCAGGATGTCCCCTCTGTCTGGAGGTGGCAGAGGTTCAGGTCCCTTCCCCTGAACACGCGCAATGTTTCACGGATGTTCTTAGGGCGGCAAGGCATCTCTTTGTAAATACCGAGCAGGAGTGAGGACCCCGAGCTGCTCTGGAGTCTCTCCGTATCCACAGCAGAGTAACTACCTTCACCACTGAGCATTTCAGCCAGGAATATTAAAAGCTACTCCGTTAGAATGAGGGCAACTTTAACAATTGTTATTATTAATTTTAGAATAATTAACTGAGAAGCTGTAAGGCTATCATTTTCTCAGCAGGACCACAAAATCTTTCAGCTCTGTGAAGTGTTTTACTATGCCCATATGTTTGGCTACAGCTGAGTCCAACTATAAAAGTATGACATCTTTTAATTACATTTTAATGAAAGCTGTAACTAATCCAATAGCTCATTTGTTAGTACCTTGTGGAAGAAAGAAAAGCTCAAGAACAGCCTCAGAATTCTTGTTTTTGGAGTCTGTGGAGAGATGCAGGATGCTGGTTATACCAAATTCCTGTTAAAAGCCTACAGCATCGGATTTTATTTGCCAATGACCACAAAGAACGTCCACGTTTAAACAGGTGTACGCTTCGGTGCATCTCAGTAGTGCTTTCCTCCATTTGTCGGCTTTCTCAAACACTAAAGGAAGCAGAGAGATGTACAAGGGGCACATGGTCTAGGAGCACGTCTAGCTTGAAGGGCTGCCCGCTGACTTCATCCAGCTTTGAATCAGACCTTTACCGAGTCATCTCCTGTGGAGACCTTTCACAATCCCGTCTTCAACGCAGTGAGCAGGATCATTTCCGCTATTACATACATTGAAAAAAAATGGTTTCGAGCCTTCAATAGACATGATTTCCCCCATCTCTGAAAACTGACATCTCTTATGTTCATCATCAATAGACTGGCTTTTATATCTTGCCTGCCTGCCCTATAGACAAATACAGTCATAAATACAGTCATAATATTCATAATTGCTGCATATTTCTCTAGAACAAGTGAACTGTATCTTGTGGCTTCAGCCTGAGACTTGGAGAGCTCAAGGACAGTCTGGAATTGAATATATCAAGTAGTGGGCTCAAAAAAAAAAAAAAAAAAAAGGAAAAACTCAAGGGGAAAAAAGCATGCAATTTCAACTACTGGGGAAGAAAAGTGCTTCAGAAGGGAAATCAAGCATTTGGTGGGCATAGTTTGGCCCCTAGTGGATAGTAATTCTCATTGTCACATTGAATTGGTAGCCTTTGCTTAAGCAAAAGCCAGGACAGAATAACCCTGGAGACTAAATTACCTCTCAGCTTTGGAGATGAAGCTTGCTTCAAGCCGGACCCGAGATGAACTTGCAGTCTACTGACAGGACTGGAAACTAAACAAGGTTTGCCTCCTCAGCAGGACTGCCAATGCATTTAAAATCCACATCCAGAAAATGAATCCTCCTCTTTCCTCTTAAGCTACAAAATATTCATCTGAATGGAAAGGTTAGTGAATATTTTCCTCTTCCCTTGCTAATTAAGAGGCAAGAAATATGCTTAATTTGCCAAGAAACCGGGTCCTTGTACTTCTCATGTTGAGCAGAAGGCTCCAACAAATACACTTGGTGGACCCACGTCCATGGCATCTCTGTGGATGGCTGCCATCATTCACCCCAAAATGAAAATGATGCAGTTTGCTTGCGATTATAGACTCCTATTGATTTCAAATTTTCACCAGACGTGCTCGAATCCCTTGGGATCTAAGCATTTGTAGGTCCCTATCAGTCTTGCAGTGAAGAAACAAAAGTGGCAATGTAATTGGCGCAGTGTAGCAGTAAGACTCTCCCATTCTGCTTTCAATTTAGTCCCTTACTGCAATTTCTTGACAGTAGATTTCTTCTTAGTGTTAATGGCCTCATATAAGGTTCTCAAGGACCCGATTAAACTTTAAAAAGAAGTATATGTATTTGGTCTTTTTAAACTTAATAGCCACGCTCTTAATAGGAATGCTATCTCCAGAGTAGACTGTACTGCATAATGTTGGCTTTGTTTGGTTTTGTTTTTCACTAGCAGCATCAACTAATGTTTTGTGTGTTCCTGTGCTGCTCAGTCACAGTATCTAGTGCGCTTTTGATCAAAGCATTTCACGTCAGTAAAGCATGCTCATAACAACTGTATATTTGTAGTATTAAAATACGGCATACATAGCCTCAAGTTGTTGCAAGAGTGATATTTGCGCAGACGACAGTAAAATCAAGGTGATGCATATATAATCTCCCCCTGTAAGGTGAAAAGGGAAAGTGCATCAGCAGTATTTCTGTTTAGAACAGCTCTTTTAGCGCAGAATTAATTCTAGCCCTCCCCTGTAACACCCGTGCTCCAATCTGAAAATTTAAACTGCTAACGCAGGGTAGGAAGGTTGAAATGTGCTGAAATGATACAGAGCGAAGTATTTACACAGAGTTCTGGAGAAATCAAAGCAAATACGTTTCTATTGGCAAGCAGAAAGTGGCATGATGCTTCTTGTTGCTGTAGGGGCTCCCCTACGTGCGGTAGGTAGCCTGGTGGAGCAACACTGGTTTTGCGTGAAGGAAGCAAAGCCGGTGCTTTTAGCATCTCTGCAGAGCGACGCTGTCTACGGTGTGATGATGAGTTCCATCAGGAAGCGAGAGCCTGATTTCATCAAGGCACAAGCAAATACTCTTTCAACTCAGTATTTGGAGGCTTAGTATCTCAGAAACATCCTGGAGGGGCAACTCATGCAAAAAATAATGGTTGAACTGTCGGTGTTGTACTTTGTTATTTAACCAGGTAGTATCTGAACCTGACTACAACCTAAAACATACTACGTTTGATCAAACCCTCTTTTCTTACAAAGGAAACCCATCTGAGCAGACATGCAAGAGCTGCTTCTTATCTCCTAGAGATGGAGGGAGCGCAGGTACCCTTAGAGCTTGTGTGGTTCTGCAACACAGATATTTCCCTCAGTGGACAGCAAGACATTTAAAACAAGCACCAGATGCTGATTCCTGGGAACAGACGATTGTAAACTCCTCAGGACTGCATTTAAGTGTTTGGAAAGACTTAGCACTCATTGTGGGCACTACGAGAACTGAAATAAATTTTAAGTGCCTAAACATATCTGTAGCAATGAGAATCATTATAACCATAATGATCTAAAAATGCAGGCAAAACAAGTTTTGTAAGCTGAAGTAATATCTTACATTAGACACGGGAATATAGGGAGAAAAGCAGTTCAGGCATACAAATCTTCAAAGCCTGCTTTCTCTTTGAAACTGTGTAAGTATGCCCCCCTCACAAACCTCATCTAGCTTAAGTGTGGCTGAGCACTTGAAAAAAGCTGATCCAAAATATAGGTACAAGGCTCCTGTAGCACACGATGATGGGGGGAAAAAACCAAAAAGAACAAAACAGTAGGTGAGCTCCTTCAAAACTGCCAGGATGGTGAGAAAGAGCAGGAGGAGCAACGTGTGCCTTGATTATTTTAAACCAAAGTTTAATTGAAACGTTACAGGTACAGAAACCTCACTGCAGTCACCTTGAAAGAATATATTGCTAATGACAACCTGATTTACTGCCTTTTTTTTTTTTTTTAAACACTAACATCAGTACTAGAACATAGAGATGAGAGAGGTCTTGAGGGCTTCACAAGCAAGAGCCCTGTGCAACCCGCTGAAGTCTACAGCGGGAGTCTTCTCCCATTGATGCTCATCAGGACCAAATCAAGACTTAAAGAAACAGGATTTACGAGGAACAAAGCAGCAAGGGCCAGGATTTGAATGCCATTCTTGGAGACTGGAATGCTTTTTTTTTTTTTTTTTTTAAAATAATTATTCAGAAAGAATTCTAGCCAAAAATACTGACAGTAAGAGTAATGACATCCTGGGTCCTTAAATGGTAAGGAAGCTCAGATTCAGTACTGGTAGTAGTAGGTGGTATAGTCAGCGAAGAGAGTAAAAAGCACAACAGGAAAACTTGAGGAACATGCATGTTTTCTCTAAATGAAAAGGAGCAACTACTTCACTTGAAGCAATAGGAAAAAAAAAAGGACACCCAGAAATATAAGCTCACAAAGACTATAGCGTGCCGTCCGTTGGGAGACTAAAGAGGAGAGTTACAGGATGCTCACCCTGGGCTCAGTTATGTTGAAGTGGTTGGTCTGGTATAAAAGCCATTCCAGTTGCAAACAAGTGATGAATTAGCAATTTTGAAAAGATCTTATTTGAATGATTGGCTTGAAACCCTCTGAAAAGTATTTTCTTGAAGTCTGCACCTGAAAGCTCATCCAAGTCACAAAAACATGCTCAAAGGCTCCAAGTTCAAAGGTGATTTCCAAAATAGATCAAAAATACTAAATTATCAGGTGAAAGCATAATGGAACTTTCTTATTATAAATAGGAGCCATAAAAGATCACAGAAACCAGCATTAATTTAACTGTGGCAATATGTTAAGAAAAGAAATACTTAACGGCTACACCAAAGAACAGGATCGGATAGCTGCGTATTTGACCTGTCCTCAAAACCAAACCGGTATCGCAGGCCCACAGTCCTCATGGAGAAGAGCACCAACATACATCACCTGCCGACCTTACCGTCATGCTCTCCCCACACAGGAAACATCAAAATCACAACAACATATCTTCCTGGGGGATCAAAGATCTTTAGAACAGCAACTGATTTATAGAGAGAAAAAAAAACATTCCTTGATAAAAATCAAACTATCTTGGATTTTTTTTTTTTTTTTTAGTAAAGCAAGCCCATTTAGATTCCCCCTGCTACAGCCAAAAGCGAGGAAGGTACTGCCAGTCGAAGAGCCTAGTAGCAATCCTTGATTTCATCAAGTGACCGCTGCCTTAGGAAACACAGGTAGTAGACACAAACGTTATTTGAAAACTAACCCTGTGATCACAACACAGCAAAATCAGCAAAGTGCTGCTGTTAAGTGAGGACAACGTCCTACCTAGCAGACAGACATAGGATCAAAAAACTCTCAAAAGGAAAAAAACAGAGACTGAATAACCTACCACAATGCAAGTCACTCCAGATTAACAACGGCCGTGACACAGCAGTAAAGCCAGCAGCTCACATCTCAAATTCAGATGAAACATTACTGTGATGACTCAGATGGAGGGTAAATGCTCAGCACAGCGATACAGCGGGACCCGGACAACGGCACTGCCTAACGTTCAGAGTGGGGAAACCACAGGAGTTCAGATGAAGCAAAAGGTTAAAAGACGGTCAACGGCAGGTTTGCGTTGTCTGCCATTATTCATCTTTCAAAAAAAAAAAAAAAAAATCCAGAAAAGAGAGTTGCTCCTTAAGAAATCCTAGCTACCGGAACAGTCTGTTAGGGCACGACTGTGCCCTAACGCTGTTAACTTATGTTTTGGGTCAACGTTATTCATAGCCAAACCCGGAACGAGAATGGAGGATGCTACAGGTGCAGTGGCACGCGTCCGACGCTGTAGCACAGGCTGGGGTGTCTCAGGCCCTTGCGCTTTTGCCAATGTGAGTTTCCCTGCACACATTTCTACATTTTGAGCTCACATGGGATACTAATCTGGAAACTTGTGTCTTCGGGTTCCTACAGCCGGCCATTTTCCCCTCAGAATATAGTTAAGCAGTACTGAATATTTATTTTGAGTGAGAAGCATGGCACGATCAACCCCTTTGGTCAAGAGCACGTCCATCCTCAGGTTAAGTGTCCATAATTACAGAACTGCGTCAATTATCCCACAAGGAGCACTTCGAGCCCCGCCGCGGAAAGGCCAGCGCTGTTCTTGTCGCGCCACGACCTCGCCTCACCCACGCTGTCGTTAGCGGGGGCTGAAGGGTGAGAAGATGAAGGGCTCGTTTCCTCCCGCCTGGGGAGTAACGAGCAAGGCAGGAGTTCACATGCTCTCCCCAACATACCCGCGGAGCCGGTCCTCCCGTTAAACCGACACACTACGCTCAGCCCTTCTTTATAACTATTATCTCGTCATGTAGTTTCTTGAAGCTGAAGCCCGGTTTAAAATATACTCAATCTTCTTCAAGGCTCAGCGTATTCAAACCAAGCTACTCTTGTTGCATTAACGTTTGTGCCAAGGGAAAAAGAGATGCAGCACTTGTTTGAGAGCGGCGACAGGCAAAGTGCAACAGAATTCCAGGTTATAATTCTAAGCATAACAGTATAGGACACCGTCAACCTGAAATCCGATTTGGGGAAAAAAAAAAAAAAAAATCCAATTTAAAGCGTTTCTAGGTGTTGTGCCTGACTGAGTTCAAATGAACTCTTAAAAATCATTTTACAGTCATATTTTCCTCTTCTAAAGATGTTTCCCTGCTCTGCTGAGGTAGTACATACACAGGGGAAAAAAAGAAACTGCTTAGTTATAAGGATGCTGTTGTCACTGTACAAAGCACATACATTTTAAGCAGCAGAAAGTAAATACCCTCTAATCTCTTTCAATTACAGTTGTCTCAAAGATTTAACTACAGTGTATTTCAGACAGAAGCCAATTTCACATTGTTTACCCAACCTATTACATATATTAATATGCATATTAAAATACACGCAAGATATGTATGTGTGTATATACATATAAATACATACACACACACACTGAAGTGGCACAGAAAAGCAATATTATGAGGTGTGTGCTATATGGCCTCGGTGCTATAACATTAACTTCTGCTCAGTAATAGCAAAGCTCATGGCATTTCATTGTCATTAAAAAAAAAAGGTGGGTAATTTCGCATATCCTTAAGTGGTCTTACTTATGGCTTAACTTTCAAAACTGAGTGAAATAAATAGTGCGCTGTAGGAATCAATTCCTACATTTGCTCTCAGTTCTGCTTGCCTGTGATAACCTTCTATTAAAAAGCCTCAGCAGAAGCATTTTAATAAAGCAAAGTTATATGATTTTGGATTGAGATCTTTATGAAGTATAAAAATAATCCATATGAGAATTTTATCATTCTAAAAATAGAAGTGAAATTATGGAAGTATCTGAAATACAGTAGATCAGTTATTTCCCACCCCCCTCTACCTCACCAGCAAGTATATCTAGTCAGGACCTTCCCTTTACAAAAGGTTTTGCCATAAAATGTTTCAATTTGATATTTCAAATCTCTCTTATGCAAAGACGACTCCCATGAAATTAACTCCTCTCTGTTCACCGCCGCGTAACGCCGCCGTGACAACTCCGGTAATTGCTTTCATGGAGTAAGCAATACTCAGAAAGCATGAATATTCCTTTGTGAAATTTAGCAATTACACAGAACTGGAAGGCTTGCGTCGCGCGATCCCCAGCACCGCGCCACGGGGACGGGCTTTGCAAACGGCCGTTTGGAAGCGACATGCCACCTCGCGCCGGCCTGGCAGCCGGCCCCACCGCACGCGGAGGCTGCTGGCTGGCAGCCTTTCCAGTAAGGAGGCTATCTTCTCATTTGCTCACGCGCAAAACCAGCGGGGAGGGCGGCCACGGGAGCGCTGCAGGGACCCGGCGCAGGTACCTGTGGGGCACCCCAACTCAACGCGTTCCCCAGGGCACTTGCTTGCGGAGGACCGTCTGCTGGTGCGGGCTGCGTTCAGTCCCGTCCCGACACACGCCACCCTGGAAACCAAACCACCTGTATCGCAACAAGCAAATGCCACGGCACAGTATTACCAGAGGTAAGGTGACAATGCCCGCGGTGCGTAACACATGCCACAGGCGACTTCAGCATTTGCTATACTCGCTAGATATGAAATAATGGATCTGCATCACTGTATTAAAGAAAAGTTTTGAAAATCAGAACTGTTTTAATACCTCCAAACGAACAAAAAAGGGTACTACCACCTCTGATGGCTCTCCCAATACAGCAATGGCTGGATCATCTCAAAATTAAATATACCTTGATATTTGAACTGCTCAGACTTCAGGGCCTCGGCCTCTGGCATTTCATAATACTTAGGTAATAAACGAACAATCTTCTTTTATCAAAAAAAATAAAGGGGGAAAAAAAAAAAAAGAATGCAGAGGAAATAGTAGCTGTGAAATGGAATCCACAGTTTCAGACACCAGGTCTCATTAATCTTGCTGATGAATAGGATCTTTATAAAAGGAGACCCCGCAGTCGAGAGAATTGAAAGGAAATAGTATGGAAAGTGAAGCAGCAGTTTCTTGTACTAGTTCTTATGTGTTTTAAATTAAGTGGCTTTTGTGGAGGCTTGAGTCAAAAAAAAAAAATCCAAGTAATTCCTGCTTTACAAGAGAAATGCACGTGGAAGACACCGATGCTCCTTTTGCTGCAAGCCTTTTCTGGCAAAGAGATTAGATCGAGAATACAGCCAAAAAAGGAATGGAAATGCACTGTTCGGCGATTAGTTTATGACATTCTACCCTATATATAGTGCCTATTTGGCAAACCCTCCTGCAGTTCTGTGTTTTTCATTGCAAGTGGCTTATATCAGTACTGACATCTTGCAGATGTTAGTAGCTTTGATTTTTTTCCCCCCATGTTGCAAATGAGTTGGCATGGAAACAACTCTTTTCTGGCAACATGACATATGATTCAAGGCAAAATGCATTTAACACAGATGAATAGTTCAGGAATATGCCTGTAACAAAAAGTCATCTTGAAAGCTGCTTTGCATTTGTTGGTGTTTATGACAACTTTTTCAAGACAGTCTCAAAAAGGAAAAAAAGAAAAAAAAAAGCAAGTGTTTAAGACTAGGTACCGATGATGAATTTCTCACTGCTTGATGCTACATACTCTACTTCATCCTCGATAGATTTGTTTTAATAACAAGAGGAAAATATTAAAGAGAAGAAAAACATTCTGAGAGGCTATTTTCCTATTCTTTTAAATGACCTTTGTTGCGTTGGTTGTTACATTTAGAGGTAGGTATGTTAATCCCGAATTCACTCTGGACCTGCCGGAGGCAATCAGAGAGCGCTGCTGCTTCCAGGGACCAACCAGACCATTTTTTGGAGGACCGGCTCTACTGGGAGCACGGCATTGACTCAGCCGCGCTCGCCCCAGGCGTTTCCCCTGCCTCTGAGACCTTTTGACCGACAGCCAGACCGCCCCGCGCCCGCGGTGGTGATGGCAGCCAGGAGCGGGGTGAGCGCATCCGCGGGCAGCTGCTGGAGGCTGCTCGCAGGCATACCAGCAGAACCCCAGCGGGTCCCTCCCCAGCTGCTGTCCTCACCGCAACCAGAGCAAGCTGGGAAGAAGCAGCAAGCTCCCTCTAAGCCTGTCACTGCCAGCGCCAAACCAATCTTGAGCCTTGGAAAAGGTCCGACTATCCTTTTCGTCTTCTAAAGGTACCGTTGAAAAAAAAAAAAAAGCTGGGGGAGCTCTGTTTGGAGCGAGAGCAGAACCAACACTTCACACGGCTAGAGCCCGGGAAGGAAAAGCAAGGGGAGAAAGCGTGCCATCAGCTGCTCCCTCCAGCAGACCCTCTTACTGCAGGCATCGCAGGCTTTACCTTCTAGGCTGAAGAGAAAAACCACACTTTTGTCAGTCTCCAGCACAGTCTAAAGCCTCCACAGGTATCTGCACAAGCGTGCTAAATGCCACTTGCTCCTGCTATGGAGCATTTGTGACACACACTGGGTAACTACGTGGTGCCATCAGCTGTGCACTAAAACGCAGTTCTCATTCCAAAAAGTTTTGTTTGGCAACTGTAAAAAACGGCTGTGAAGGGCTGTATAGTTCTCAGTTAACAGGAATTTGGGGGTTTCCTTGTAGTATATATACATCAGGTGGAGGGGTTTTTTTTGTGGTTTTTTTTGTTTGGTTTTGTTTGGTTTTTTTGTTTTTTTTTTTTTTTAACAGAGGTGGCAGTTAAATGCCAGTAAGAGGGTTACAAAGTAGTAGACAAAGGAGCTGAACCTGCAGCAGGGAAGAGGAGGGCTTGCGCAGGAAGCCAGAGAAAAGAAAGGTGTGAGAAGCCTCATGGTTTGCAGTCAACGCTGGACGTGCAAACAGACCTTCCAGTGCTTGTCCAAACCTAATCCGAACTTCAAACCTTTTGAAATATTATTATTACTGAAGGAGTCTGGCAAGAACTCACCTCAGTGATTTAGAGGAGTCTGCATTCAATAAAATTAGCATTTAAATGAACCCAATTAAGAAATGCTTTAAACTGAGCATGCAAAAACGGCGTATGGGCAACTTGTCTATTAAAAAGCTCTAGAGTGCCACCGCATGAAAAGCCAAACCCTTTTGGGGCACTTTAGCGAGGGCAGCAAACACCAAGTTCTGCGGGTCGAACGCACTGCCCGGTAGCACAGGTAGGTGCATTTTACATTTCGTTGTCACAGAATGAAGAAAATCTTTTGCCTTATTTAACAAAAAAAAAAAGGGGGGGGGGAAGAATTTAATTGGCAAGGCTGACATATAAAAAGATGGTGACTGCTGCCTGCTCCATATTTATCTGACTCGCCATTTTTGAGCATTCAGATGAGTCTGCAAAAGCTACACAATAAACGTGTCTGCCACGTAACGAGTGTGTGTTGAAGCATCTTTTACGTACTTAGCTTCCATAGCATGGAACAACCCAATCGCAAGAATAAGAAATCTGAACAGACTCCATTTATTTTACTGGTACGCGAATGCAACTTTTTCCCTAACAAATGCATCTGTTTTGGATGATAAATTGTCCATTAGAGAAAGCTCAAGTGGGGGTTTTTGTGTTCTGTTTTGATTACGCTGCCGTGAACACGGTGCAATGTTTACTATTTGAATTTTATCAGTTTCCGCCATCAGCTGTGCAGTACAGAAAAAAAATTGCCAGAGTGAGCTTATAGTCACAAGTATTTTAATTTATTAAATAAATGACCTAATTGCTTGCCTGAAATCTATTTTTCTTCTTTCTCGTGACCCTATTGAGAGTTAATCAGTTTCTTGGTGCTAATTAGATGTCAGCATTAGTAGCCTGCTAATACATAAGAGATAATGACACCATCGTGCAAGACACAGTGTCCAACACATGACCCTGTTTCCTTAAATTATACCCTAAGGATTCCTCGGGAAGCCTAAAGGCTTCGTAGTTTTGCAGCAGCAGTTCCTTCTTCTGAATGTGGATAGTGGTACAAATTTGACACAGAAGCGGAGAATTAGACACGAAGTACACCTCCTCACCGTGCAGGGCTTTAACGGGAACGATAGCGACTCTGTTCTCGTCCCGCCTTGTAAATTTAGCACGCAGTGTTTGCTCAGTATGTAAACAATGATACAAAGAAGGCTTAAATAACAATTCAGTATTTCAATTTTATAGACTAACAAGCTGCCGGCAGGAAATTAAAACACACATCTTTCTTTTACGGCTCCATAATCCCACCTGTATGCTCCAGTACACTGAGGGAGCGGCGGAGAGCATTTTGTGCAAACATTTCTTCCATCTGCAGCGCCGGGAGACGCCAGCGCAGCAAAAGCCAGGTTTCACAGGGGCTTCACGTAAGACTGTCTGCAACAGGCTGGTCACAGCGGGAGAAGGGAGGTTCTTCACATGCAAGCGAAAGCTTAAACACGCCTGTGACACAGTTTATCACAGCACAGAGGTGTTAAAAGGGAATTCCTCATTTACAGCCTTATACAATCGTCCAAACCAAGTGCACGCTCTTGGGGCGGGAGATGATGCATCCGCATGGATGCTTGTGGTTTCCCAGCCTTCTCCCATCCCAGCTCTCTGCCCCCACTTTCCCTGATGAGCTACACCCTCTCCTCCCAAGCAGGTACAATTAACTCAGAGCTGCGACAAGGCCACGGATACAAGCCACACACTCAACCACAGCTAGGAAGCGTTCTCCAAGCGCAATAAAAACGTCTTTCTAGGGTGCCTGGGACAAAAGCATCTCAGAGGCTAGCAAGAGAGCGGTGGCCATAAGGGCCGAGCACACAAGTGCGGGGAAGAGCAGCTCAGCGGCACCAGCAGTGGCACAAGCACACTGACCAGCGGCTGCTCAGGAGATCCCAAGCACGCACGGTCAAGCTTCTCCCCGTGCGCAGGGTGTGCGAGCGCCACAGAGGCTCAGCCACGGGAGCACGGGAGGGTTTGCACACAGGCTAGCCGCAGCTCAGGCAACTTCTTGCCAGAAAAAGGCACGCAACAACTTTGTTTTATGGAGAACATAACCTGGGCTGCAGTCAGCACCAAAGGCCCAGGACAAGATGTGCAGCATGACCAGGCCTTTTGTAAGAGGTTCTGCGAGAAGAAGCAACCTCAAGAAGTTTTGGAGAGCGTCTTTTTCAGGTCTTCACCACCGCTAAACCATGTTTGGAGCTTGCATTCCAGTCCAAGAAGGCAAACCCCTGCCAGCAAGAGCCTGCTATCCTCTGAAAGATCCTCCATCGTTTTACATCATCTTCTCAGTTATTTAAGCAAGTTCCTGCGTGTCTGCAAGTAGACTTTTGGCAACTGCGAAGGAGCAAGAACTTTTGCAGAGGAACAGCTACAAATCTTACTCTCTGCTGGGGCAAGCTCCCCCTGCCCATCCACCCGCAGCGCTCAGCTTCACTGTGGAAAGCAACTGGTCTTAATTCAGTCCTTTAGCATCTGAGGAAAAAATTACCTTATCTACTAGGAAATCCTTCTCATAGAGAGTAGGACCTCAAACCTTTCTGATGTAAATTCAGTGAATACGCCAGCAAAAATACCTGCCGGTATAGAACTGCCAGTCAGAGCTGGAGTTTTGAAATAAAGTTTCTGGATGAACACAAGTTCTTGAAGCACTTAAAAAGCACTTAAAAAAAAATTACCTGCCATCTGACAGCTTCACGATGGCAAAATCTTCCAGAGTAGAGTTGACCTTAAACATGAATGTGGAAGGCAAGAAGCAGGGTGGGGGAGAGGCAGTGACACTGCAGTCTTTTCATGACTGCTTGCTCCCAAAACACCGTGACCAGTTCTGCACCTGAAAGTCACTAAATGCATTTTCTGTTTGATATTTTTAAGTGCTGTTATGCCTGAGAGGTGTTAATGGCTCATCCATTAGTTGTGACCCAGACTTTACAACTTCACCCTGACTTCATTAGAGCAATTGTGGGGATTAATGCACTCTACTTTCATCTGGCGGTTAAACCTCTGAGGTTCATTTGTATCAAAGCCGCTGTACAAAGGAAGGGTCTCCTTTGAAGGCCAGTGGCCCTACAGAAGGATCTTTGAACTAGGGACTGTTCCTAAGGGGAAGGCTGGAGTGAGAAGGGAAGCCTTGTTTGGTGTGCAGAAAGCAACAGAAACTCCAGAAAGATACAGCACCTGGAGGTGGTCACATCTAGCAGGAGAGCAATGATGCCTTACCAGAGTTTCTGCAAGAGGCCTTCTGAAAAGTTCGATTTGTCTGTGTTTCACAAAGAAATAGCAAAAAAGATACCACCACTGTCTCCTGCGGTGGAAGAGGTACAGTGTCAGCCTCAGTGCAGAAGGTTGGAAGGAATTTGGAATTTGTGGGCTAAAATAACTGTAACCTCCAGGCACTATGCAGCAGGTAGCTTTCAAAATTCAAGGTTAATGGCACACAAAGCATGAGGCAGGTCAACACATCCACTAGCAGACCAGTAACTTCGTGAGAGTGCATGCACCAATTCCTACCGTCCAGGTGATGATGCTTTACAAATCACAACACGGTCCTTGGGGTGCAGAACGCTGAGCTCACCTACCTCATAAGGCAAACACCCCAAAATGGGAGGAGAAGCAAATAACTTACTGAGGTTGCCTGGCTCACTTGTGGGCATCCAGGGAGTCCATGCCCACACACAGCCTCTCAGAAACATCCCCACTGCAACAAACCCTCTACACTCTTGGAAGAAGAAAACTGTTGTTGACTACAGATACTAAGCACGACTAACACAGAAGTTACAATTTAAAACATTCCCAGATCCTAGCATCCAGCTCCATATCGACTTTCACGGGGCAGTATAACAACAGAAGAGAGGGGGAAGCAGTAATCCAGCCCTTCACAACATAGCTGGATCCCTGGCACACCCTGGGTGTGGGTAGATACAGGCACGCGTCCCACAGAGACGCAAAGGAAGCCAAGCAGGGAAAGAGAAAAATAAGGAAGAAGATTGTGTTGGGTTTTCTGTTTTGTTTTTTAAACTCTGAACATATGAAAACATGTATCTTCAAACTAGATTTGCTGTAGCTCCTGGAGAAACGCATACAAAATTGTCCATGTCAGAGAAAGCACTTTTCTGAGCAAATATTGCACTGTTGAACACACTATCACCAAATGGACAACACAGAGAGTTCTTGCATTTAAAGAAAACAGAATTATAGCTACCCCACAGTCCAACAGCAAATTCAGTAGTTACAGAAGTTGAAGCACAAAGAAACATGAAGAGGAGGATGAGAAACGAAGGGCAGGAGAGGAGGTGGCCCTGCTCTGCCTCGTGGCATTTCCCCGCTGGGGGCAGAGGTAAATGCTGGAGTTAGCTTCCAGAGCGGCACCTCAGGGGGCTTGGCTACCGGTCAAGCCCCAGCGAAAGCAGTGGGCTGTGCCCCGGTGAGGTGGGCAGGATAGGACCTCGTAGGCTGTGCCACCCAGTTCCCACCAGCAACCCGTGGGACCCGCGGGGGTGGCAGGTGGGTTATCCCCTCCGACTTTGCACCCAGCTCACCGGAGACAGCAAACGGAGCAACACATCCCCCGGCACAGGAGCCGGGACCACATCCCCGTGTTGGGGATAGGCGTGCGGCCACAGCTTTGTGTGTTGACAAGGGGTTGTGTTTCACTTTTCAGCCCTGGATCTCCACTCTGCTTGACTCTTTATCACGTGCACACACATCAAGAGGGTACATGAGTATAACCAGATCAAAATTCTGATACTAATGTATACGAGAGACTGATTTACACATCGCAGCGGTGGAAATATTTATACAACTTGCAGAAGAATTTAAAGACTTCAATTCCACTTGCAAGACTAAAGCTGGGAGGATGAGAGTTAGATCGTGGCTTAAAGCTGAACAATCCTCCAGAAAGAGAGAAAAGAAAAAAGGTCCACACGCTTTTTTTTTGGGGGGAGTCATCTTAAGTGAACTCTGTCAACAATTTTGGGGTCAAGTGAAAGACTGCTCCCCAAAAGGACCCTCGTCCATGGTAACTCAAGGCCCCTTGCTCAAGGGAGATTTTCTTGAGGCTGGGAGTCGTGGTCTGACTCTGCACAGCTCCCAGACTTGGGAGCCTTGCACGGGGCTCATGCTGCTCCAGTGCAGCTGGCAAGGGATTTTTCCTGTAGCAAAACAAGGGAGGGGGTATTAAACCTAAAACTGTTCCTGCTTAGGGAGAAAGTTTATAACCGCATGTGGAAACTTGCTGTTTGATATTACTAGCAAGATGCCCAAAATGCAGTATTACCCCAAATACATCACAGTATTCAGGACCATGTGTAGCTCTGCTATGAATTATTCTCTGTAAATATCTACGATATTTAACCAAAAGGAAAAATCTGACATAAAAAAAGGGAACCAGGCAACATATTTGCCAAAAGCCATGGGAAAAAAGGAACCAAAAATTAAAAAAAAAATAAATTAACCCAGAGTCAAATAATAGTAGATCACTAATTAGCAAGCTCTTGTGCTTATTTACTGAATAGGTGATAAGTTAACAAATATATGCCTGACCTTTTAAAGTCATATTTCTAGCCAGAAAAGTCACGGCTATTAACTGCTACCAGGGTGCCATGGGATTTGTGTTCAGAGGCTTCCTTTTCACTTTGTTGTTGTAGCCTCTCATCTTTTCCTGACATTACACACCACTCATCACGATCAGTGTCAGAAGCTATAACAGCATCTGTTGCAGTGGCAGCTTCTGCTGGATGAAGAGTCTCCCTCTTTACCTTAAAGAATGTCAATCATTTCTCATTCTCAGCATTCAGACTTGCTCATCAGTTAGTAACAACACCTCCAGCTACACCAAACGTGATTTTTGAATAAACACCGGACTGAGATCGTTGGAAATGATTGACAGCTTATAAACCACATTTTTCAGAAAGCAGTAAGGAAGGAAAAAAACCCTATCTTTCCCTACTTCTAATGTTTCACTGTCATTTGAAACAGCTTCTACTTGAGGGAGCAGGGGACAAAAAACTTGGTTTGTGACATGTGAAGGTCTTACATGCAGCTTTCTGTAGGGCACCTTACAGAGTCCCCCATCTCCTTTCTGCTAGTAGCCACGCTGGAGAGGAAGGGGAGGTATCAGAAGTTAATTAAAGAAAATTAAGGACCTAGCCCTGGTCCTCATGGGGGACTTCAACCACCCCGACACCTGTTGGAGGGACAACACGGCAGGGCATAAGCGATCTGGGAGATTCCTGGAACACGTCGATGATAACTTCCTTCTCCAAGTGGAAAAGGAGCCAACGAGGAGAGGTGCTACGCTGGACCTTGTTCTCACCAACAAGGAGGGGCTGGTGGAGAATGTGAAGCTCAAGGGCAGCCTGGGCTGCAGTGACCACAAAATGGTGGAGTTCAAGATCCTTAGGGCACCGAGGAGGGCGCACAGCAAGCTCACTCCCCTGG